>NC_134579.1:109053066-109372709 GCF_037038515.1 Microtus pennsylvanicus
GGGACTGCTCACATTCTGCCTTGCTTTGAGACATCCCAAAGCTGATTGTGTCCCAGCTCAATGTGGAAGCAGTACAGGCAAGGGACTTAGAAGCCTCATGCTGGTTGAATTAAAAGTTGTGCAACTGTGGCCAAGTTCCTGAAACTCCCAGAGCCTCTGCTCCTAGACCTCCGAGGTATAGAAAGCCCATCAGCTCTCAGATCATCGAGCTGTTAGACTACAAGCCAAGGGTGCTGGTGAACGGGCTCTGAATGGTTCTCAGCATGGAGCAAACAGCCGGAGGGAGGGGGGAGCAGTGGTTAGTGTGGGGTTTTCTCCCAGGATGGAAATGCATTTCCCAAAACTCTGTTTTTCCTCTTCTGGGTCCCTGTCTGACTCTGGATAGAGCTCACTGGGCTTGTGTGAGGTCAAAGCTAGCATGGGTTTTCACAGCACCGTGTTGGATTGTCTCTGTGGGGAATGGCTGGGAAGTGAACACCATGAAAACGTGTTGCTCATGCAGGAAATCAGAGCATCAGGACCGACCCACTAGTGAACTCATCCTGAAGTTGGAAATAAGAACCTTAATTTTTGTTGTTGTTTTTGCTGCTATTAAAGTCTCTCTCTCCTCTCTTTCTGCATAAAAAGATGCTAAGGTTTGGAGAAGGAACAGACACCTTTGGTTTTTGCATCTTCTCCTTGACGAGGGGCGGCAGGTGTGGACTGGTTGCTGAGTCCTCACTTCCTTGTGCATCTGGGAAATGCTGACTGGGCTGTGAGCCTCTCCGTTGCACATTTTCAGCATTTGTACTTGAGTTGTTCGTTGCGCCTCCAGGTTCAAATTGAGTGTCAGACGTGCCGTTTTAAAACGGTGTTGCTGGGGTGTTTACACAACCTCAGTGTGGCAGGAAGTTGCTGAGATTCACCTGGCTGTGATGGGGACAGGGTGACTGTCCTGGGATCCAGTGATTCCTAATCACAGAGATCTTGGCTCCCCCTGCGGATGCACCCTCACCGCCTGCTCTCTGTCCTCCTGCAAGTGTGCATCTGTGGGTTCTGTCTTTATGTCAGTCAGGGGAACTCAGGACCGGAGCAGCTGAGGTTGAGGACCAGGAAACATACACCGCCCATCCCATCTAGCAACTGGCTTAGTAAGCCAGGCCTGGGAGCTCAGGACTTAATCATGGTGCCAGGGTGGCTGAGGCAGGATTGCCTGTTGGTTTAAGGCCAGGTTAGGCTATACATAGTGAGCTTCAGACCAACCTGAGTGACAGGATATGTGTCTTGTTATCATCCCTTTCTAATTCCTCTCCTCTCTGCCTTCTGTCTCTGACATTAGGGGAATCCCCATGCCATCTCCCGTGCCTTTCTGCTTCACCGTGGGTCCAGAAACAAAGAAGCTGAGGGCTGTGAACCGAACTCTCGGAATCCAGGAACCAAAATAAATCATTTCAACCTGGAAATTTTCCATCCCATAATTTGGTCGCAGATATTCGAAAGTAACACACACACACACACACACACACACACACTCCCTGCCTCATTTTCCCCTCAGAGAACCAAGATGTTTGATGAACTGATCCAACAAGTTCAGCCAAGACCTTGAGGAGGAAATGAACGAACCACAGAGGTATCTGATGGAGCCGTGTTCCTCCCAGAGGGGACTGTCTATGCAAAGGCCACACGCTGCAAACAAGACCGTGTTGGAAGCAGTACCGTGGGCAGGGATGTGGATGCTGGTCACACAGCCTTGTAGAGCAATGTCAAGAACTCCAGCTTCTTCTGGAGAGGGCTGAGCAGCCTGGCAGGCTTTAGAGATGAGGGATATCAAGTCCGATTTATATTTTCTTAGGGAGTGTGTGTGTGTTCGTGTGTGCAGGGGTCCACATCTGGAGAGAGATGAGCGAGTAGCCTCAGTTGTCATTCCTCAGGCACCATCCCCATGGTTGTTGAGACAGAATCTGTTGCTGGCCTAGAACACAGGAGATAGGCCCAGCCTGGCTGACTAATGACCTCCTAAGAACCTACCCATCTCCCTTTACCAGTACTGGGATTACAAGTGTGTGCTATCACACCCCACTTGTTGTTTGTTTGTGTAGACTCTAGTCCTTGTGTTTTTAAGGTAATTGCTTTACCAACTGATCTCTCTCTCTCTCTCTTTCTCTTCAGCTCCACCCTGTGATTTATATTCCCCCAAACTACCCTAACCAATGTGGATGCAGTAGCCCAACTATGAGGAGAGACAATGAGTATTTTTCTCCTGCTGTGAGGACTCAACTCACTGTAGATTTCTCAGAGTGAGGTGTGTGTAGAGACAGAGGTGACACACATCACTCTGAGCTAACATAGGTACCACAGTGGCTCTCCATCTAAACCTGTCTGCCCCCTGTGAAGAACACCGGCATCATAAGAGCGCTGGAGACTCACAGAAGAACAAAGGAAAGAAAAGGAAAAAAAATGGAAAAAAATACACTTTGTAAATGCTGAATGCACAGCCCTTTTCTCTTCCTCGCTTGTAGTCAGCCTGCATCCCGGTGGGGGCATGTGTGTGTGTGTGCAATTAACGCTAGCTTTGCTGACCCAGAAACTCCAGCCAAACTGGGAACTTCCAAAGGCCGATTTCGGAAAGAGTTTGAAAATATTGAAAATATTTGCTACGTGTGTATACTCAAAGCCCAGATTTCTCATAATGGAACTTTCCAAAATTATTTCCAAAGCAGTTTTCCCTCCAGGAATGCCACATTGGAAAGAAAAGAAAAAAAAACAGCTTGGATTCTGCTTTATTTAAAACACATAGTCAGATAACAGTCAGACTCAAGTAGTAGCTTACAGATCAAACTGGAAAAGATGAACGGAAAGAGCCAACTTTGTAGGAAGTCCCAGTAAGGCTGTGCTTGCAAAGGTGGCAAGAAGGAAGTCTAGGCCTCCCATCATCCTGCCTTTCAGGGACTTCCGAAGCTCCAGGATTCTCTATTCTGACTGGTCATCTAATCCCTGCTAGACAGATCTCTCATCTGAAGCGCACACCAATCCAGGGCAGTCTGCAGCACTTCCCACTTTCCCTAGCTTGAGTCTTTTTCTTCTGCCAGAGGTTTCAGCCCCCACCCCTTTCATGCTTTTAAGAGAGGCCTTCGGAAGGTGGTGAGATCTTGGGGAGAGGCCCTCACCAATAGAATTAATATATTTGTAAAAGACAGAGCCCAAGGAGTCTCCGGTCCCTCCCAAGGTTTGAGGTTTCGGTAAACGGGTTGCTCACTGGTCCAGCTCTTTTTTCACTCGAGTAACCTATGGAATAAAGAGTAGCGCTGGCCCCACGCCCTTTGGAAGTCATTAGTTGCTTGGCAGACTTCAAAGAATAGCTAAATTTCAACCCAGGGTTGTTCAAACTTGAAAGAAATAATTCAAATCACTTCTATGATATTTTTATCGTTAAAAAATCGTCGTTATGGGTATTTTCTGTATTTTGAATTCATTTCCAACCCTCTCCCACATACCCCTCCCTAATCCCAACCAATTCTTCTGTCTAGCCTTTTCATTTCCTGACAATTTTGCTTTTACCGTCATTCAAGTTATACACACATAGGTTTCTGCGACTATATATGAAATCCAGGAGCCACAATAGAGAGCAAATGTGCACTATTTGTCTAAGGCTGGCTGGTTCACTCAGTTTGATTATCTCTAGTTGTTTCCATTTCCCGTAACTGGTATGATTTCAATCTTCTTTATGGCCAAATAAAATTCCGTTGTACATATAAACATGTTCTGTATCCGTTGTTCTGTCTGTGGACAGCGACGCTGCTTCTACGGTGTAGCCCTTGGGAGTGGTGCAGCACAGAAGGCTGATGTGCAAGCTTCCATGACTTAGGGTTCTTGGGGCAAACACCCATGAGCAGGGCCGCTGATTATTTTTAGTGGCAAAGACCCTTCTGTCCCTCCATGGGCCCAGACACAGGGTTCCCATATTCATTGCCTTGGTTACCTTCAGGGGAGGTGGTGAGAAACCCTTTCAGCTTTTAAGAAATATACGACTTGACTAACGAAAGTGTTACAGAGCGTGGGGTTATTATGACAGATGCTGGTCCATTTGTTCCCCGGGAGGGAAAGCAGGTGCCCGAAGTGCCACAGGCTACCACTAGGAGCCACTGCAGGCCCACCGATTTACCCAGTGCTGCACCTGCTGCCTCTACCCAAGCCATCTGTGTGCCCTGGACCCACAGTGAAGCACAGCTGTGCTCTCCAGCTGTGCAGGATGAAACACTTGACACAGTCACCCCTCCCTGGCCCTTCACAACCTCGGTATCCATTAAAATAATAATAACGATAATGACATAGATAGACCTCATGTTGCCTTCTTTTTAAAATGTGGGGAAATATTTAAATTATCTTTTATACTTCCTCACTCGCAAGCAACTGTAGTGTAGTTAGTTATTGCCTCCGGATTGAAGCGATCTCTCCTGGAAGGAAGTAGGAAGCTCACACAAGTCACAAGAACATTATGAGACCTAGGAGGTGTCCTTCCAGAGGGCAATGAACAACTGCTGGAGGTGGGGGAGGGGATGCAGACTCTCTGGGCTACAGGGTCTGTGGGAAGCTCTCGCAATTCTGATCTGGGGCTTGCTGCGTTTGCTCTGCAGCGATGCAATCCCCTGAGTCAAGCATGCTTCTGAAAGAAATCCCACTTAATACTCCGATCACCAAGCAAGCCAGTCTTGGATGGAATCATTTCTGTGGTCCGTCATTGCCACTGTATCTGGGGTGGGTGGATTCTTGTCCTTGTCCCCCTAAGAGAAGTCACACATCGGTGGCAGAAGCACTTGGTCACTGCATCTGTTTTATTGTCAGACCCAGAGGACGCATTCATGAGTGAGTCATTACTCCCTAGTCACTTTTTGCTGAGACCGACATCGCTCGTGTGACGGACAAGTCAGATTGGAGTTTACAAGCTGTGTGGAATCGCATTGGATGCATCCCATATTGATCGCCTTCAGTGCCAAGCAAGCACAGACCTTGTGATCAACTGCAAAGCTGGTGTGAACTGGCTAGAGTCCCCCTGAAGGTCTGCATGTGTCTTTTGTAGGTGGGGCCATCCTGACTTTGAGTGACAGGCCGGTGCCGAATAAGGGGCCAGCCAGGTGTGTCCCTTACCATTCCATCTCCAAATCTCACACAGAGGCGTCCAGGGAGTCAGTTCCGCAAGGACGCTGCAGAGCCCCTGTATTAACTTGTGATGGGTGGCTTGTGCTAAGAAACACACGGGGTCCTCTAAGTGAGAACTACCCCAAACCTTATCACTTCAATATGTTGATTTCCCAGAAGCTGTCTCAGTCCCTCCAATTGGGCCATAGAAAACACCTCAGAGTAACACACTGGTGAACAACCGTGACCACAACATAGCATGTTTACAGTGCTTTTGATTTCAGAAACTTCCAATTAGTGGCTGGAACTCCCCCCTTTGTGGCCCATAAGCCTTCCCCGGAGGTGGGATTAACTCTCTGCTTATCCATTTCATAAATGGTTTTTGATGTGGGCATGGGAATGAGGTGGGCATTTTGCATTGCGGAAAGGTTGTAGGCATGCTGAGCCTTTAGATCCTCCTCCAAAGCACACAGCCGTTCAGGCCCATTAGAAGATTTGATTTTTGAATGGACAAAAGACACAAGCCATTTGGATGCTTAATCAGGGAAACGAATTGATCCTTCCAACTCACGTCAAATGTTGGACTCATTACGAGAGCGTGGCTCAGGCCTCCTCGGTGTCGGTGCTTGCCTGCGCTTGTGACCCATTGGCTGGATGAGTGGCAGCTACTGTCTTATTCTGGGAAAGCAGGGCTTTAGCTGACCTCCTAGCTTCTCCGTGCTGACAGAGAGCTTCACAGAAGGTGGCCCAGCTCCAGCCCTCAGCTTGCAAAGTATCTGTTCCAGCCTCATGGAGGAGTTAAATGGTCCAAACGGGCTTGTTGGCTCCTGACATTGAAATGACACTCTAGCAGACACACTTTCCAGTGTCAGCTGGACCTCTGAGCCTGTCAGCCCCCTTTCCATTTTCCCTGGTCCCTGAAAGCAGCAGTAACCAGTGTGGAGCCCTCAGGGAAGCATACCACTTACTTACTGGTGGCTGTCTGAAGAGAACTGGACGGTCTTATGTCAGAAAGGAGAGGGAGCAAAAATCAGAAAGAGTAAACAAGAATGCAAGAATCTGAGGCTAAAACAAATTAGGGCTCCCCTGCTAGGGCCAGTGAAGTCTGCAGTCGCGGCACCTCTGATAGGATGTCACGGACCCTCTGGTTATCTTTGTGTGTGCAGTGCATAGCTATCTCCAAGCCTTCCAGACCGAACATTCCATCTCATCTCTGGCCATCCAGGGAGCCATCGCTTGGTTGCTGCCAATTGGGATCAAGCTGGATTCATCTCATATAGATGGACATATGTGCCAAGCAAACACAGACTTTGTTATAAAATAAAAAAGCTGGGGTGCTCTCCCTGAATTCAGCTGGAAACTGTGGGAAGAGCATCAAGGTTGGAGGGTCACCCTGAGGTGTCCTGAGCTCCTCATGAAAGCCACAGACGACCTCCCACCTATAGGCGTTGGGCCTGGCCACGTGTCACCTTAGGAGGGCCTTAGTGGATCATGTCTCTCTAGCAGGTAGAGGCAGCCAGTTTCAGGGGACACAGACAGGATAAATGGAAAACTCTAGTGGATTTTGGACAGCAGTCGGGCTGTGTCATCTACTCGAGAGAAGAGAATCAGGCCTTCTGTGGCAGGCTTGTCAGTCAGGCCTTCAGTGGCAGGAAACAGCATTTACACAGGCAGTCATGCATCCGAGCTCAGGGAGACTATGTGGGATCCAGCTTCCTGCTCTGATCTAGCAGTCAGTACCTGCGGGGGAATGGAGGCCGGAGCTACACTCACTTAGGGGCCATGTGAGAAATCTCAAACACCCTGGAGCCCTGGGTGATGTGAGTAGGGGAAGGAGAGCCCAAAACAGTGTAGGTTGGAGCATGGTCACTGGGAATAATGGAGGATTACGAGGCCTCCACACGATAGTTGGTTTCCTGCCAAACCCCTTGTAGATGGCAGAAAGTTTTGCTTCCCTCACTATCTGTGCTGGGCTGCAGGCTGAAGGGGGCACCACCAGCCTGCAATGGCCACAGCTCCTGGCTTCTTCAACAGTTTCCGTAGCAGGTTCAGAGTGGAGAGCTACAGGTGGTTACATAGCCAGTCAGTCAGCTACAGAGTCCAGTCAGCTGAGTGACAGGAAGGACTGAGTGACAGATGGGCAGGGCCATCCCCACCTACATAGGCACTCTCTCTGGAGGCGTGTGCCCATTGGCTGCTGTCTCTGCTCCTGATAGAGGTCCTGGGCTGATCTGTCCCCGGCTGATTTCATCACTACATCATGAAGTTTGAGAGGTTGTGATGAAGAGGGAAGTTCAGAGGTGTGTGGCTGCCCTTTCCAGGGCTCCTCATGCCAGTCACAATCTAAAATCGCTCATGCTTCTGAAACTGACGGAAGGGGTGTATGCAGAAGCAAAAATATTAGTAGCATATAAACTGTGAGCAAATTCCAGTTAGACCCTGCTCTTTGCATGCCAAGCCAAACCCTCTGCATTTTATTTCATCTCCTGCCCCCAGAGCAGCGGACTGAACCCTCATGCATGCTAGGCAAGCCCAATATTTATCACTGAGCTATGCTGTTTTGAAATGAACACACTGGTATTGCTCAAAGGAAGCTTCACAGTGGTCCTCACCCGGGTTTCTCCTTGTGTCATGGGGGTGGGGGAGGATGGTGGGAGTGGGATTCAGCCTTATGCATCGTGGTCTCTAGTGTCTGAAGTGTTTTCATGCTCAAAATGGCACAGGTATGTTTAACAGTGGACGTTCACCAGGGGGCGTGGGAACCCAGCCTCCTTGCTAACTTTACTAGCTCTGGGACATGGCTGATATTTCTTTAAACTGCCCCGAGAATGTCGCCTTTCTGTAAAACAACAGGGCTGCCATGGTGTGAGGCTTCACACACTCAGCACAAGCGGTGCTATTCAGTCGTCGGTAGGATTTGATTTATAGCTTTGCAGAGGAAACACATTCCAGGAGGAAAACACGGTGGTGGCAGTTGACTTGAGAGTGACAGGGCAGGTAGATCTGAGAGGAAGGGGTCCCCCCGGCACCGGGCTGCAGCCGAGGACCTGGAAGGCTGCCACAAATGCCTGTAGGTCTTCCTAAGGAACGGCCCTCCCACCATTAGCTGCGCTAATTGTCTACAGAGGAGTGGGCACACACTTTCCAACAGCTTCCTGAAGAGAGGTGGAGGGGGAGTCGTTCTTACCTCTTATTTTAGCCACTCACGATGTTTGCGCAGTTTGAATAGAGAAAAGATTTGTCCAGATAACTGTGTATGATGAAGACATTTTAGGTAGCGGTTAGAAGCTTTTATCCTAAGGACATAGAGAGAGAAGCCTGTGTGGTCATATACCTAAAAGAGTCTCCTGCTGCTCACAATTCAGGGAAAAAATGATTTAGAGAAAAAAAAGTAAAGCCATTTTTTGAATAAAAATATAGAAACCATTAACTTCTAGGAAATGAACTCAAGGATTCTCTTAAAAATAGACGTGGGGCCAGGCAGTGGTGACATAGGCCTTTAATTCCAGCACTTGGCAGAGGGGGTGGGCTGATCAGGGCCAGCCTGATCTACAGAGCAAGTTTCAGGACAGCCAGGACTACACAGAGAAAACCTGTCTCAAAAATCCAAAACAACAAGAAAAATAGACTTGGGGGTCTGGAGAGATGACTCAGTGGTTAAGAGCATTGGCTGCTCTTGCAGAGGACCTGAATTTGATTCTAAGCACTCACATGGTGGCTGACCACTGCCTGTAACTCTAGTTCCAAGGGATTTGGCCTCTCCTGGTCTCTACACACACGGTATATTCATGTTGGGACAGCACTCACATAAATAAATAAAAAAAGTAAATCTTTACAAAAATATATCCTTGGATATACACAAATGAGTCTGCCACTGAGGAATATGGGGGAAGCTTGGCTAGACACGAGGGGATGCTCAGAGAAATATGTGTCAGGGATGAAGCCTCAGTTTCCCTCATCAGTCAGGGAAAGAAAGAAGTGATACATACTGATGGCTCTCAGTATACATTCTATCACCATGGTCTCATTGTGGCCTGGAATTTGTCAGTAAGGCAGCCTGGAGTGCCACCAGCCTCTGCCACATCAGTTTCCGGGATGGGCACAGTGGTCATTTCAACCAGCTTTCCAGCTGAGGCTGGGGATGGCTCACATGCTAGAGGCTTGGGATGGGTAGACTCACAGGTTCTTCCCATCATCAATTCTATAAAAGTTTAGAAAACACACACCCAAACACACACACACACACACACACACACACACACACACACACACACACACAGAGAGAGAGAGAGAGAGAGAGAGAGAGAGAGAGAGAGAGAGAGAGAGAGAGAGAGAGAGACTTAAGAACTAGACAAAAGAACACCAGGAAGACAATAACTAAGAAAGACACACAGAACAAAGGTAAAGCCAGCATCCCAAGTCTCTCAGACTTCCGGAGAACAACCTGGGCCCCTCTGATTGCCCTTAAAAGTCAAGAAACTGAAACCACTTAAAACCAGTGGTTATTTTCTTTTTGAAGCTCTCAGACATGGATTGCCCCCTCAGCCAGATCCTCTGAGTCCTGTGGTTGTTAATCTTGTCATAGGTTTAGAGTCACCATGGAGACACTGTAGATGGAAGTTTCTGTCCCACCGGGTGCCCTAGCCATTCAGTCCCAAATAAACACGTAGAGGCTTATATTAATTAAAAACCATTTGACCCCTAGTTCAGGCTTATTACTTTTTTTTTTTCGAGACAGGGTTTCTCTGTGGCTTCAGGCTTATTACTAACGACCTCTTACAACCTAAATTAACTCATAATTCTTATCAAGCATGAGGCTTGGTACCTTTTCTCAGTAAGGCCTTCTCACCTTGCTTCCTCTGCTTCTGGATGACGACTGTGTCTCTGCCTTTCCTCTTCCCAGAATTCTCCTTGTCTGGTTGCCCCACCTATGCTTCCTGTCTGGCTACTGACCAATCAGAGTTTTATTAAACTCATATAAGTGACAAATCTTTACAGTGCACAGAGCATTATCCCGCAGCAAGACACACCTCATGTGGGTCTTGCCAGGGATGGGTTGAGGCCTTGGACTGAGTGCAAAGGAGAACGCAAGCCAGGCACCAGGCTCCATCTCTCTGTTTCCTGACTACAGATGCCATGTGGCCAGCTGCCTCGTGCCCCTGTTGTCCCGCTGTCCTAGTCTGGATTCCATTGTTGTGATAAAACAAAGATTAAAGGCAACCCCGGGGAGGAAAGGGCTTGCTTCATTTTACAGTTTAAATTACCATGGAGGGAAGTCAGGGCTAGAGCTGGGAGGCAGGAACTGACCCAGAAGCCATGTTGGGGTGCTGCTTACTGACTTGCTCTCTTTGGCTTTTACAGTTTACCTTTCTTACCTTTTTTATACAACCCAGGACCACCTGCCCCCGGCTACCACTGCCCTCAGTGCGCCCCCCCCCCCCCAATCAACCATGAATGAAGAAAAAGCCTATAGGCTTGCCTACGGAGCATTCCCATGAAAGCTTTGTGTGTGTGTGTGTGTGTGTGTGTGTGTGTGTGTGTGTGTGTGTGTGTGTGAACCGGACCAAAAACTAACCAGTTCCTGTGCCTTCCCTGCCTGTGTTTGAGAAATACAGGTTGTATTGAGAAAACAGGTTGTATTCTCAAACTGGAGTCCAAACAGGCCCTCTTTCCCATGAGTTGCTTTTGACACAGCAACAAGAGAATGCAGAAGTGAGTTAGTTCACCTGTTGGAATGAGGCTGGGCTTCCTCCCCGAATCCCCATAGAATCGACTTGCTTCCCAGGCTCAGCGGGAGCAGAGGAGGGCTTGAGTTCAGAACCCTAGCATGGGAATTAGGTATCTTGGCGTGAGTTTGCCTTAGAGACATGGGAAGGCAGGAGTGAAGAGTGGAGAGCCATGCCTGTCACTTTCTCAGTACAATGTTTTATCCTAACGATTAATTCCCTGATGCCCAAAGGCCAGTGGGGAGCCAAGATAGAAATCTTCCCGGGACAGGAATTTGGGAAACATTTTGGGATCCCAGGGTCACATTCAAAAGATTACTGGGGACACTTCGGCTTATGTTAGGGTCCTGAGCTGTCTTTGCCTGAGGACCGCTTGCACCCAGAGTCTTATGGCCTTTCGACACCTGTTGTGAGCGTGGACATCCACCCTGGTCCCCATGCAGGCTTCCGGGGATGGGCGGGGTGTTCATTTTCTCCTCTGAACATTCCCCTTCCATTCGCGCACTCAGAGAGGGCTACACCGAGGCTGGGCGCCCCGCAACCAGGAAGGTGGGACCTACTTTGCGGATTGGGGCTCACAGCTGTCACTCTAGAAGGGTGGGGCTTAGAAAGAGAGAGAGAAGGAGAGAGAGAGAGAAATTAGGAAGCAACAGCCTCAGCCCGCCTGGGCACGCTGCGCTGGGTGCGCTCGGATGCAGCCGCCCCGGGCCCGCGCCTCCTCGTCCGCGCGCCGCTCGCCCTCCGCCCGGGGCGCCGCGCGTCTCCGGAGCCGGCCGTGCGCCGGGCGCGCGGGGGAGCCGGGCCGGGCTGGGGTGGAGCCGCAGCGCCCCGCAAACTTTGGGCGACGGAACGCGCGCGCGGGAGCCCTGTGGCGCGGGATGGGGGCGGCGAGGCTGCGCGCCCCGGGTCCCCAAGCGCGCCTGGTCACCCGCCCGGGGACCCCCGCGCCGCCTCTGCCCGCGCCCCGGGCCCCGAAGCCTCGCAGCCCCGCTGCCTCCCGGGCGCGATAGCCCACCCCGGCAGCCCAGCTGGAGTCCCAGGAGCGCTCTCCGCGCTTGGGGAAGCGGTACTGGAGACCCCCTTCATGGAGTGAAATTCATTTCACTAGCCAGTTTTCAGCGGGATCGAAGCACTGAGGTGAGCTCGGCCTGCGCTGCGGGACCCCGGAGCCCAAGAGGCCTGGCAATGGACCTGTGGGGACCCGGCTCAGGGCGAATCTGCCTCTCGGGTCTCTAGCCAGATGCGTCTTGGCCATCTAGCTCAGCTTCTATTCTCTGGGAACCTGGCGACATCCCTCCTTCAGCCGCTCTCCGAGTCTCCAGGATGTGCCCGTCTGAGATGGGGACGCTGTGGCACCTCTGGTCTCCTGTGCTCATCAGCCTGGCCGCCCTTTTCTCCAAAGGTGAGGACTCTAGGGCTACCTGGGCCCTAAGACTTAACTTTGCTGGGAGTATATGTGTGTGTGTGTGTGAATGTGGGCGGCCAGGGAGAGGTGTGGGCGTGTGTGTGTGTGTGTGTGTGTGTGTGTGTGTGTGTGTACGTGTACGTGTGTGCGTGCTTGTGCAGGAGGCTTGCGGAGCCAAGGTCTGGGGCAGGCCTCTGGCAGCAGGTGATTTCCCTGGAAGTCTTGGTAGGATGCCCTAGGAGAGTGTGCCTGAGAAGGAGTGTGCCTATGCTGTCCTGGACCTGGAAGCTTCCTAGAATTTGGAGTGAACTATGCAACTGGTCCTAACCCTTTTGAAAATAAACCTGAACAGCTCTGCTGTATGGGAATGCCAGCTAGTGTACCATGGGTCTGCTAAGAACGCCAAGTTGGCCAGAGTTCCTTTCAGCCCCGGGTCTCCCAGGTCTGCCTCCTGCAGTTGCTGTGGTGGGGACAGTATCTCCGCAGGTTGTGAGTAGAGGCAGGAAGCCCCTCCTACCCCCGTTTACCTGCTCTGTTGCCATCTCCCTCAACTCCTGGACTGGCACAGGTCATTTGGAAGCTTGGGACAGAGATGCCGTACAGAGCAGTCGATATCAGCAGGGCACTGAAGATGGGCTGATCAGTGGTTTCTATTTGTAGGTAGTTTCCTCCCCTCCACCTCTTTTTCTGCTGCAAAAGTCAAGATTCTTTGCAGTCTCCAGTGTGCTGGAAAAACCCTGTAAACATATTTTTCTGCGAATATATTTCAGGCGATGTCTCTCTTTGAAACTTCCTAGCCAGTTGACAAGCACAATCTCTTAATGATATGTTGATTTTGGTTTCTGGCTTTTCTGGTACCTGGGAATCTAATTGCTTTGGATCTTGTAGAGTTAGGCAGATCACTCGCTGGGCTTTTGCGTGGGAATGGTTTGGCGAGGAGGGGATTTGCTTTATCTACTCCACTGTCTTTTCAAGTGCTGTTGAAAGGGGCTCCGGTCTGCTAATGAGGAGTGGGTACCACCCCCACCCCGGAAGCCACATCTTTGGGGAGGTGGAATAAGCTGGTAATCAAAAAGGTTGGTGAAATAGGCAGACACTAGGTTAAAAACCTGCCTCCAGGACTGCGATGCCACTCTGGCATGGCTGGGAGGCATGTTGTATCCTTGTCACTTGGTTTGATAAGCATAGACGTCTCTGGTTTTTTTTCTGTAATAACAAGGTTTTATTAAGCAAGGAACAGCGTAGCTTTGGACTCCATGGTCCCCGCCTCCCTTACTGATTTCTTCACTATGAGCAGCTGTGCTGAAGGGAGCTGCCTTTCCCGGGGTGCTTTTGAACTTGTTCTTAAACAAGATACAGTATGTTGGGGGACATCTCCTTTCTGAATGGCTAGAACCCGGCTTGTCACCAATGTCCATGTCATGTAAGGCCGGGCGGCTTCTGTGTGTGGACTCTGGAGATGGAGCCTGCCTCAGTCAGAGTGCAGAAGCCAGTCAGAATGTGGGGAACCTTTATGCAGCTGTGAGCACAGCTGGGCACGTGCGACGTAACTTGGCCATGGTCCTCAGCTGGGAAGAATGAGGTTGTTGGGATGGTACCAAGCTGTGTAAAAAAGGATTTCATGAGGTCAAGCATAACAGAAACCCAAGGACAGCACAGTGTTGTTCCGTGTTTTCCTACTTCCCTCTCTACTTGAGTGATTACCTGTATGTTCTTTCTACGAACTTATTTTTATGTGTATGGCAAGTATGTATGCATGTAGTTTGCATGTTAACATATGAGTACATGTGTGTGTAGATGCTAATGTGTGCACATGCATGTAAAGGCTGGACGTTGACATCAGACGTGGCTTCTTTGATCTCCATTTTACTTGCTGAGGCACAGTCTCCCACTGACCCCAGAGTGCACTGGTTCTGGCTACTCTCTTTACCCAGCATTTACATGAGTGGTGGGGATAAGAACTCGGGTCCTCACCTTTGCAAGGCAGACACTTTATCCACAGGGCCATTTCCCTACTTATGTCTGCAGGTTCTAACTTACTTGAAGTCAAGTACAGGCTACACTGGAGAGAATTTCGATCAAGTAAACACACACTCTAAAATGTCTCATTTGTCTGGGACCAAATGAAACATGAGTTAATATTAAATATTATATGTCTACTTCATTATGTTACTGTTTTTACTGTTTTCCCCATAGGAACCCTTGGATACAATAGAACACATATTTTCATGTGCTAATGACCTTGGCTAATCAGCCTAGTGACCTTGAACTTTATATATGCCACTTTTATGAGTAAATACTGCAAACCTACCCTCACATGGCTCTTTGGAAATTTAAACACAAATAAAATGTTCTGTCTTGTGAGATTCTGTCTCCTTGGAACCTAGGGGGCCCTGATATAAAGCGTATAATTTGCCATGGACCTTGGGTTGTGTCCCCAGACTTCCCTGAAGCATGGCCTTACATGATCAGGAAGCTCATGCCTTGTGTTCACACTGCAGTCCCGGTTAGAAACTTGATGTTGCTGCCTGCAGATGCATGAGTCCATGGCTCTGAGCTTTCTGAAGGAGGCAGGTATAAGGACACTTAGCTGAGAAGAAAAAAAAATCTGTGGGCAGACTGGAGACAGCCAGAGACCGAGGCGGGCTTTAAATGCAGGGCTGGAAAGCTGCCACTTTGGGCCACTTGTCCCCACCTTCTCTTGCACAAGTCACTCTGCATTTTGTTCTCTGCCACAAGCTGTGAGAAGCAGACATAGCCGCGATGCTGGGAGAGGACCCTCTGCAGTGTTGTGGTGTTTGCACCTGCCATGATGTTGTGCGCTTGCCTGCTGCCAGCTGGGTGCATGGCATGTCCTGGGGCGGGCAATCTTGCCCTTGGTTGTCTGTGGCTATGTTAAGAGCCTCCCTTCTGTCTAGACCAGGCCTCTGGGCAGTGGGAGCCGCTTTGGCTAAGGGAATGTTGAGCCCCTGCAGCCTTGGATTGTAGGGAGAGAACCTCAGTTTATAGTGAGTGGCCCATAAAAGAGGTCACTTTGGGGGCATGGGAAACTCAGGAGGAGAGATAAGCAGGGAGTGTGTGTCTGACTGGCTTTCTTGCCTGTGTTCAATGCTGTAAGGAAGGCTGGGGACTAGGGAGACAGGAAGCTTTCTTTTATTTGAGTGAATGATGTAATGGAATATAATTTTATTTAAAAAAAATACTTACATGTGGTTAGGTGTGGTGTATGGCTGTAATCTCCTGAGGCCAAGGCAGAAGAATCATAAGTTCTAGGCAAGCCTGGGCTATATAGTAATTTCATGTTTCTAAAACAAAACCAACTTATGTGCCTAAGTTTTTAAGAGTTGGAATGTCTGAGCTGGCCGGTGGTGGCGCACACCTCTAATCCCAGCAATTGGGAGGTAGAGGCAGGCGAGTCTCTGTGAGTTCAAGGCCAGCCTGGTCTACAAGAGCTAGTTCCAAGATAGGGTCCAAAAATAACAGAGAAACTTTGTGTCTAAAAGCCGAAGGGGGGGGGGGAAGAGTTGGAAGGTCTGTTTATATGAGTTCCACTCTTAAAAAGCCAAGAAAAAGGACCAAACTATATATTTAAAGATATTACGAGATCATGAATCACTATAATATTTCTAATTCACAGTGATTATTATTATCCAACTGTTCACCTGTCCATCCAGTCCAGACTTCTGCTGTTCATCTATCCATTTGTCCATCTGTCTATCCAGTCTAGTTCATCCACCCATCCACTATCCATTCAGTCCAGTAAATCTGTCTCTCTGTCCATCCATCCATCCATCCATCCATCCATCCATCCATCCATCCATCCATCCATCCTCCCCTCTACCCATTCATCCATCCAACAAACATTGAAGACCACGTTTTAGTGACCTTGCAGAGCTGCGTAGGAAACATTTGTGTGTGTTCTGGGGACACAGGGCTGGGCCATCAAGAGTCCCCACACTGAAGAAGTTTATGGCAGTTATTTCTCTCACATTCAAAGTGCCACATGCTGTTTTGTTCTTAAGGGCGGATGTAAACCTTGGTGGCTATGTATTTCGCAATCTCTTTTTTTTTGCCTTGTGGTTTCCTTCATCCCCTCCCTATTCTAATTCAGGACGATAACGCTGTTCCTTCCAGTAGCACTGCTCATGCCATACTGGATGCAGGGAATCTAGCAGCGAGAAAAAGACTGTCCACAGACTTGGTCTGGCTTCTCAGAGCCTATATTTGTCAGTGAGAAAGCATACCCAAAGGTAGCTGAATCAGTACTGTGGTGTGTGCTTGGAGGGACGGGAGTAGGGTCTCTACCAGCAAGTGCACCCAGCACTGACCAGAGTGACTACCTGGGAGCTTCCTTTTGATGGTTGCTGTCAACTATGGGAACAACCTGGGGAGGGACCTGTGCAGAAAGAGATGAGAGTTTGCATCATGGGCTAAAGAAAACTAGTATAGATGGGACAGAAGCAAATGATGGGGGTCACATTATTGCTGCGTGGAGGTGGGAAGGCTAGTGGGATAGAAAGAACTGGGTGGAAGTCATGAGCATCACCTCTCAAAAGCATCCACTTGGATGGGAAACCTTGTGATCTCTTTTTCATGTGCTGTGTGAAGGGCTCAAGTGGTTCAAACAAACAAACAAACAAACAAACAAACACACAAACACACACAGGGCCGGTGAGATGGCTCTGTAGGTAAAGACATTTGCTGCCAGTTGATTGCCAGGACACACACAGTGGAAGGAGAGAGCTGACTCCCACAAGTTGTCCTCTGACCTCTACACACAAACTGTGGCACGTTCATGCCCACACATGTGTACATACATATATACATACATACATGTAATAAATTTTTTTAAAGCTTTCAAGGTCACCCTCAACTATACAGTGAGTTATAAACAAACAAACAAATAAAAAACAAAAACAAGCAGAAACAAGAAACTGAGGGAAACAAGGCTGGATTTTAGTACAAGTGAGTATGAGTTCCCTGTGACTGCTGTAACAAATGGTTCCCAACGTTATGGATTCAGACAGCAGAAACTCTGGAGGCTGAAAGCCCAGAATCAGGGAACTCTGAAAAGGATGCTTCTGGCCGTCACAGTTTTTGGTGACTGCTAGCAGCCGTATTGGGCCTTTTCCCCACCCATTCTTCTAGATTGCCAAGTGGTGCACACCAGGTTGCTTCCATGTTCCTTGGTTCCTCTTCCTTTTCTCTTTGTGCTTTCTCTCTTGCAGCATCTTCCATCTCCCCTGCTCTCACCTTAGGCTTCCGTCCTCTTTTGTGTACTGTATGAGCGTACTTTCCCTTTTGCTAGCGTACATGCAGTTGCTTTTATGGCCCCTCAGTGGCCCATGAATTCATTTACTCCCAGCCCGGTTTTTAATCTACAAACAAGGTTATCAAATTCTTAGGACCCAGGGATTTGAATGCTAATAATTTTAAGAGATTGGGACATTTCTCCCACCTTCCACAAGTCCGTAGATATGACATTCAAAATCTATTTTGTAACCCTTATTAGAAAATTTAAGTTTCCTTAGGGTAACAAATACCTATTTTTTTCTAACTTTGACTTCCCTTCTGTGTTTAGCATAGCATTTTGGACATTGCAGAGGGTCAATAAAAATTTTTAAGTGTGCTTAAGAGTATAAAATATTGCCAGAAGAACCTTTGCCTGGCAGTAAAAGGCTCCGTGTCTTTTCCAGTAATTCAAACAGCTACAGGGATACACCGGTCAATAGACATAATAGCTTATTTTTTGAGCAATTATTGATGGCAGGAATCACGCTGAGAGATTTACCCAGGTGATATTTGCAAACTTGCAGACAAACTCGAGAGGTTGATGATGAGCTTGAGGCTTAGAAAAGCTGAGTAACTGGCCCAGGGTCTGACGAGGGAGAGCCATAGGGTCTGACTCTGATGTCTCCACTCTCCCCCAGCTGTGCTGTGTTGGGTGTGATTGTGTTCCTAAGCTGTCTTTCCAGAAGGAGTGGACTTGAGGGTTTAATGTAGAGTCTGTTTCTCTTTAGTGGAAGCTCAGAGCCCTGGACATGCTAGAGATGCTCAATGTGTATTGAGGAAATGAATAGAAAGATACCATGTTGTTTCATTTTCTCCACCTTGTCAGTGAAAGTCAGAAATAGCACCCTGTTTTCACTGAGATCAAGAGTTGAATCCCAGGACTTTTTGAGGAGGTGATGTGAGGTTTGAGATGCGTTGGTAGGCCACCTAGGATAGCTACTTGAAGAATATGGTGCTGGGGAGATGGCTCAGCCTCTCAAGTGCCTACTGTGTAAGCATGAGGCCCCCAGGTTGATCACCAGCACCCGTGTGTGAAAGGCGTGTGGTTATATGTGCTTGCCTTTCCAGTGCTGGAGAGGGGGAGAAGAAAGAGCCCCCTTAGGCTTGGTATCAGTCAGCCTCGCTGAATCGGTGAATTCTTGGCTCCTGAAAGACTCTGTCTCAGATAACAAGGTAGATGGCACCCTGAGGAACGACATTCAAAGCAGACCTCTGGCTTTGAAATGTGTGCACACATGCATAGGAGATGCAGAGGCACAGCAAGAAATAGTGGAGATTCATGGGTATGTTTGTGTGTCCCCTACACTTGTACACATGGCTTCCTGGGTAACCCAAGGTCAACAGGTGGCCTCTACCCTTTCAGGATTAAAGAACAGACAATCTTTAGTGACTGCTGACATGCTGACAAGAGAGGGAGAGGCCACATGGAATGAAGACAGATACACGGTATTCCTGTTCACAGGAGGTGGGCGTGAGATCCCGTGAGCATATGGATTTGTGAGTTGGACTTTGGATGCCAGAACCAAGCTTGGGTGAGCTGTGGAAATAATATTGTGGGTGCTCAAGTAAAAAGGACAGGGAGCCAACCTGTTATGAAATGAGACCTGAGGCTCAGGGCATCTTGATGCAAGTTTGTTATTTATTGACAAAATCTGCTGTAGGAAGAAGTGAAACAGAAGCCTCACGTCTTAAGTGCTGGTGTTTGTAAAAAAACAACCAAAAAACAAAAAAACTTAAAAAATGTATGTGTATTTGTGTGAGTGTGCACATGGGTGCAGTGTCTATGGACACCAGAAGAGGGCGTTAGACCCCCTGGCGGTAGAGTTACAGGTGGTTGTGAGGGACCTGACATGGATTCTCGGGACTGAACTGGAGTCCTCTCCAAGAGCAAGCACTCTCCACTGAGTCGTCTCTCCGACCCTTTAAATTGTTTGTTTTTAAAGGGGACTTTCATTAAACCTCTAAAAACATGACATCCTATACATACCCGACCTCAGTTCCAGAAATTAAAAATCTATCCAGGCTGGAGAACAGAACATCGGCAAACTTGAAAATGAACACACTTCTGGCAAGTGTTTGAGAATGGAGTCGAGGGCATGTGCTCAGAACAGGGACAATGGGGGCTGCCACGGTAAAGAGAGTTTTTGGAAGAGGGTTCAAACCCACCTTTATTGTCTCTTTCTCTGACCCTAAGCACAGGACTAGAGGGAAACTCAGACATACACCCTAGAGGACAGACTGGCTATAAAACAGTTTTTACTGGTACTGAGGGTTTTTTTTTCCCCATGTGTGTGACATTAAATCGTCATGTTTATGAGACTCCGAGTCCATCCAGTATTGTTCATGTGTCATTATTTTTTGCTTGCTTGCTTTCAGCAAAGCCGGTGGGTGGGAGCTGGTGGGGGAGGGGCGGGCAAGTCTCCGGCTGAGGTTGGAAGCATGATGTGACAGTCTCAGGTCACCACAGCAGCCGATGATTTCGGTTTCAAAGCAGGCCTCCTCTTGTCCTCCCCGGCCCTCAGTGTTCCCTGCAGCCACCTCTTCAGCAGGTGCGCGGTGTGGCAGGTGCACAGCACAGCAGCAGGCAGGTGCACAGCATGACAGCTGCAGCCTCTTGCTAAAACCAAAAAATTTAGGCTCGAAAATCAACAGCCAGAATGCATCAGAAGAGAGAAAGTCTGGGAAACACATATGTTCTCAGGCATGTAGCTTTCTGGACCATCTACAATCTTTATCGAGTAAAGATGGTCTCTCCAGGGAAGGGGTAGACATTTAGAGAGGGCTCAGATGTGGGTAGCGCCCCTTCAAGTCAGTGTCATAGTGACCTTGGATGCTTCCTAGCCTGTGGAGAGAATGCCCCAGACTCTTAAAGCAGCAGAACAGGTGTTGTGTTGTGCCAGGAAAGTGGGTGACAGTCCCTGGCACATGGCTGGGCACTGTGGGCTGTTTTTCTGGATGGTCAGTGGAGGTGCACGTGTGTCTGAGGAGGACCAAGGTCAAGGCTGGGGAGACACAGTAGTCTGAGATGGAGACACTGCAAACTCTTAACCTGGCCAGTTGTGGGATTTATGAGGGGCTCTCTTGGGAGACCACTTTGCCCTCTTGTATGTCTATGGTCTCTGCCAGCAAGGACCTGTGCCTGTCTCCAGGGCTGCAGGGGTGGGAGGAGGTGGACAGACACCAGACGGCTCTACAAATGGCTGGAAGTTGGCAGGGTCAAGGGTGACTAAACACAAGTTGCGTTTGGAATGTTCTTCTTCCTTTTTTTTTTTAAATATTTATTTATTTATTATGTATACAATATTCTGTCTGTGTGTATGCTTGCAGGCCAGAAGAGGGCACCAGACCTCGTTACAGATGGTTGTGAGCCACCATGTGGTTGCTGGGAATTGAACTCAGGACCTTTGGAAGAGCAGGCAATGCTCTAAACCTCTGAGCCATCTCTCCAGCCCCCTGGAATGTTCTTCTTGTTTACTGAGTGTTAGTTACATATAAAGTGGTCTTCCTGCTTACCGAATGCCCATTTGAGGTAGGCAGAGTCTGAGATATCTAACCTTTATTCGCTGCTCACAACCTCACCATCATCGGGGCCATCATTCTGTTCATCCTACAGGGGGGACCCTGGTCACAGGAACTGAAATAACAGATACCTAGCCCAGGCCAGCAAGAAGAGGAATTTTGTTTTTAACTATAGTTTTATAAAGATGAAAGAGACCATTTAATGAGCTTGTTACTTTTGAATGTCTCCCAGTGAAGGCCTTGGCCTTCTACACAGGCTATGTAGCTGGGGTTCAGAATAGAACGAGGGTGGGGAAGACTTCTTCCAGGGCTCCAGGATCCCAGGATCAATTCACAGCCCCGAGAGCACCCTGAAATTCAGTGTAGGTTGTGGAAGGAATGGAGCCCGAATGTGAAGGTTGGGCTTGCAGTTTTGATGAAGTCCTTGCAATGGGAAAATCTTTATTCGGATTTTACAGAAATAAAAGTGAAAAGTGGGGGATTGTGGGAATATCTGACGGTGATAAGAAATGACAGAGGAGGAGGGGAAGTGGGGGAGGAGAGGGATGAGAATGGGGAGTGGGGGAGTTGAGGGAGGAGAAAAGAGAGAGGGAAGGGGAGGGAAAGAGAAAAGGTGACAATGAAAAAGGAGGCAGAGAGGAGGAAGGGAAAAGGGAGTTGGGGAAGAGGAGGAGAGAGCAGAGAAGCAGGAAAAGGAAGGAGGAAAAGGAGAGGGGGAAGGGAGGAGGTAGAGGATGTTTAGCCTCTAGCATCTGTATGTACTGTAGCTCTCTTCAGCCAGTATCTCTGGATATTTAGGGTACACCCACATTTTTGGGGGGACACTATCCATTTAGATACAGACCTCTTCTTTGGTCTGAAGCTTGAAAGAACATTTCACCGTGTGTCAGAATTAGGGGAAACCTGTGGTTTGCACTTCCTGCCCCATGAACATGGTGGGTTTTCTATGTGATCCAGGGTTTGTCTCTCGCTGAGGTTGCAATACATAATTATAGATACTTGTGCTATTGGTTTTATTAATAAGATTAATACTCAGCTTTCTTTAGTTTTAAACTCTGTCTTTTCTTTGTGTGCTTACTTTACCCTACTTAGGGAATACTTTGTTTCCCTAAGTGTATGTGTCTATGCCACATGAATGCAGTACCCTCAGAGGCCAGAAGAGGGCATCTGATCCGCTGAAGTTGACGTGATAGGCCATTGTGAGCTATGTGGACTTGGGGGCTTGGACTCAAAGGCAAGAAGCAGTTAAGCTGTCTTAATGGCTAACTCATATTTTCAAGGCACCACAGTTATTTTTATTTATTAATATTTGTGATAAGTAAGCTATTTCAAGTTATTTCAAAAACGAGAGCTAAAAAGAAACAGTGTCACTGCCTAATCCTGATGTCTTTGCATTTTTATGTTTTTCTTGATGGTTGTTTTTCTGAGTTCTTAAACTCAGAAAAAAACTTATATATAGGGCGTACATGCAATTTATTTTTAAGATTTTTTTGAGTTCATATGTTTATATAAGCATGTCCTTACATTTTAAAAATATATCCTGAATATATATATATATATATATATATATATATATATATATATATATATATAATTTAATGTCTTTCCACAATTTAGGGCTTTCTGCCTTTGCTGGACAATTATATAATGCAGCATCTTGCTGTTATGTACAGCACAATTTTTGTTTTGTTACTTTCTTGGGTTACAGTTACTGGGTCACGGTAGACTGTTGGTTGTGAAGTTCTTTCCCAAGAGGCTGGACTCCTCCTTCCTCCCTCAAACTGTGAGGTAGGGAGGCATCTAAATTGCTGAGTGACCCTCAGCTGTGGCCGCTCTCAGTTTCTGCCATTCCTGGTGACCCCTGCTGACTTCTTTGATATCCTGTGAGTATGGCTTAGCCTTGCACACACAAAGAGCTGTGCCCATAAGTGGCGAGACTCTGTTTCCCTCAGAATGTGGTCCTGCCTGCGGGGACGCTGACTTTTGAGGGCAGAAGGGTTGGGAAACAGGAAAGAACCTGGGGTGCCATGGATCTCTGTTTATGACTGTGGTCCTCGTTACAAATGCGGGGAGAGCGTTTTGAGGGTGCTGCATGTGAGAATACCAGTGGGGAGGCTGTGGAGAGACTTTGGCTTCTTAGCTATGAGGGGACAAGATACATTTACATGTAGAATAGTTGTGTTTCCTTCACACATTCATGTCAGGTACTTAACTCAATGCCACAGATGCACATTCTTTCCTGGAATGAGTGTTTCTTCCTGTCGCTCTCATCGGATGTAAGACCCTATCCCCACCGCACCCCCTGGCTGCTAAATACTTGGATAACCTACCCATGTTCCATTGAGAGATCTGCCTGGCTCTAGGTTTTACCTCAAATAGGAAATCTCAACTGAAATCCCAGATTATTTTTGAGGACCAACTGTGAACACAGCAAAGCAGGCTGTGACTAGATGTGATGGCGAAATCACCTTTCAGGAGGTTACCAGTAAGTGGGGGAAACGGAGGCACAGATGGTGGTCATACCTTGGGAAGGCTATATAACACAAATAGAGAAAAATGGCTTCCTTGTATATAAAGGAGAGTGTTATCTGAATTCCTCTAAAGACCTTTCGGAACTCCCTCTGCCTCCGGCTGGCCTTGCTCACTGTAGGTCAAGCTTATGATCAGATGACCACACAATCTAACCCACTATGGCAGAAGGCACTGTATTAGGTTGCGCAGGTTCTCTGGGCACTGGGAGCAGCCACGGTGTGCTCTTATTCTGACCTAAACCCAAGGATCCCTGGTTCACCTGTGACTCTGAGCGGGGACGCTGTACCATAGAGTAAGTGTAAACTGAGGCTTTTCTGCCCTGCCTGGTTCCACAGCTGCTTTAAAAATAACCACACAGAGGCTTAATATTAATTACAAAGAGTTTGGCTTATTGCTCAGACTTATTACTAACTAGCTCTTACAATTTAATTTAACCCATTTCTATTAATCTATATTTTGCCACCTGGCTTCGTGGCGTTACCTGTTCTTTAGTACATCTTGTTGCTCTGGCAACTCTCTGGCATCTGCCCCTTTCCCTGTATCTCTGCTTGGATTTCCTGCCTGGCTCTCCCCTGCCTTGCTTTAGGCCAAAGCAGCTTTTTTATTAACCAATGGTAATAACACATATTCACAGCATACAGAAGGGTATCCCACAGCAGGTAGGACTGCTCCAACTCAGCAGACACTGTATCATTGCGTTCATAGTAAAGGCTGACCTCATGCAAGGCCAGCCCTTTGCTCTGCTTCCTGCTTGGTCTTCAGTGAAGCCAAGGCAGCTGCTCCTGAGGACCCACCAGACCAGAGCTCAGGTTTGAGCGCTGTGGCATGTCTCACTCGCAGAATCCTGGCATTCTGAGCTTGAAGGAGGGGATCTGGTTTTCCCTGGGCCAGGGTTGAGACCATGGGAGAGTTCTTCCTGTTCACATGGATTACTGACACAAGGTAGCTCTGTTGCTGTGACAGCGTGTCAGAGAGAATCCACCTTGAGAAGAGGATCTCTTGCAGTGACTCCTGGTTTTGGGGTTTGGCCTGTGGCTCTCTCTGGCTCTGCTCCTTTCACCAACACATCAAGGCGGAGAACATGGGCTAGGGAAAAAGAGGTTCAGCTTGTGGTAGACAGGAGGCAGACAGACAGAAAGAAAGGGGACAGAGACAAGATGCACGTTTCAGGGGCACATCGCTCTTTGTTCAAATACCCCCAAATTTCCAATAGTACCCATCCTCTCCCATTCAGCTATGACCCCACCAATGGCTTAATCTTCTCATGAGTTTGAAGCCATAATGATCCAATTACCCTTTCCGAAGGCTCTACCTCTTAACTCTTGTCACGGTGGAGACCAAGCTTTCAACATGATAGTCTTTGGGGACATCGTTATTACAGTCTCGATCTCACAGCAGCTGTGATTATCATCTGTGCAAGACCTCAGAAAGAATGGGCCTGTCGTCATCCTGTAATGGTGAGGAGGAGGGCTTGTGAGTTTGTCCTCAACCCAGAACCAATAGGAAGTTGATCAGAGCTGGGATGAGACGTTCATGGGGCCCCTCCCTCCCTTTCCTGAGGGTCCATAGGCAGCTGATCATTGCCAAGGGAGAGACATTTTCTTCAGTGGTGTAAGCATTTGTAAAAGCCCATGCTCCTAAAAATAACCCGTCACGACGGTTCAGGTTCATGACTCTAAGGAAACTCATGGGGTCACCAGAATAAAGATATACACGTGGGGACGGTGGAGGGGGCGGAGAGATGGTGTGGAAGTAGAAAAGGGACTAGGAAGGAAGAGAAAGGGGAACGGTGGGAGAAGGAGTTGAATGGGAATTGGGGGTGGAGATGATCTAAGTATATAATGCATGAAAATGTCTAATGAAACCCATCCTGTGTAGTTGATATATGCTAACAAAAATGACATTTAGGTTCCAAACCTAAAAGACTCCTACTGACATAAAACATATATAGATCGTCTCCTGTTACACTTGGCTTCCCAAAGGGTTATGGGAGGACATTCAAGGGCTCTTACTTGAGTGGTAGAGAACACTGAGTCAGTGATGGTTTTCCTGTGGATATTTCTAGGCAGCTGCTCATGCCTAGGTCTTTGAAGCCTTCCTCATGACCTCGGAGCCCCAGGGAAGAAGGGTCAGGTGTTTTATCAACTTAAAGGGATAAGATTGCTGCCCTAGCTCAGCATTAGGGGATGGTACCTCAAAGGGATGGTTGCAGGTCTTCAGCTGTGCACCCCTTCAGAATCTGATGCACCGTGTGAGGGAACCCGCTAGAATGAGGAGCTGGATGGAAGAATTCCGTCTGGCTTCATTGGTGAGGTGGATACTGTTTTCTCCTGACAATAGTTTGGTAGGAGCTGTAGAAAAACCTGAACTAGCTGAAAGGCCACAGTTGTCAAGAGTGTATCTGGTGAGCCCATATCTGGAAAGAACTTAGTTTCATGTTTGGAGGAGCCCAGTGGGACCCTCTTCAGTTCACAGAGCTGAGACGTTGGGAACAAGACTTAATATCAGGCAAAGCTTGATCTGGGGGCTCCGGTGGGACCTGAGGAACCCAGCAGGTCTTTGGTCTTTTTCCTTGGTCCCATAAAGGCCACTGTTCATCTGTCCATCGGTTGGGCAAAAGGACGCTCTAGTACAGAGTTATATCTCCTTATCCTCAATTCAGAGAAACAGAAAACTTTTTTTCTTCTTTTTAAAGGTTTCATCTGAGTCTCAGTTCAAGTCTTTGCTCTGTGAAACAAGGTCCACACTCAGTGAGATGCCACAGGGAAGGCAGCAGGGGCTGATGGTTAGGCTAGAGTTGAGCTCTAAGACTCTCTCTCACAGGACTACAGGGAGGGAATGCTGTCAGCATCAGAGAGAATGGATGCCAGTGACCAACAGGACAGCAGTATTCAGTTCTAACAGACACACAGTTTTCAACACAGACAGTCAGCCTTTCCCCAGCTTTAAACTTCCAGGAGACTGCATGTTTCAGCCTCAGCGGTGAGTCCCCGTTTGGAATCTCACCCTCACGGAGAAATTGCTCCATCCCTTGAATGTGTATTTAAACGCAATGTAAGCTTTTGTTTCCAACGACTGTAATTTTTCCAAGTCCTTAATTAGATGTGAAAACTACACGCACAATGCAAATTACTGTGGTGAATAAATATTTGCATTATGCTCCCTTAAAAACAAGCATCAAAACACACAATCGCTTGTTTTACAGGCATTCAGCGTTCCGAGATGCGAGATTGTGGAGCTGGAGAATTCTTGGGGAGAGAGAGCATTTGGAGTAATGTGATTAACATTCTGGGTGGGACTACATCAACAAGGGGTATAGTGCGGGGCGGGGGGGGGGCGGGGAGGCAGCGGTTTTGACGGACAGACTTGCGAATGCAATTTACAAAGAAGCCTGCCTCATCGTGCCTGATTCTGTGTATCTATTCCATGAACATGTCTCGCTTGATCTCCCTAATTAGTTGGTACGCATTAGGGAGCTGGGTTTTGCCTGCAGTTCAGATCGACGTAACGTCAAAATGAGGAGGAAAACCGGTTTGGAAGACACACTGGTGTTATCGATAGCCTAATAGTCAAACTTTGAGAAAAGCTTGCAGTATGCAGTAGGACCAAATATTGTGATTATGATCTCTTAGTTTTCCCAGAATGGCTTGGCAGACCCTTCTTCAGTACTGTAGCTCATTTTGCCATTTAGAATGTGTGGGGTTACCTCAATTTTGGATGGGAAGAAAATGTTATTGTTTATTTATGCGTGCATGCGCGTGTGCATGCATGTGTGTGTGTGTGTGTGTGCACGTACCATGGTGCTTGTTGTGGTTAGAAGACAAATTTCTATCTGTCTTTGTCTTCCATCTTGTTTTGAGGTAGGGTCTCTCTTCTTGCTTCTGTCATGATGACTGATTTTTAGGGTCTGAGTGATTGTTGGGTCTCTGCCTCTCATCTCGCTGTAGGAGGGCTGAGGTTACAGATGCACATCACAGCATCCTACTTTTTAACATAGGTTTGAGGGATCAAACTTAGGTCTGCAGGCTTGCTCAAGCTTTTACCCACTGAGTCTTCTCCTCAACCTCAGATGCTCTTTTACAGTTTAAAAGCCCCATGCGAATGGAAGGGATGTCACACAGATAAGCACCAGGGGGAGGGGACCTGTGCAGGGGCAGGCCAGCAACAGGCAGACTCTTGTTGGATCTCCTTGAGTTCTGTTATGTCAGAGGTGTGATTTGGGTTGACCGGTGGCTTGCTGTCACTGTGTTTGGGGGTAAAGAGTGGGTCCAAGAAATGTGTTTTTCTGCTCTTCTAGAGTTCTGAGCATGCTGACTGGTCTTCCATCCTACATCGGTCCTTCTACAAAGGGCACTCATGTCCAGGTGGGGGAGGGCAGTGGTCTATACAGGACCACCTCTTAGGGGCAGTGTGTCTTCATTTTCTTTGTGTGATGCGTGGGTGTGGGTTGCTGTGTGCCCTGTTAAGGCATGGTTTTCTCCATCCAGTCTCTTTCAGAAAGAGGGGAAATAAACACAGGCCCGAGCACCCTGGGCTCTTGAACCCTGAGTGCATGGTTCAAGTCCCGCCCCTGGCCCTGTGCAGAACTGCAGTTCCTTTCAATGTATATAGTTTCTTTGTAACTTCATACATGTATATAATGTGTGTACTGGGTGATTTTGTGTTGTCAACTTGACATAAGCTAGAGTCGACAGAGGAAGGAGCCTCAGTTGAGGAAATGCCTCCTTGAGATCCAGCTGTAAGGCATTTTCTCATTTAGTGATCAATGGGGGAGGGCCCAGCTCATGGTGGGTGGTGCCATCCCTGGGCTGCTGGTCCCGGGTTCTATAAGAAGGTAGACTGAGCAAATCATGAAAAGCAAGCCAGTAGGCAGCGCTCCTTCATGGCCTCTGCATCAGCTCTTGTCTCTGGGATCCTGCCATGTTTGAGTCCTGACTTCCTTCAATGATGGTCTTTACTAAATTGTATTATGTTTGTGGTTTGATCGTACCATGACCTCCATTCCCATGTCAACTTACTGAAAACATTAAAAAAATATGTATTTTTTATTTTATATGTATGAGTTTGTCTGCAAACTTAATCTGCGTGCAATGTATACAGTGCCCATAGAGGCTTGAAAAGGGTGTCGGAACCCCTGGGCCTGGGGTTACAGGTGGTTATGAGCCACCCATGTGGGTGCTGGGAATTGAACCCTGGTTCTCTGTAAGAGCATCCAATGCGCTTAACCGCTGAGCCATTTCTCCAGCCCCTTAATGAGATTTTTGAATAATGAGAAGCCTACAATGAGAAACAGCTTTAAGAAGCTTGAGTAGGATATGCATGCATAGGTTTTTCTTTTAGGAAGACACAATAGGATGATGGATGCTTGACTGTCAAGGTTAGAAGCATCTTTTGGTTAAGGTAAAACCGCAAGGGAGAAGGATTCTAAGCATTTTTTGGGGGAAATGGAACAATGCAATATTTCTGATTGTTAATGAAGACTTTCTCCTTGATCTTATAATGGATGGTGGTGGGTGTCTGTTATTTATATTCCAATAGATACATTCAAAGGAATGATGTAACCGCTGAACCTTCAAATGTCAAGATTTTTCAATACGCCAGAAACCTCGTTCCTAGCAACTGTTGAAACTCCAATGGGGATGATTAGAAATCACTTTGGAAAAATGCAAGTGGGTGCTGGAGTTTGTGAAGTTTGCTTTTGGGGGAAGTTGGCAGAACCAGAAATTCCAGAGAGAATTGTTGCTCTTAGAGCCGTGACCTCAGCCTGGCTTACATGTTAGAGTTGACATGCCTAGAGCCGTGGCCTCAGCCTGGCTTACATGTTAGAGTCCACATGCCTAGAGCCGTGGCCTCAGCCTGGCTTACATGTTAGAGTCCACATGCCTACAGCCATGGTCTAGGCCTGGCTTACATGTTAGAATCAACATGCCTAGAGCCATGTTCTCAGCCTAGCTTACATGTTAGAGTCGACATGCCTACAGCCATGGTCTAGGCCTGGCTTACATATTAGAGTCGACATGCCAGGACATGAGCCCTGATAGGCTTGAGCGGCTCCACCTGGGAGGTTTTATTTTTATTTTATTTTTAAAAATTACTTCTGTTAGATCACCTAGTTTATGCTTTTTAAAATTAATTATTTTATTGATGTTTTGCTTGCCTGAATGTCTGTGTGAGAGTGTTGAATCCCCTGGAACTAGTTGTGAGCTGCCATATGGGTGCTGGGAATTGAACTCAGGTCCTACAGAGGATCAGCCAATGCTCTTAACCACTGAACCATCTCTCCAGCTGGGGTGTGGGGTGTTTAACACATGATGAAGGCAAAGTCACCGTGGAGAGCCATCATGAGTGGAATTGTTAGTGTGTAATGCCGAGCTCCTGCTGCCCACTACAATTCTGTGGTACTTTGAAGGAGTATTGAATAACTGAAGCATAGTTGGGGTGCAATAAAACTCACATGTTGTGTGTGCACTTGTGTGTGGACCTGTGCTGTGTGTTTATGCACACGTATCCACATGTTCGTGAAAGTCAGATGTTGCTGTGGAGTATTTTCCTCAAACATTGTCTACTCTATCTTTTTGACAAAAGGATTCTTATTGACTCTGGAGCTCAATGATTTGACCAGATTGGTTAGTCAGTGAACCTCAAGGGTCCTCCTGTTTTCCCAGCACCAACATTAGAGAGACATGTGCTTCTGTACTTAGCTTTTCAAATTGAGCTGTCTTTCTGGCCCTAAAATGCATCTTTCTATGGATATATTTTGATGAGTGCATATATAGTCTAATGACTATGACATAATCAAATATGGAATCTTCCACCTTCTCCAGGTCTCAGGTGTTTTTTTTTTCCCCCTGAGACAGGGTTTCTTTGTAGCTTTGAACCATTCCTGGAAACTAGCTGTTGTAGACCAGGCTGGCCTTGAACTCACAGAGATCTGCCTGACTCTGCCTCCAGGGTGCTGGGATTAAAGGCATGCACCACCACCGCCCGGCTTCCAGGTGTCTTCTTGTGGTACCAGACCCCACCCCTTGTCCTCTGGGATTGTCTACTATCCTGATCATTTTGCTTTGTACAGGATGGAAGTCCTGCTACGTGTTATCTGCAGCTCCACTTAGGTACCAACCCCCGCCCAGGTACTGCAATGCTCTGGGTATGTCACCAGGAGGCTGAATGTGAGTGTGGTTCTCCATACTTCTGAGTGGGCCGACTCAAGAGTTTGCTTAGCCCTCCCCGCGAGGGTGGATGTCTCAGCTATTTCTCATGAAGCCGCTGCATGGTTTTGGCATGGATATGCTTTTTCTTTTCTAAGTAAATACTTAGGGATCGGATTGTGTGTCTGGAGAGAAAGACTGCTGGCTGGTTTACTCAGGCTCACTAGCTTCCTTAAACAGCTCATGCCCGCGTGCCTAGGAATGGTGCCGCCCACAGTGGGTCGGGCATTCCGACATGAATTAGTAATCAAGACATGCCCACAGACTAATCTGATCTAGACAACTCTTCAGTGGAGGTTTTCTTTTTAAATGACCCCAGGCTGTGTTAAGTTGACAATTAATGCTAACTAGGACATATGGGAAATGTGTTTGACATTAAAGGCATCGCCAAACTGTTTTGCAATCGGCGGGACCATTTGGCATCATCTCTTGCTGATCTGTGTGCCTGCCAACACTTGTCGTTTGCACCTTGGAACTTTACCATGTCGGGTTTGACATGGGTATAAGAGCCCCTCGTGGTGTTGTAATTTGTATTTCCCTGATCACTAATGGGGTGGCACAGGCCTTAGTGTGGTCATTTACCATCTGCAGGTCATCTCTGTAAAAATGTCTTTGCAAAGCCTGTACTGGCTCAAAACAGGCAACTAACTTGAGCCACCTTCCTGGGTACTGTTGCTGTAGAATACTTTTATCATACATAGGATTTAAAAATAGGTTGTTTTTTTTCCTGGCATCTTGTTTAATGTACCCATGGTAGAGTGGATTCCCCCTTTTATTTTGAAAACCCTCTGCTCCTCTTTTCTTCTTTGAGGAAAGAACTTGAAGTATCTAGAAGTCTTTTTTTTTTTTTGGAAGTTTTGTAGCTACAGGCCACTATGAGGTTTGTGACTCGTGTCTGGTTATTTTTTTGTGTTTGGTGTAAAATGGGTCAAGATTTATATTTTTTTCTATAGGAATAATGAATTATTCCAGGATTATTTATTGTAAGACTTGTTTCTCTTCCTTTAAAAAGAGTTTTTAAAAATATAGATGGAAGAGTTTTTATGTTGGTGCACCATGTGGGGGTACAGTACCCATGGAGGCCAGAGGAGTGTATGAGATCCCCTGGAACTTGAGTTACAGATGGTTGTGAGCCACCACGTGAATGCTGGGAACCAAACCTAGGTCCTCACAGACAGTGCTCTTGACTGCTGAGCCATCTCTCCAATGCTGTTAAGTTCACTTTTATTGACTTTCCTGTTAGGCAAAGGAATGTTGTTTCTGGCTAACCTGTGAGTTCCTTTGCTGTTTACATTTCTGTCTTTACTCCCTTATTGTTATACTTCTCTCTCATCTGCTGCACTGGCTACGACCTCTAGAGTGACATTAAGTTAGAGCAGTCATTCCTTTCCCTGTCCCCGAGGTTGGATGCTCCATTAAGTGTTATTAAATCTGATGCTAGTTCTGGATTCTTGTACATGCTCTTGGTGGAGATGAGGATATTCTGTGCCTCTCTGATTAGCTAAGAGGCTCCATGATACAAGGCGCTCATCATCATCGGGTCCAATTGTTGGGTTAATTGGTTTTTCCAAGTTCTTCTCTAGATATGGCGGATTCCATTAGTTTATCTTCATATATCAACCCAATGTGTAGTCCTGTAGAAAACCAATGGCTCGTCTCGTCTGGTTAAATTACTTATATGTTGCTCTGCTTAATTTGTTGATGTATAGAGGCATGTGTGTCTTAATTCAGGACAGATATTTTCTGTCTTTGTTTCTTGTGTGCAGATGCACATGAGAGAGAGATAGAGACAGAGAAACAGGGAGACAGGGACAGAGAGGCAGAGAAAAACAGGGAGACAGGGCCAGAGAGACAGAGAGAAAGGGACAGCAAAAGAGAGACAGGAAAGAGAGAGAGAGGGGGGGGAGGGAGAGAGAGAGAGAGAGGTGGGGGGGAGGGAGAGAGAGAGAGAGAGGGAGGGAGGAAGGGAGGGAGAGAGAGAGAGAGCGCGCGTGTGCAGGGGCACATGTGTGAGTGCACACAGAGACCAGGGATGGATGGCTAGTGTCATACTAGGCCTTACCAACTTGTCAGCTAGCCCGGGAATTTACTGATTAGACTAGGCTGGCTAGCCAGCTAGTCCCAGGCATCCTCCGTCTCCAGTTTCTCACTGCTCCGTCACAAGCATGCACTGTCAGGCTGCGCTTTTTATTTTATTTTATTTTATTTTTTTAAATATGGTTTTGTGATTGAACTGAGACCCTGTGCTGGCAAGACAAGTCCTTTACTAATTCTGTCTGCAGTTCTGCATTTGTTTTGGTACCTGGGTAAGGCTTCCTGAAGTGAGCTGAGGTCTCTCCCACTCACCCCTGTTTGCATTTGGAGTTCACCGTTCTTTAAATGTTTGGTTTGTCCTGTGAAGCCATTTGGCTTTGGCTTTTTTTTCCCCACAAGCTCTAGAATTGTAAATTAAGTTTCTTTGATCATTCTAGGATGGTTCAAAGGGTCTGTTTTATAACGGGGGAACTTTGGTAGTTAGTGACTGTTGGCAATTTGTTCTGCATCATCTAAACGGTCAAGTAGATACGAATCAGCCATTTGAGTTCTCATGAGCCTTTTCCTGCCTTCCAGACCTTGGTGACAGGACCTGTTTCATTCCTGCCTTTATAATACTTTTCTATTCTCCTTTTTCTTGGTCAGCCTGGCTGGAGTTTATGGACCCTGTCTGTCTTTTCAAAGAGCCAACTTCCTGTTTCTACTGAGTTTTCTTTATTATTATTATTATTATTTCCATCACTTTTTAATTGATTCCCAGTTCAAATATTAGTTTCTTTTCTGGCTTTGTGTTGAATTTTCTTCTCTTGGTTCTTTCATACGCACACTTACATAATTTATTGAGATTTTTTTTTCTGTGAAGACTTCTATGTTCTCCTGTAGGCGCGTGCCGTTTTAGCTATGTCTCTCAAACGTCATTGTAATTTTATTTCTTGCAATTTGTGCTTATTTTGCAAATGTCTGCCGCGACTTGCATTTGGCTCATGTGTAAGTGACTGTGTTTCTACTGAAGTGTTGCAGGGCTCCTGGCCACCTTTCTCTTGGGTTGTCTATTGCGTATTGAACGTGGGGTTTACTCGTTTTATGCAGACACCCTCCCATGGAGCCAGGTTGCATCACCAAGCACCTTTCATCTTTTTATTTTTGAGACAGAACCTCACACCAAGTTGCCCAAGCTGGTTTTGAGCAACCCAGGCAATCCTCACCTGGCCATCCCCCTGCCTCATCCTCCTGACTAACTAGGATCAGATGCTTTTCTGTTGCAAACTTCTAGTTTGTCCTACATCACTCAGATGGTATACTTTACTAATGCATTTATTTATTTAAGGATTTATCTCATGTCAGGCTCTCACTGTGGAGCCAGGTCAGCTTTGAACTCCCAATCCTTCCTCTGCAGTATTCAGAGTTCTGGCATTTCAAGTATGCTCCACCATCAGTGACCTTTCCTGATTGCTTTAAAATGGGGTCTTCTTGCTGAACCCTCACTGTGCTCTCGACAAGGATGCTGTTGCTGTTTGGGGGCGGGGTACTCTGTAAGTGTCAGATAGGCTGGCGGTTCATAATATTGTAGAGTCATTCTACACCAAAATCACCGAGAGGAGGCTTTTGGCATTTCCAAGTATAGCTATGGTTTTTAATGTTTCTCCTCAGAAGTTAGTGAACTTTTGCCGTTAGCTGCCTACATATTTAGCATCACTGTACTTTCTGGGTGAACAGATTCTTTCATAAATGTTTTGTACCCTCCCCGCCCCCCTGGTTTTACTGCTTAGTTAGAAATTTATCCTCATTTTAATAGAAACACTTAAGTTTTAAAAATTGCTGTTAGGATGGTAGATATTTTCCCACATTTTCATTTTAGCCGGTTGCTGTCTCTGGGCTGTGCCTGGGTGTGACATCCTGACAAGCTCTGCATTCTAACTGGTGTCCTAACAGCTTGCATTTATTATAGTTTAGACACAGCTTGGACTAAGAACACTGTCTTTCTGGTTGTGTGTGTGTATGGTGTTTAAAATTTTTTAAAAAATCAAATGTATCTGTTTTATGTGTGAGTGTTTTGCCTACATGTATGCTGTGTACCGTATGCATGCCCAGTGCTCCCGGAGGTCAGAAAAGGGTGTTGGATCTCATAGAGCTGATACTGTGAGTGGCTGTGAACTTCCATGTGGGTGCTTGGAATCAAACCCAGGTCCTCTGCCAGAGCAGTGAGTACTTCTATCCATGGAGCCATCTCAAGCCCCATTTTTGGGGTGAAGTTTGAAATAGGGTTTCTCTGTGTAGTTCTGGCTGTCCTGGAGCTTACTCTGTAGACCAGGCTGCCTCGAACTCTTAGAGATCTGCCTGCCTCTGCCTTCTGAGTGCTGGGATTAAAGGCGTGCATCACCATCACCACTTGGCAGGTGTTTTTTTTTTAATTTAAAGCTTATTTTATTTCATATATTTGGTTGTTTTGTGTGTGTGTGTGTGTGTGTGTGTGTATGTGTGTACCACATCCGTGCATGCAGGTGTTGCTTCAAAGATTCAGATCCCCAGGAACTTCAGTTGTAGGTGGTTGTGAGATGTCCATGTGGGATGCTTGGAACTTGACTCCAGTCTTCTGCAAGAGCAGTACGCACTTTTGACTACTGGACCATCTCCATCCCATACATTGGTTTTGAAATGATGGTAGAGCTGGTGGCTGAACACAGGAGGTGATGAAGCTCAAGTGTTACCCACACGGCCGACAGCTGCACTCTCTTGGATGATGGAACAGTGGAGGAGAAGATGTTCCCAGAAGCCAAACCAGTAACTTCCAAGAGAGATGGGGAAGCTAGGGTGTGAGATAGTGCCATGAGCGTAAAATATAGTGGGGCAGAGCTCTGGCCATGTCCTCCCCCACCTGCCCCAGGTTCCTGCAGGTGGAACAGCTGACACACTGCAGAAGGGAACAGATATGATGAAGGAGATCCTGTAAGGCAAAGCCGTTCACCTCTCAATGGCCAGAGCACAGCTTCCTAGTTAAGCAAAGCTAACTTTACACTTTACAATAAAGGGCAGGGCTGCCTGAGCCTCAGCAGGGGGTCAGGGGACTGGGGTCAGTAGGTCTGTGTGGAGTTTGAGGATCTGAACCTAAGTGACCTTTAGGCTGATCCCTCGATGGGAGGGTCAGGTAGACATGGCTAAGAGGGGAAGCCGAGGTGATTCTTGATACAGTCTTCTTAGGGAATGTATGGTTAGCTCAGCTGAGAAACTGCCTGTTTAAGCAAACTCGTTTGGAGCATTCCAGAAGCAACCAGTAAGAACCTTTACAATGTACATCCTTATGTTCCTAGCAGGAATTTTCTGGAATATTCGGGCAGTAAAAGTCATCTTGATAAAGATGGTCTTAGGCTTCAGTCTTGTCTGTTGAACTTTGTGGATACACGTGGTCTTGGTTGTCATGGAGAAGCATCTAGAAAGGGATGCAGTCTATAATACACGTATTCTCCACTTTAGTGGTCTCTCCGCAGTTCGGGTTTTACACTTGGTCGAGTGTGTGTGACAGAGAGCAGTTACTATGGGGACGCTGAAGTGGCTCACTGTGGTGCGCTTGGAGGACAAACTGCTTTTCTCAGAGCCAGTGCAGACGTCAGGGGAGTCAGCTTGCAGAAAGGGATTGTTGCATTCCAGGGGTGCATGCATTTAATCCCAGCACTTGGGACTTGGAGAGGGGCAGAAACATGCTGATCACTGGCTTTGAGCTAGCCTGGTCTACATAGTTCCAGCCAGGCCTGGCTCTGTGAGACCCTGTGGGTCTGTTGTTGACACCGACAGCTCTATGGGGAGCCTGCAGCTGATGCTTTGGCTCCCAGCTGTGTGCACATTTAACAGGTAGCAGCAGGCTGTTAGCAGGTCCCCGTGCCTGCTGTTCTGACCCATGGTCATCCCGGCCTCTGTGCGGAGGCGGAGGAAGGATGCTTCATGTCCTTTTCTGTCTTAGACATTTGGGATGTTTCTCTGCCGAGCCAAAGGATGGCCTTTCCTCTGCTTGTTTTGCTGTATTCCTGATGTGACATCCATCCCCGCTATGTGTAGGATTTAGGAACGGTCACAAGCCAGCCATTTGCAAATCTCTTGCTCACAGTGTGGCTCTTCACACATGTTTAGGTTTCAGATTTATTATGATTTCCTCTTCTATCTCCGCTCTGGGGCGAGCTTCATAGTTCCCTGCTTTCTGAGTCGTCTTTGTGTGACTTGGGGAGATTGTTGGTTCGTAACTATTAGGATTGTTCTGGGCCCGAATGGGATTTGCTTATTGCTTTCCCTGTTAAGGACACTGAGCTCATCTGTACATTCAGCCTCCACTGCAGCTTCCCGTCAGAGCATCTTATTTCCTTTTGGGGAGTCATCCCCCACAGCAGTCTGCATGGTGAGGTCAAGCTCAGGAGATGCCAGAGAAAGGCAATGGACCATCTCCGTGTGCCTGGCCACAGTGAGTCAGAGGTTGGCATCTGATCCAGTCCGAGCAAAGGAGACATGGGCTTGTTCCTTTCGCTGGAGTCTTGAAAGGCGATAAGGTCACATTTTGTGAAGAGTAGCAGGAGTTAAGATAATGATGTCACAGCTGGAGCTGCTCTTCAGTGCTTAGCATGCACAGACCCCGAGTTTGATTCCCAGCACCCCTTAAATAGCACATGGTAGTGTATGTTTGTAATTCTAACACTTGGGAGGTAGAGATGGAGAAAGATCAGAAATCCAAGCTCATCCTTTGCTATTAGTGAGTTAGAGGCAAGTCTGCATTACACAAAGCCTCATCTTAAAAAACAAACAAAGAAACAACAACAACAACAAAAAAAAAAGACATAAGCTGGGACTGCTGGGAACTTCGGGAGAGGCCCTGTACATGGCTTGATCCAGCCATGCCTGAAGTTACAGTTTTACCACAAAGCTGTTTGCCTGTAGGAACCAATTAATTATAGATTTAAGCTAGTAAGTTTGCCTCATTTGTGGTTAGAAGAGGACTGGCTGATACACCGTGAGAGGAGCAAGAAGGGGTGAGCCAACTGCATAATCCTCTTGCCTTCGTTTTCACTCCAGCTCAGTTAAGCGCCCAGACAGGGCACAGTGTCTGAGCTCCAGATACGAAGGACTGCTCTCTTCCTGTTGGGACTCTGGCACATTAAACCACTGGTGTCCCTGTCCTAAACAGTCGGATCTGGCGGGGAGGGTGTCACGGATGACATTTGCACCAGCAGGTAACGGTCTGATATGGAATCTAGTCATGTTGCCAATGTCTCAGTTCTCTGCTAGAGATCACACGGGTAATCTCAAGACCTCCCTCGGGGGCCTTCTGCTCATGTGCTTGGCTTCTCTGTCTCTTGTGTCTGGAGCTGGTGGTGAATCATTGGTGACCAGGCAGTGCATGTGCCAGCACTCTTGAGCATTTTAGCCATGCTGAGGATGGAGCCTGAGGACACGTGAACACTCAGGTCAGTAACGAACGCTGGATGGAAGGATGCTGTGGCGTTGATTACTCTGGAACTCGGAGCTGCCCAGGCTGGTGAGAACAAAATGGCAGCTGTAGGCCAGACATTGCCAGTGGGCAAGCGGTGCTAGGTCAAGTGTAGGCAGCCCCCATTGCTTCATGAATAAGAGTGTCAATATTTTCAAATCAAGAGAATTGGCATCCACTTGGACTTCTGGTGTCTTTTGAAAATCAGTGGCAGAGCTGGCATCTCCAAGGCTCATCAGTGCTTGGATGGCTTCTGCCTGCTTTAGAGGAAGCCTGTACTACCCTCTGCCTCACCCACCCTCTGCCAAGCAAGACAGCTTTGCTAGTGTGTTATCTGAGTAGCAGCCTAGGCTGCAAAGCCATCAGGGATTACATGTCTTCTCAGCTGCACCTACTGTGTCTCTCCTGTGTGTGTGTGTGTGTGTGTGTGTGTGTGTGCATGCACATGTGTGCTTGTAGAGGCCAGGGGTTGATGTCAGCTGTCTTCCTCAATTGTTTTCTTAGTTTTTGCAGCAGGGCCCCTCACTGAGACCTGGAGCTCACCAGTATGGCTAGACTGAGTGGCCGGAGAGTCTCAGCGATCTTCCTGTCTCTGTTTCCCGGACTTGGGAATTAGAGATGTGTACTGTCATGTCCAGCTTTCTAAATGCGAGTGCCGGGGATAAGAATTCAGGTCTTTATGGTTGTGTGCCAAGCACTTTACCGACTGAGCCATACCCCTAACACCTGCCCTCACACTAACCTTAATTATAACCCCCTGATATGTCTGTGTGTGAGATGCGTATGGCACCGGAGAGGTAGAAAGCAGAAGTGTCCAGAGGAGCATCTGCAGCCCAGACATGGGTCTTACCCAGGTTGGGACTGTGCTTCCCCTGGACCTGGGGTCCAGACTCCACAAGGTTCTGTTGAGTTTATACTGACTTGAACAGTAGGCCATATGACTATGGGCGTAAGAGCTCTCTGGGCCATGTACGTAGAGGACACATCATGTCCAGTTCCTCTTAGCATTCTTCCTCCAGAAGTTCACAGCACAAGGGTCTGACTTGGTGACTGCAGCGTCTTTATTTAGCTTCTCAACTCTGACCCTGTGAGAAAACAGCTGGCCCATCGGTGGACACGTCTTGTCCAACAGCGTGCTCATAGACCCTGACCTCACATGCTTCCAATGTCATGAACTGATCCCTGGAGTTTTCAACTATTTGAATCAGTGAGCATCACTTTTTCTTTGCAGCGGAAGATGCCACATGAACCAGGCTTTTTCTTTTGGGCCATCAACCAGCTCCCAAATCATGACACGGAGACTTATTATTGATGTTGAATGCTTGGCCTCGCTTAGGCTCATTTCTGGCGAGCTCTTTTAACTTAAATGAACCTGTTTCTCTTTATCTACCTTTTGCCTCTAGGTTTATTACCTTACTTCTGTGTATCTTATTTTCACTGCTTCTGTATGTCTGGCTGGTGTCTGCCTGGCTTCTTGCCCTGGGTGTGTTCCTCATTTTCCCCTTCTTTTCTTGTTCCTCTCCTTCTCTCGAGCCTAGACTTCTCCTCATGTTTATTCTTTCTGCATGCCAGCCCCATTTCTCTCTCTTGCCTTGCTATTGGCCGTTCAGCTCTTTAGTAGACCAATCAGATGCCTTAGGCAGGCAAGGTGAAACAAATGCAACACATCTTTACATAACTAAAAAGATGCAGCATAAACAAAATAACACACGTGTACACAGTTGAAGTAATATTCAACAGCTTAAACAAATGTAACACATCTTTGCCCAATTAAAATAATATTCCCCAGCTTTCACAGGGGTGCATTTGGGTGGGACCTGGGCATCAGGGTTTCCTAACCCTTGTCCCTCTGATGCCCTGTTTTCTTGAAATATAATTGATAGAAACACAGTCCTTAAAGTGTGCATGGAGCTGATTGCATGTTTATATTGGGAAATAATCCTGCAAACTCACACACACACATCACTTCATAATATTCTAAAACTTTTTGTTTGGCTTTATTTGACAAGTAAAATTATTTCTCCTACAATTTTTAAAAAGGCTTGTTTTCATTTTTAATTACATGTGTGTTTTGAATATGCACAGGAGAGTACAGTTGCCATGGAAGCCAGAGGTATTAGATTCCCTGGAACTGGAGTTAAACACACACACGCACACACACACACACACACACACACACACACACACACACACACACACACAGAAACACACATACACAAATACATACACACATATATGGTTATATAAACTCATATACATATATATGCTCACACCCATATACATATATACACATACATATATATATATATATATCACATATATGTGTACCATTTATACTATATCATACACATAAACACATACCTGACATGACCCACCTACTGTGCCAAACACAGGTCCTCTGGAAGAACATCACTCTTAACCACTGGGACATTGCTCAGCCCTGTGAAAATATTCCTGCATATGGTTTAGAGGCCAGTGCTTTGATACATGTGTTCATGCCCGCTGGCTGAATGAGGCTGGTGTGTTTCTGTGCGTACATTTGTCAGTCGGTGTGGTGAAGTCAACATGAAAATCTGTCTCTCAGCAAATCTCTAGTCCAGGCTCTAATATCATGAACTGTGACACGTGGGCTCATGAGAGCCCCAGAATTCTTTCACCAGAGAAGTGTGTGGCCTGCGAACTGACTTCTCCTCTTACCAGGTTCCCAGAGCTGGGGAATGGCTCAGAAGAGGCAGAAGATGCTATGTGTGCATGTGTGGGTGCTCACAGGTGACAGAGAAGGGTGGAGACCAGAGCCTGGGAAAGTGTGGGAATTCCCCAAGATCGGGCTCTGCATGATCATCAAGGAAGGAGAAGTGCTTTTGAGCCCCGCCCTCCCTGAGCGAAGGTTGGTGATTGGTGACTGGAAGAGGGTGTGACTCTCTTCAGTGGAGTGACCACAGTAGGGCACCTGTGCTCCAGTCAGTTCAGTTCTAGAATCTTCTGCCTCATTAATAGTTAAGCCAACCAAGAATATGGACCTTTTGAAAATTCTGTGAAAAGCATGGTGGACTCAGGAGATTGACAGTTACTGGGGGACGCTATCCTCCAGTTCACCCGGACACTCAGACCCTTTGCAAAGCGGTAAAGATGTTCAGCGGGTGCCCCCTTCTGTTGCAGCTTCAGGCTGGCTCCGGGTCTGATCCTTAAAGTGCTTCTGCAGAGAGCAGGGACTCAGAGACTCCTGTTGCTGAGTTCCCACAAATCAGCTTAGCGTCCCCATTGTTTGGGTTTGTAATAGCACAGGCGACAGCAGGCTGGTTCCCTTTAATCGCCTGTGTTTCTGCCCCATCCAAGTGCGGTAAATCAGCAAAATGCTATGATCAGGACAACCATCACAGCCCTCTCCCTCCCGGTGAGCCATCTTCCCCTCCATTTTGTTAATTACGAGGAGAGTAACACATCTGCTCTGCTCCAGGCTTCCTCGCCCATCGGGTCTCAGATGTGAGGTGGGGAGAGAGCTGAAGACAGGCTTAGCTGTACATGTCTGATGCAATGAGCTGAAGAACCGAGAAACATCTCTCCTCTGTGGGGACTGGAGCACATATGTTTCCTGCCATCCTTTATCCCTCTCCTTTCATCCAGGTGGAACCTGGGACTGACTTGTTTTTTTTTTTTTAAAGATTTTTTTGTTTGTTTGTGTTTCTTCTTCTTCTTCTTCTTCTTCTTCTTCTTCTTCTTCTTCTTCTTCTTCTTCTTCTTCTTCTTCTTCTTCTTCTTCTTCTTCTTCTTCTTCTTCTTCTTCTTCTTCTTCTCCTCCTCCTCCTTCCTCCTTCTCCTCCTCCCTCCTCCTCCTTCTTTTTTTTTTGCCTGTATATGTGTATGTACCACATGTGTACAGTACCCAAGGATGCCAGAAGAGGGCATTAGATTCACCTAGAACAGAAATTACAGGTGGTTGTGAGCTGCCATGTGGGTGCTGGGAACTGAATCTGAGTCCTCTACAAGAGCACTCATTGCTCTTAACTGCTGAGCCATCATTCCTGTTCCTTTCTTAGCTCTTTCAAGAAGTTGAGATTGAGGGTTATCCTGGGAGAGTTGCTCACCCCATTCTCTCCACAGGAACATGCCTCGACATTAGCAGTGATTTCTGATTTCCAGAGAAAGGTCCTTAGGCCGCCTCATCCTTCATCTGTGTAGAATGAAGTGTGAACAGCAGGGCTCTCAAGGTCTCGTTCAACTCCAGTGCCTTGCAGAGAATATCTTGTATTAATGAACATTGTAGACATGGTGGTGATTACCTTGGCTATCTCTGCAGGGAATGCCCACAGCTTCCTCATCGTTTAATCTGGAGCCTTTAATTTTGGGTCACACCTCATGCAGGAAAGGGTATTTGGGAATGGGGTGCTTGCAGGCTGTGTTGGGAAAATCTCACTCCTCTGGCTTTTTTATGGACACTCACCAATGACAAGTGTCTAGAAAAGAAGAAAGACTGTCCTGTCTGAAGATGTTACAGTTACTCCCAGGCAGAAGAAGACGAGTTGTCCACAGCTGGTTTGATGCGGATCCAGCCATCTGGGTTCATGGCAGTGGATGGCCAGTTCCATTTGCAATCAAGAAGTTTGCCTGGTCAGAAAATTTACTCCCTGGTGCTGGAAATGCCTGGCTTTTCCTATTCTTGTTCAGACTGATTCACCCTTCTGGACTTCTGAGTATCTCCTGTAAGGAAATAGAATGGGAGACCAGTGTTAATGGGGCTTCAGTGTTGACCTCATCACAGCTCAGGAGTGAGGTTTAAGTATGTGTGTAGCTGATGAGGCCCATGTAAAAGTTACCCATGGATGGCTAGCCACAGATACTCATGGTTTCCAAAGTGGAACTGGGTATGTCTCAGAGGAAGGCTTTGTACTGCCTGTGTGACCCGATACTGTCTCTGTTACTAGTCAAGTGACATCTCTGTCACCTGCTCAGTAGATACCGAGCTTAGACTTGAAACAGCTCCCAAGGTCAAAGGTTTTATTCCCATATTGGCTACTGCCTTTCAGCAGCGAGTGGAGTCCCCTGACCCCTGTACTTCTGCTAGTATTCTAGACTAGCTATGCATTTGGACTTCATCCCCGTGACCCCATTCAGATTACTAGCTCCCCAAATTACTCCTAGATCTCACTAGAGTCAAGAGGTACCTGTGGATGCAGTCCCGAGATCAAGTTTAAAACCTAGGAACATACAAATGAAGAGACAGGTAGGCTGAGGTCTTGCTATAGAACTGGGGGTGCAGAGCTCTGCCTAGGATCCAGATCTTCATTCTGCACCCACAGCAGAGTCCTGTGAGGGGACATTTGTACTAGAAACATGTTTCCCATCCCCTTCCCCCCTAAAAGAAATCAAATGAAGTCAAGGGGTTGGAAAGATGGCTCAGTATTAAGAACATATGGTGCTCTTCCAGAGGAGCAAGGTTCTGTTCCCAGCACCCACATCGTAGCTTACCAACATTACCTGTAACTCCAGTTCCAGGGAATCTGACACCCTCTTCTGATCTCTGAGGTCACCCATACACACGCATAACACACACACATACACATAAATAAAATGAAACCTTAAAAGCATTTCATTATCAAACAAAATTATTAAGGAAGTAGTTGTAACGGTGAAACTAGCTAATCTGCACCCCAGAATGGGGCTCAGATTTGTGGCTATGTGTGACCAACACGTCTTCCTATAAGGTGGCTTGTCCTTCCCCAGATAGCTAGTTGTCTTTTGACCTCTGACCTTTATTCCTTCTGCTGTGTGATAGCCAGAGTCTAGGGTGCAGGATGGGTTAGGGGAACCACTGCACTCTGGGCAGCTGGACAGAGGAATACTGGGAGATTGGCCCATCCGAGGGCTTTTGAACTCTCCACCCCTGCACTGCGACTTTATTGAGTTTCTCCTGCAAGTGTAGACCCGGAGGTGGAGTTGTGGGCCTCCCAGATAGATGTTACCATTCACATAACATTCTTTGGTGCTGACCCAGGAAGATTTGACTTCTGCTTGTGGCTTCTGGGAGGTTCTGCTGAGGCCTGGGGTGGCCTTTCATTGTGTGTGTGGGCCATGCTCACACAGGCAGGAATAAGTCTCTCAGCAGAAGTGGATGCCAACTTTTATGAACACTCAAACCCATTTGCCGAAGTCATCATTGGTTTCAAAAGAACTTTGTTTTAAGCACGCATTTGGGGATGTTTTTCTCTCATGTGCACAGAGCTGTGAACGCCGTCACAAACAGACCCTTCCCATCACCCGCCCAAAGCCCTCTGCCCAAGGACCGTCATCCCATTCCCACGGTGGCTCAGGCAGTCACTGCTCACCATGACAGCTTACTTTACCCTTAAAGGCCTGTATTTGTTTTGTAGTTTTTAAACTTTCCCTGGCTTTGTGGCAGTCTAAATACTGTTTTCTACCATCTGTTAGATGTGGTTAGCCCAGCAGCTCAACGCATTTGCACACTGTAAGGGGGCCATTGTCAAAGCGCTGGCCAGTAAATGCATCACCTTCTGCATGATCCTTTCTTTTTATCTTGATGAAAATTCTGAAGGCTGACTCTTCACAAACTTCTACAGTGAAAACTGTTATCATAAACCATGGTCCCCAAGGTGCACATGAGACTTCTGGCTGTCAATTACCCTATTACTGAGATGTTGAACTTTTGGACCCGAATCTCTCCCATTCTCTCATCCATCAGCTGCTAGCAGATGGTGTTGTACTTGTATGGTGACGGAGGGAAAGAGCTGGGAGCCTGACCTGTCATGGGGAAGCCATAAGCCAGCTGATGATGGCAGATTCAGTGCCGTGCTCCACGGGAAGGCAGGTGTTCCTTTGGCGTTTTCAGCAGAGTCAGGTTCTCATCTGGGACCCACAAAATTGGCTTTTCTGTAGCCTGAATGCTCTTTCAGCCATGGCTCACAACCGTCCTTTCCTGTTTGGTCAGAGTCACAACATTGCCCTCCAGTGTTCCCATCTCCTTGGAAACCGACCCTGGAAAACCAATCTGAAGGTTGGTCATCTGTGAGTCACACTTTCGCCCACGCTACAATTATGGTGCTGCTCACGCTTGTCAGGGAAGTCCATCACCATCCCCAGGTCCATGTTTCTCTGTGGGTCTCTGAATGAACTGGTGGGTGGCCACAAGTTCCCACATCCATCCATATTGGAACACTTGCACGCCGTACCTACTGCCAAGGAAGCCCCAGCCCCTGAGCTTAGCCCCATCACCTGGTGGGTTCTGCAGCTCACCAACATCCTGGTCTCACTTTTTCCACCTAAGCTCATCTCTGTGTGGAGCTGCGGCTGTTCTGACTCCCTACACGTCCTTAACATCCTAAAGTGAAGTAGTTTTATTTAAACAGCTAACAGACTGCCTTTGAATCACAAACTCCATCCCTCACTTGAGTCCCTTTGATGGAATTCAGATAAAGGGCTTTGTGCTCAAATATCCTCCATTAGATTTATTTCTAAATTCTTTTAGGGATGTCAGCATGTGCTCTAGGGAATGCTTGCTCTGTCCGAGGGCAGCTGCCATTCAATGCCAAGCATTTGTCCCCTGGGGTGGTGGGAAATGCTGTGTTTCTAGAACCTCAGGCTTGCCTAGAGAAAGGATATAGTCAAGTGTTTATGTAAAAGTCTCCAATCCTTAAAATATGGGTCACTAATTCATTGCAAAGAGACAGGACTGTCTTTGTAAGCTGGTGATTGATAGATGGCCGTGCTCACAGTACTGGATGCTGGATAGCTAAAATCAATGCAAAGTGGATTTGGTGCCCAGTGAGACCATCTTCCTGGCTCACTAATGGTGGATTCATACTGTAATCTCACACGGTGAAGGAGGTGAGGGTGAGGTAGCTTCTGGGATATATATATACTATTATGGTTTGAATGTGATGTGTCTCCAGAGACTCATGTGTTTGAACTCTTGGTCCCATTGGTAGTGCTGTTTTTTTTTGGGGGGGGGACTTTTAGGCAGTTTTGTTGGACAAAGTGGATCACTGAGGGACAGATCTTAAAGCTTTTAGTCTGTATTTGGTTCTGGGCCAGGAGGTAGAAAGATGTTTGCTTTTTAAAAATATGTGCATATTGTGTATGGGTATGTGCACATGACGCATTGCTCGTGGAAGCCAGAAGAGGGAGTCAGATTCCTTGGAGCTGGGGTTACAGTTGGTTGCGAGCTGCTTAATGTGGGTTGTGGGACTAGAACCTGTATCCTTTGCAAGGCCATTTCCATGTTCCTAACCACCGAGTCACCTCTCCAGACCTGCAAACCAGTAATCCTTTTTACATTGGTCTTGTGATGTATTTTCTTTTTTTAAAAAAACATATGTGTATATATATAGAAAATATATTTATATAAATATATTAGAATATATATCCTTCTCATTTTAATTGCTTTTAATTTAATTTAATTTTTTAATTTAATTTTAATAGAGTAGGCATGTGCTGTACATTTTTCCATACTCTTTACTCTTCTCCCCTCTCCCCTCCCCCCTGCCCTCCATGCTCCCAATATACTCAGGAGATCTTGTCTTTTTACCCCTTCCTAGGCAGATCCATGTTTGTCTCTCCTAGGGTCTTCTTTGTTACTTAGGTTCTCTGGGGTTTTGGTCTGTAGGCTGATTGTCCTTTGTTTTATGTCTGTTATCTTCATACGAGTGACTACAGTTACATTTGTCTTTCTGGCTCTGGGTTCCCTCACTCAGGATGGCAAGCCAGGAGTTTTTGAAACTGGGACCTTTCATGTGTTAGGCAAACAGGATAACTGCTACTCTATGGAAACCCACTACTTTAAAGAAATGCCTGAAAATGCAAAATGCAATCATGACTTCTTTTTTCTGAAAAGAAAATTATATGTACCTTCACTTTTAATGTCCAAACACAAAGTCTTATTAAAGCACAGCCATTTCCCTACACTGACGTGTTTAGCTGCTTTTCACTGAAGCAGAAGAGTTGAGTAGCTGCGACAAAGACCAGGGGGTTTATGTCCCCTTTCCCTAAAAGTTTGTTTTGGATGTGAATGTCTCTTCTGGAGTTTGTGCTATACAACACACACAGCCAAAAAGAAGAACTGCTATAGATAGATGTGAGCGTGTGAGGTGCCTGTGCATGTGCGTGCACATACACATGCACACACACACACAAGCATGCACACGCACACACACGCACACACACGCACACATGGACATGCACACACACACGCACACACACACATGGACATGCACACACACATGCACATGCACACGCACACACACATGCACATGCACACACACGCACACACACATGCACACACACACGCGCACACATGCACACGCATACACACACACACGCACCCCCCATCCCTAATTGTTGATATTTGGTTCTGTCTAATTTTTTACTGTTACAAATAAGGCTTCAGACACCATTGTCAATCCCGCACACAGCCATTCCGCTCTGACGAAAGTCACAATTATCTCCCACTGAGAGCAGTGTTAATGCTGCCATGTGTGCAATTTAATGAACAATGTGGCGACTTGTGGTAAATGAACAATTTTTCAATTTAGTGTTTATGATGGCTGCCGGAGAGAAGAAATTCTGTTTTTACTGGTAAAAAAAAAAGTTGATAATGAGTCAGGAGGTTTAAAATTATATACATGGAATGCAAGTCAACTAATTTTCAGATAACTGAGGAACTATTCAACATGGGGGAAAGCTTTTCCTGGGCTTGGATTAGGGACACATGCAAATCTGCCCTGCCTAATGTTCCAGAACTTTTCCTATCCCCAGTTTCATCTTGGTGCTCAACTGGGCTCAGTATTTGGCTAGGAACTTTCTATCATGTTCTCAGAAAGGCTGCTTCTCCTGCAAGGCCAGTTCCAGCATCCCCTCTACTTCCTCCCTCAGGTGGGTGGGTGTCGGTCACTTCTAGGAAAGGTGACCTTTCTTCTGGTGGGATCTGCTAGAAACAATACAAACAAACGATGGGGTGGGGGATGGGCCCACATGATAGAGAGCTCACCTAGCATGCACAGAGATCTGGGTTTGATTCCCAGCACCTCTACCTGGGTGTGATGGTGCGTGTCTGTCCAACACTCAGGAGCTGGAAAGCTTTATGATCAGAAGTCTAAGGTCATCCCTGGCTGCATAGTGTGGGGACTGTTTCTGCTCCACCTGTATCTCTTTCAATGTCCCATCTTTGCTTGGTGAGTTGTTCTGTGAACTTTAAAGCAAGTGGCTAATACTCCATCTGTAGAGGGCAGAAAGGCTGAGGGTAGAGTTGCTAGGGACATCTTAGAGGATCCTCTAGGAAGACTCCTTGCCAGCTGTCTGGGTCATATGTGCCCTCTTCCCGCCTACCCCAAGTCAGGGGGCTCTGCCATGTTAACCTGCATAGAGAAAGGTGGGCCCATCCTTGCATCGAACTGTGGTCATCAGCCCCTTGGCTCTCACACTAGCTGCCCTAGACAGTTCATTCTGGAGAGTCACGGTTTTTATTCCTATGGCTGTTTTGGGGAGTTTGGAGTTTTAGCAGAGTCGCCTGTCAATAAGAGGCAGCAGAGGCCATTGCTGTAAAGCCAAGCCCTTTTTTTTCTCGTGCTGCAGTGGAGAATTGTTTGGCAAGGGAGGAAGTGTGGTGGGAAACCACGGGCTTGGTCAGGTGCTTGTGTAGCCAAGGTCCCAAGGTCCCTGACTCAGTTTCCTTTTCTGCATATCAAGGTACACTAATACAGATTAGATCAGGTGCAATGACGTGTATGAGATGCCTGACATTGTGCCTGCAGCCGGGTGCCTGTTAGAGGGTTTGACCGCTCCCTGCCTGCATGTACGCCTGCACGCCAGAAGAGGGTGCCGTATCTCATTATAGATGGTTATGAGCCACCATGTGTTTGCTGGGAATTGAACTCAGGACCTCTAGAAGAATGGCCAGTGCTCTTAACCTCTGAGCCATCTCTCCAGCCCTTCTCCCTCAGCAGCTTCCGATAAATGTCCGGGGCTTTTTAAGTGATGCAGACACTTCCTGTCAGCGGAGGTTATCATCTGTCTTCAGAGTGTCCCCTGTGGGCTATTGTACTGAAAGACATGGTTCGTAGATGCTGATGATGGATGCTGATGTTATTTTGGGAAGTGGTACCCGCTTTAGGAGACGGGACATAGCTGATAGAAGTAGCTCAGTTGGAGGTGTGACTTGGGAGCTTGTGCCTGCTCCTAGCCTCTGTCTTACTCTCCAATTCCTGCTCACCACCAGGTGAGCACATTCCTCCACCCCAGGCTTCCTCTATTGTGCACATCAGACAGAGCCACTGTGGCCACTGTTAGACTCTCCCACATCATTAGCAAGATAAATCCTTCCCTTCTTAAAGACGTTTCCTGGAAGGCATTTGGCTATAGCTGTGTGGAGGTAGCCCATAGTACTGTGAGTCTCTAGGGGATGTATGTAAGGTATTCATCGTGGGTAGCTGCCTCCCACGGAGCTCTCTTAGAGGGTTCAAACCCAGGCACTGCACATTTGAATTAGGGGATTTGCTTTTCTGTAGCATTAAAGCTAGCGGCCTCCCTAAGTCTTCTGTTTCTCTTTTCAGGTAGATGGCTCAAACTCAAGTTTGCCTTTTCCCTAGAAAAACAGAGATATGATTGCTCGTATTTGTTTAGCATTATTGGTAAGAGATTGTTCCTGTTCTGAAGGAGAGTGGTTTAAAAAACTGCACATGCATATAGAAAGACAAAAGACTGGAATGTGACTATGCTGATTGGTCAGCTATGAGCATGCCACTGTGAAGATTTTGGGATCCTGGCCTGTGGAAATGTGAGATTTCTCAGGCAGTAAATTGCTTACCTTGCAAATGCGAAGCCCCAAGTTTGACCCCCAGAACCCAGGTAAAAATGCTTGATATGATGGTGGATTCTCATAATCTCAGTGTTGGGGAGAGAGACAGATGGATCCTTAGGCCCCATTGACCTAGTCTACTCAGTGAGGTCAAGTTCAGCGAGAGACCCTGTGTGAAAAGAAATGGCAGATAGTACTTGAAGATCAAAGCTGATGTTGTCCTCTGGCCTCTACACGCATGTACTGTGTACACCCATGCATGTATTTGTGCACACACATTTACATGTGATGTATAGCCAGGATTTTCAGAGAGCCTGGTGGCTTGGTGGTGGCTTTATAAACTCTGACTATCTTTTCAAATTGTGTAGAGCAGTTCTCTGGAGCAATTTCCTTTTAATTACTGGGTCTATACTCCATTCTGGGTAGAGAATGCGGATGTCAGCCCCAAATGATGATTTGTAATTATGGGAGAGGCGGGAATGGGAAGTAGTTGGCTGGCAGCCAGTGGAGAGGGTGCTAGCGGGGGAAACTCGAGAGTCAAGAGGCAGGTGAGTGCTGAGTAAGAACTCACTTCTCCGCCCGTCTCACCTCGGGGATGTGCCGACGCACATTTGGTGAAGGGTTTGGCCTCCACTCTTTAGACTTGAGCACCTCAAGAGGCAATTGCTTCTTAGCAAGGATCGGAATGGCCCCTCCAAATTAGTTTTAGTCTGCGTGTTTCATCTCGAGACATTTGAGACACTGAAGTGACTAATTAACAAGATAAAGCCCAATGAAAAGACAAATAAGTTCAGATTTCCTGAAAATAAGATATTTAATCTCTGCTGAGCATTCTCTAGGTCTACCTGGTGTAGAGAGGCTCTGGCTCCGAGGTTGTAGATGGCCTTAGTTTTTTTTTAAATTTATTTATTTATTAAAGATTTCTGTCTCTTCCCCACCACTGCTTCTCATTTCCCTTCCCCTCCCCCAATCAAGTCCCCCTCCCTCGTCAGCCCAAAGAGCGATCAGGGTTCCCTGTCCTGTGGGAAGTCCAAGGACCACCCACCTCCATCCAGGTCTAGTAAGGTGAGACCCACATTGGAGCACCGGACAGAAATCTCAAGGTCCAAATCAGGAGCAGAAGGAGAGAGAGCACGAGCAAGGAACTCAGGACCGCAAGGGGTGCACCCACACACTGAGACAATGGGGATGTTCTATCTGGAACTCACCAAAGCCAGCTGGCCTGGGTCTGAAAAAGCCTGGGATAAAACCGGACTCCCTGAACATAGTGGATAATGAGGACTACTGAGAACTCAAGAACAATGGCAATGGGTTTTTGATCCTACTGCACATATTGGCTTTGTGGGGGCCTTAGTTTTTTTTAACGTGAATTTTGAAATGATTTGTCTCACTCAGCATGCAGTGCCCAGAGATAGCAGAAGAGGGCGTCAGATCCTCTGGATCTGGAGTTACTATGGTGGTTTAAGCTATCCATGCTGGGAGCTGAACTCAGGTCCTCTCTAAGGGCAGGACTCTTAACCGCTGAGCCTTCACTCCAGCCCCCACCTTACCTTCCTAAGATCTCTTTCTACTCTTTCCTACTGTAAAAACAAACAAGCACACAAACAAAATTAACCTTCTGATGTTGACATCTTACTGCTAGAGCAAGCTAATCACAAAGCCCACCGTTTTTCTCTCAAGACTAAGTTCCAGTACTCATGCTCCCAGATGTTCCTCCGTTATCCAGATCAGCCTTGTGTGTGTCCTAGCTCCTGCAGGTTTTCAGGGAAGATCCTCCAGGGATTACTAATGAGTGAAATCTTGATGCAGTTTCTGTGATAATTTGTTCATTGGAACCATTAGGGAATTATCTTGGAGAGTTTCCCATGTCAGAGCTGAAGCAGAGGCCCAGAGCTCAGAGAGAGACTCCTGCAGAAGTAGATAACTCGGAGAGCCGGCCATCAGCCGGATGTGTTCTTTGTTGTGTTAGTTATTTCTCGTGGTCAAGAGGCAGCTTAAGAGAGAAAGGGTTGCTTTGACTTGTAATTTGAAGGGATGTGGTCTGTTATGGAGGGGAAGACATGGCAGGCTGGTGACCCCTTGGTGCCACGAGTGTGCAGCTCAGATACCTCCTTATGCCCATCTGGGTAGATGAGAACAGGTAAAGTAAATGGGAAGGAGCCAGTGGACAGGGAGTTGGGAGGGTTATAAGATCTCAAACTCTACCCCTAGGCATTCACACCCTCCAGTGAGGCCCCACCTCCTAATGGTTCTACAACCTTCTGAAACAGCACTTCAGCTGGAGACCAAATGCTTACGCTTGAACCTGTAGGGGGCAGTTCACATTCTAACCACAGCAGTTGCCCTCATGGGAGAAGAGATTGGTCTACAGGCTGTCAAAAGTCCTATGTTATTGAAGATGTCTCATCTGGATCAGAAACATCTAATTCATATAGTACTTTAACACACACACACACACACACACACACACACACACACACTTAGTTGAATCACCTGGAAGAGTCTCAATGATGAATTGATGGATTGTCTACGTTGGGTTGGGCTGTACTGTAGGTGGCACCATTTTCTAGGCAGGAATCTTTTTTATTTTAAAAATTTATTTATTATATATACAGTGTTCTGCCTGCCTGTATACCTGCACACCAGACGAGGGTGCCAGATCTCATTATAGATGGTTGTGAGCCACCATGTGGTTGTTGGGAATTGAACTCAGGACCTCTGGAAGAGCAGAGGTGCTTCTAACCTCTGAGCCATCTCTCCATCCTCATCCTAGGCAGGAGTCTTGAATTGTGGAAAAGTAGAGTAATTGAACTAAGCATGAGCAAACATGCATGTATTTGTTTCTCTTTGCGCTTGACTATGGATGTGATGTGAACAGCTGCCCCGTGATTGCCCCTCAGTGGTGGACTGGGACTTCAGCAGCAGCTGGATCTGTAAGCCGCACAGATTCTTTCTCCCCTAAGTTGCTTTTTGACAAGAGTATTTTATCACAGCAACAGAGATGAAACTAGAACAGACGCCATTTGTTTCAGGCCAACATAAAACATGACGCGTGTGACCATACAGATGTCACATCTTCTGTTGTTTGGAGCAATCTCTCACACAGCCCATCACCAGCCAAGAACCAAGTCTAAACTCCTCAGAAGGAAGAGGTGGCCATGTTAAAGGCCGTCCCTGGACTATCAGCCCCAGAACATATTTCCTTTAAAGCCATTATTTTCAAGATGCATACATTTCAATTTTCTGTTGATTTCCCTGGGCTCATTTACATATATTTTCCTTCTTAGATATTGAGATAAAATGAATGCAGGAGGTGACTGTTCTGCTCGGTTCTTCATGCCCTGAGAGGTGAATTTGAACTTGTTTGGAGAGAGCACAGGAAGCCAACAACTCAGTGATGTCTCCAGCTATTGGTGGAGTCTCAGGTCGGCTCTCTTCGCTCTGTTCTGCAGAACAGGTGGAGGTGATGGGTGATGGTGCAGCGGAGTAGCCACAAGGCTTAAAACTCCCGTGTTCTGCAAATTAGAGGACACCTGTATCTGGTGAATTGTGGGAGTGTGATTCCTCCAGTTACCCGTAGCAAGTGTTGTAACTCAGATTACCATTGCTGTTGCTGGTTTAAGGACGATTTCGATCTCCTTGATGAACCTTGGGCAATAGAAAGGAGTGGTCATGGCTATGTTGAGACTCCAAGCCTGACTTTCACTACTGGATCCTGTTTGTGCATTTTGCCGGGGGGGGGGGGGGAAGGGCAGTGATTTTCCTCCAGACACAATTACTCTTTCAATACTGACGAACTTGCCTGTTGCCCCTGCTTCCTTCGGCTGTTCTCTTTCTTTTCTTTCTATCCACATTTTTCTGCATCTTCATCGATGAAAAAGAAAGATCTGAGGGCAAAAGTTGGAGAAGGAGTTGAAATGAAAATCCCAACCAACATTAACATTTCCGTGCACTTCATTATTACGATATTAGAGGGGAGGGCACAGAAAAGGGAAAATGAGCAAATTCTCAGCTGAAGTTCATGGCTTTGAGGAAAAAGTTTTCTCTGAGGATCAGTGGGGCCAAGGGTTGATTAAACGGGGATTTCAGCATCTCCCAGCCCCGAGTGTGTGAAATAAGAAATCATCCCGTCTAATTAGGCAACTCTAGCGGGGCTTTGAACCTCCACCTGTGGTGCTTTTTTTTCTTTCTTTCTCTTTTTAATCTTACAAATAGATTTGCATAAGTCGAGGAGTCTTTCTTCTGTTGTACTGGAGTTTGCTGCTTGCCAAGTAGACCGAGTTTGATTCTGTCCTTGAAAACTGGGGTGACTTTATTATTGCGACTTTAGCATGTGTACCTAAGAGATGAATCAGGAGTTCAGAGCACTGGCCGCTCTTCCAGGTGATCCAGGTTGGAGTCACAGCACCTACCTGCCAGCTCACATTTGTCTGAAACTCTAGTTTCGGGACATCCGGCACCATCTTCTGGTCTCCAAGGGCACTGCTCGCATGTGGTAATACAGACATAAATCCAGATCAAACACCCATACACATAAAACAAAAAAATACATATTTAGGCATATGTGTTATGCATATACCATAGCCAAATAGGTCCTCTGTGTACCATGCTCAGTATAATGTAGCGAATATATGCACATACACACACATACATAAACAGACACACACTTAGCTTTTTTGATAGTTTTATTGAACTACCGTGTATGCAATTGTGTATTGTCTGGGGGAGTTTTTTTTAAAAAAACATTTTTATGTCCATCTGTAATGGATTTTGATTATTGTCACCCATCACTCTCTCATCCCCATTCCCCTTTTGCTGATCTCCTCCGTACTTGTTTATTTGATGATCCCGAGTTTTATTAGGCTTGCCTTCAGGAGCATGGGCGAAGGGTTCTTTGCAGCTGGAGCAGCCATGCATCTCTCCTTCCCCCAGCTCAATAACCAGTCAGCACACTCAGGTCGTCGCCGTCCTTTTGGTTTGTCTGGTGTTTCAGGGATTTTGCAGTCCAGGCTGGTTGGCACTCATCCTGTAGCCAAGACTGGCCTGCAATGCCAAGCGATCCTCCTGTGCCCCATCTTGTCCCGAATAAGCCCATGTTCTCCCCTCTTCCTACTGACGGACTGAGGTTTGGGTTGGTGCTCACAGTCTTGTCAAGATGAGCTGTGACAACTCCTTACTACCACATTTAAATTCTCCATTATTATTATTACTATTATTATTATTATCATAATCATCTTAGTGTGTATGGGGCTTTGCACCATAGTGCGTGTGTTCATTCTCTTCTGGACAATATGAGTTTCTTCTCCCCCAGACACCTAGAAGTGGGGAGTGACCCAGCCCAGGCCAGTGAATGATTTAAGGATGTTAGTATTGACCTCCTGACTTAGGGAGAGCTTGCCCTGGCTTTTAATTCTGATTTATGGTCCTTATTTAAGACCAGGAAGCCACTGTAGCAATTTCTGTAATGGGAAGAGTAAATGTTCTTGAAAGGCTTGTCGAATGATCAGATTTTACTGGCAAGGAAAACCGTCCGAGGTTAATATCTTTGTTTGGTGGGACAGCTGTTTGATTTTTAAGTCTGGGCAATTGGTCTCTTTTTTATCTGAAGCGGGGATGGGGGAGTGGTAAGATGTTTTGGATTGCATTTTGGATGTAATTGTACATGACAGATGTATTAAATTAGCCTTTCCAGGGCCTCTTGGAGCCCTGCCTCCCAACTGTAAATTCCCCTTGACTTTTTCATTTGTAGGTGGCACGGAACTGTTTCATGTATATTTCATGGACTGCAAAGAGGCAGGGAGCCCAAGAGTGGCCACCCTGTGCTGCAGCCCATTCGTTTGCTGGGAGACACGGCCGTGTGCCTGGGAAATAAATTGTCTGCAGTTATAGTTGGGGATAAAAATATTAGCAGCAAGTCAAAAAATGCCAGAAGCTTTACGTTTTGTACCCGCACAAAATAAAAGCAATGCAGATATCAAAGAATATTTACCACTTTAATGTTAAACTTACAGAACCAAAGTTCCAGCGTAGTACAGGTAGGGAGGAAAAAAGGGAGCGAGCCGCCTCTCTGCGCACCATTTATTGGCAGGCATTCGCCTGAGGCAAACCCCGCCCTCTAAAGGGGGCTGTCTTAACCCTACAACGTTTGGTGGGGAAAACTCCACTCTGAGTGAAGTCCGGGCAAGAGTGGGAATTTATTCACCTCCCTGCTCTCTTTTCTGTGAATGCGGTTATTTGAGGAGTTTGCCTCATTGAAGAGGATCAAATAAAGGTGCTAGTCTCCTCTCCTCCTTCTTCTCTTCCTTTCCCCCTCCTATTCATTTCCCTCCTTTATTCTCTTTCTGTTCTTCTTGTTGAAAAGAGAAAGAAAGCACAAACCTTTAAAAGGCATTTGTATCTTTGTAAACTTAATGCTTAACAAGCCCATTTGCATGTACAAGTTCTATTATAGTCTGTCTAGAGCTGCCTCTTCCTCTTCAGTAACACCCCAGACCTGAATTTCACTTGAATATTAACCATCCAACCAACAATAAAAATGACACCCACTCAGAACACTTGGGCATGAGTTCTTTTAAGAAGATACCGTCTTCCTAGAAAGTCATGTGGGATCTAAGCAGCCCTATTTCCTTTCCTGTGTGCCTGTTGTGACTGATAACCTCCCATCATTCCAGTTCTAGTGGATCTGATGCCCTCTTCTGGCCTCCATTGGTACTGCAAGCATATGGAGCACACATAACACACATGCAAGCAAACACCTATACACATAAGATAAAATTAACTCTTTAAAAAAGTGAGAGAGCCGGGCGGTGGTGGCGCACGCCTTTAATCCCAGCACTCGGGAGGCAGAGGCAGGTGGATCTTTGTGAGTTTGAGACCAGCCTGGTCTACAAGAGCTAGTTCCAGGACAGGCTCCAAAACCACAGAGAAACCCTGTCTTGAAAAAAAAAATAAAAATAAAAAAGTGAGAGAGAATAACAGGGTGTACAAAAATAAAAATATATCATATACATGTATGAAATTGTCAAGAATAAAACAAGGGGTTGGAAGACATATATTTGAGCTATTTAAGAACATCTAAAAAAGATTAGGGCCACATTCATGATCCTGTGGGCAGGGGCTCTTTGGCCACATTTCTTCCTCCTATAAGTTAAGAACAGACTTTCAGAAACATGCTCTGTTTTCCCTCTGGTTTGTCTTTCTTTCTTTGCAAAATTTACAATCAATTAGAAGGGTAGATCCGTTCATGGTTGTCTTAATTGGCCTGCTAAGAGCTATAGCTTCAAAGTATCTTTTACACGCTGCCAAGCTCTTTCTTTGTAGAGGTATAAGGATAGCAGCGTCGCTTTAGTTAATCTGTGATTACCAGTCATATCTAGGGAGCGGTTTATCCGTTTACCACAGTCGTTCATCTTTTGTCTGTGGGGCTGGGGAGCCTTTTTCTGATTTTAATGGTTCATGGGAAACGTTTATTATATGCACATGGAAGCAAAGCAGAGATGGGATATTGTTGTCTAAATACCACTTTTCCTGGATAAAGAGACAATTCATACATTTTTACATTGATGAAATGTGGAATGTTCTCGTATTTGTTCATATCGTCTGAAGATTACTCACGTACAAACACACACACACACACAGTTGTGCACACGCCACATCAACATCACCATCATCTCCGTTCCCAGAGACACAAGCCACCCATTTATTTATAAGGATTCCTTAATTAAAAATCAACAATTCTGTGCACAGTATGAAACAGTATGAAGATATCAAGACCTTGTGAATGGAAAACTCCCATGTATCTGGAGAACTTTAAGCTCATGGAGGCCCAGGCCCCAGATAGCTGCAGCAATGGAGAGGGACAGCTAGGATAGAGGCTTCAGCTGACTGTGAAGAGGCAGTTAGGGGAGAGAAGACTGTTTTAAGGACTTCATAAAAGATAAATCTCTCTCCTTTATAGCTGGGCTCCGCTGCAGTGGTATTAAATGTGGGCTGTGTGCTCACTCCATGTTAGATATGATGGATAAGAAATTGTCCCACAGTTGACTTGATATTCAATTGCCGTCCTGGGAGAGCTGGGTAAGTTGTGAGTACCGTAATGTCTCAGACTAAACTCTCCAAGTTTCCTTCTTGTGCCTGCCACATATTTAGGGTGAGATGGTAGGGTCCTGAGCTCAGAGATCTGACTGATGGGTTCTGCCCTCTGGTTCTAGAGGGCTCTGCTATCCCTGGGGTGAGCGTGGAGACTGCTGGATTGTGAGGTGAGTTGGCAACCAGAGCTTGGCCAGTTCAGCGCTTGGTCACAGCTGGCTCTCATACTCGTCATCTGACAGCAAAGTACTGAGGAAACAGAAGCAATCTCAGGGACATCTGGTATACGGCCAGCGTCCTGCTGGGTTATAGCACGAGAGACTCTTCCTGGGGGAGATGAAACACACATACATCCACTCACCCCAGAAAGGGAACTGACCACAGACCAAAGTAATGACTACATGAAAGTTCAACTTGGTAAACCAATGATTTATTTGGGTAACTCATAGGAACATGAGTGAGAGACTACCCTTAGGAGCATGTGTGTGGAGTCTTTGGAGCATGGGGTGAGGGGTTACCCACAGGAGCCTGGGTGGGGGGCAGTTACTTATGGGAGCATGGGTGTCTTCAAAAAAACTCCATCATCAAAAAAGCCCACCCAAATGGAAGTGAAGACTCAAAAAAAAAAAAAAAAAGCAACCCGGGAGGTGCTTTCGAGCAGCTCCACAGGTGAGAGAGAGAAGAGTACCCTCCCTGAGCAACTGTAGTTTGCATCCATAATAACAGAGAAGGACCTTGGAGGAAATGGAGAACTATAATATTCTACAAGGTAACCCCTCACCCAGGCCCTGTGAGAAACCCCTCACCCAGGCCTTTGTGGGTAACCCCTCACCCAGGACCTGTAGGTAATCCTCTCCCAGCCCCCTGTGGGTAACTCCTCATCAAGGCCTTTGTGAGAAACTCCTCACCCAGGCTCCTGTGGGTAACCCCTCTCCCAGACCCCTGTGCGTAACCCCTCACCAAGGCTCCTATGAGAAACCCCCCACCCATGCTCCTGTGGGTAATACCTCGCCAAGGCCCTTGTGAGAAATCCCTCACCCAAATTCCTGTGGGTAACCTCTTATCAAGGCCCCTGTGGGTAACCCTCTTTCAGGTCCCTGTGGGTAACCTCTCACCAAGGCCCTTGTGAGAAACCCCTCACCCATATATATTCCTGTGGGTAACCCCTCAACAAGACTCCTATGAGAAACCCCTTACCCATGTTCATGTGGGTAACCCCTCATCTAGGTCCCTGTGAGAAACCCCTCACCCATGTTCCTGTGGGCAACCTCATCCAATACCCTGTAAGAAACCCCCTCAGACACATGAAGTTAGCTTACCCCTCTAGTCTCACGAGCCTCTCCTCTCTTTTCTGGAGGGAATGTTTTACATCAGAGGAGGCTGGCATAGGGTACACATTTAATCAGACAGGCCTACATGTCAGAGATTTTGCATTTTCCCAGACAACACGAATCTCTTCCATATTGCAGCATTTTGGAGGTGCTATTATAAACCTCAAAATGGACTTAATCCACCAATTTGAAGACAGGCTGTGGCTCACTCAGCCAAACTCAGCTTTGCTTTATTTTCTGCTTGCCCCTGAACTCCTCAAGCTGGTACTGTTTCTATTAACCCGTAGGTGTTTTATAGGACACACATAACAATGACCTGCAAACACAAACGTGTCCTATAACACAGGGTTTCTCCGTCTGTCTCCAGTGTTGAAGCTCAGTTGTGCTCATCAACAGCATGTATGTTGTAAGACCAAGGCCCACCCCACTCCTGTCAATCAGACTTCAGTCCCCACAGTACCATGCTGGACAGCCTGAGCGGCTGCCTGTAGACTGCCCAAGAGCTTCAGGCTCCACCTTCTGCACTCAGATTCCCAAGGGGTCACATGGTCCCAGTGTGCAGGCTGTGCAGAGCAGAACATGTGGCTTCCACTCACCATAGTCAGATGCAGGCTGTTTTTGAGCACGGCACTGGCCTCAGCCCCTCCGTGGACTCGGCGCCATCTGTAGATCTACAGTGTTATTTTTAGGTGTGCAGGCATTTGGGGACAACAGTCAGCATCCCCAGACCTAGTTATCCAATTTGGTTGAGAAGCAAATTGGGGGAGAGAAAGTGAAACCAGGGCTGCAGCCGGGGACGCGTCTGCAGGGAAGGGGTGAGAAGGGGACAAGGTTGGGGTGAATGAGGGTGTGATGTCCCCAGAGTTTGCGTTGCAAGCAGTTTCTTTATGGGTTGAAGAGATGGCTCAATTGGTAAGGTGCTTGCTTTGCCAACATAGGGTGCTGGCTTTAATCCTCAGCAACATATAAAAATATTGAGGGTGGTGGTTCTTATAATCCTAGCACTGTGGGTGGCAGAAATAGGAGGGAGTATCCTAGTTGGTCTAAGGTTAATTCCAGACCAGTGAGATGCTTTATCTCCAAAGACGTAGAAGATTCCTGAGGAATGGCAGCCTCCACACACGTGCATATGCAAGTACATACGTCCGTGTTCACACACATACACCTGAACACACATGAACATCCACACATCCCTACACACATACTGAAACATACAATATAGTTTTGAATGCCCCAAACAATATGAAGACCATTCAGCTGGAGCAATGTCTGAAGGGTCTCGGTGGAGTGGAGTTCAATCGTGCTGTGCAATATGTACCTGAAACCGAGATGTTCTATCCTGACCAAGAGCAGTTTTAGTCAGAAGGGCTACGATTTTCCCATAGCTTTTTGCCACTGGTGAAGGATATTACTGTGAAGACTCTTCTATGCCAGGGGTGGGTGTGATAATGGCCAACCAGGGTTGATGGTAGAATGGGGTCCCAGAAAGTGCTAGGTCATATTGTGACCCCCCTCCCCCTCCACTTTTGAGATGCAAGTTTGGCTGACTGTCCCAGACCAAATAGAGATGGATTCTGATAGGTGTCAGAGGCATTGTGGGAGATGCTGTGTTTGTCAGCCTCCCTAGAACTCATAGATGATCCAATGTGGCGAAGGATTCTGATTCTAGAACCTTGCAGCAGGAATTTGAGTGGAAGCAAGAGGCAGGCAGATCTTGGCCGCAGGTCTTGGCAGCATTTCAAATGCAGAACCTAGTCTTTATAGGGATTGAGAAGAGATGTATGGATGTGAATGATACTTGCTTTACCTAGGGACAAGGAAATCAGAAGGCTTCTGTGTTCTTCATCTTGGTTTTTTTTCTCCTTCCTTCCTTCCTTCCTTCCTTCCTTCCTTCCTTCCTTCCTTCCTTCCTTCCTTCCTTTCTTTCTTTCTTTCTTTCTTTGTTTGTTTTTTGAGCTAGGGATGCACCCGGGTCTTTGGTCCTGCTTTGCACATGCTCTGCCACTGAATGGCACTTTGGTTGGGCAAATGCCAGGCAGTAAAGGACGCTTAATCCAGCAACCTGCCTCTCTAGGACTTGGTGCAAGGATGAACACATATTTGCTGTAGAGAGAATGACCTGAAGGCATGTCTAGCTTTTGGATAGCACGAGGCCATCATTTACAAAGGTCACAACAACAAACGGGGTGGGGGGGAAACCCTTATAATGTATAAGTTTAGGATTTTGTGTTGAGCACATTTATGGCTGTCCTTGACTGTGTTCTGCTGTGTGTGGCCCATGGACTGCATGTTGGGAGAATGAAGAATGTGTTTATGTATTGTTTCTAGACTGTTACAGCTCCTCTTCCCTGTCTTCATCCCCCTCCTTCCCTTCTCTGACAACACCACATGAGCTCTTCTGTGGAATCCGTATACCTGTCACCTGGAGACTTTTCTGGAAGTCTGAGGTTGGCTGATTTCTGGTGGTTCCTGAAGTATTGTGCGTTGGGGCTACATCTCTGGGCGCAGACAGCAAAGGTGCTTGTCCCAACGTGGAAAACAAGCAGACAATACTGTTTTAAATCACATGCCTCTCAAGTGTGGGGACTGCTGGGCTGCTGGGTTCTAGAACTATTCACATGCATCACCTCAAGTCCAGTCCACTGGGTGCAGCAGCAAGCCTCTTCATCCCACTTGTCCTTACTCGGAGACTCCAGCTTTCAGTACGAGGCATCTTTCTCCTATACATTGGCTTGAGTGATTTTTGGGAAAGACAGCGTCCATCCAGATGACTCCAGTACACAGGGCCCATGGCCTGTGTCACTTTCTCGCCCCATGGCATGGCACAAGACGGCCAGCTTTATCCAGTTCTGCCAGGTGATGTTCCTGGGGGTCAAGGACCCACTCTCATTCTAGAGACAGTGTGTCACCCAGGGCTGTCCAGGGTGGGCGGGCATCCCTATCCATGGAGGGTGGCTGAGGGTTCAGGGAACAAACCAGGCCAGCAGACTCTGTTTCGACTGTGCAGTGGGAATGCAGAAAGTAAGGAGCTCATTGGCAGAGATGCCTGAAGGGCTGAGCCAATGGGGGAGAGAGGAAGAGTGAGCAGAGCTAAGGCAAGAGAGGGAGGGAGGGGGAGAAAGAACATTTGAATTCAGAGTGTCAAGCGGTCCCTTCCTTCATCCAGGTGACTGATCCCTCACAGGTCTCCCACACATTAGAGGATGATCACGGCGGGGGGTGAGGGAGCGGGCACATGGATGCCGGCAGAGTTTGGTTCTATCTGCATGAATAAATTGGAATTGTTTGTTATTATTTATGAAGATAATAATTACATAATTTCTAAATTCGCAGGCATAGTTTGGCTTAATGATTTTTAAATGTATGTAATAGGACATTAGGTGGCTTTTATTAATTCTATTTATGTACAGAGACAAGAGATGAAGAATCCTGAATCTTAAGTATGCCCAAAGAGCCCGTTAATGGAGTCTTGTCACATGAGGGCAACTGGTGCCTGAGCGCCGCCACAGAGGGTGAGGTCACTGTGCAGAACCTGGCCAAAGGTTCCTGCTTCCCAGACTCCCTTGGGGCCCCTCCATATGGCTTGTGGGGGCACATTTGCATGTAATTTGCATATGATAATTTTTGCTGCAGTAGGAGAATCCAGTTATTAATGCTCCTGCCCCAAACTCGGGTGAGCATGAGCTTCCATTTATGGAGTCTATCTTCGGGGCACACTTCGTTTCACTTAGAATAAATTATCATACATTTATCATTAGTTTGTGAGTTATTAACATTAATATAAACAAATACGCGGCACATCGCTTCGGGAAGATTACTTTTTTAATCACTTAGCGAATGCAGAAAGCCGCTTATTCATATTTTATTTCCGAATGGATCTGCTCTCTGGTTCATGCTCACATTAAAGGCATCCGTCCTCACACTGTGCATCTGTTAGTGTGGAAGGCGCGTAATTGAGGTGGGGGGAGGGTCAAAAAATTAAGCTTTCTCCTCCAATGACAAACAAGAACTTCTGCCACTGTCTCTTTACACTCAAGGCTCTCTGTAATCTGTTAAGGATGTCTCTGTCCGTGGTGGGGAAAAGTTTGAAGATTTAATTTAGTGAAATGTCACAGCGGGAGACAAAGTGAGCCTGGCTTCTTCGGCAGTACCTGCTCAGAACACAGGTTCTAACAACTGATAATTAGGTGGGACAGGAATGACTAGGGACTGAGCCTAATAAACAGAACGCCAAAACTGCCCTTGCTAGATATCGTGCAAAGAGAGCCAAGCGTGGGAGGGATCAACCAGGAGCTGTATGGACGCATGTTCTCTCAGAGAAAGCTTTAGAACCTTGGCAATCATGAACCACCTTATAGAGACCCAGCCCTGCTTTTGACTGTCTCTGTGGGCTTTGAGGATGCTTGCTTTGCTTCCTCGTGCCTCAGTTTCTTAAGTTTTAGAATGGGAATGGCAGCAACACTTGTTTCAGAGGTCGTAGGTAGAGTTTCAGGAGGCTAAGCATGCAGAGAAGCCCCAGAGGAAATGCTTAGTTGCAATTGCTCTGCTTAGTGTTTTGAGTTTTCAAATGTAGCATTTCCTGTTAAACACCGATAACTAATAATCCAATACAATTTCTGTATTGGCTATTTTTCTTATCAGTGGCAGAACCCGTGACAGAAGCAGCTTAAGGGAGGAAGGGTTCTATTGACTCATGGTTTCGGATGGATTTCAGTCTGCCATGATAGAATGCATGGCAGCGGGAGTGGCGTTGCTGCTTGTTCACATCAGAGCTGGTAGGCAGTGGAGACTGAGCAGGGATAAGAGGCCGATCAAACCCTCAAAGCCTGCCTCAGTGACCTTCTGTCTATCATTTCTCTAGCATCTACACACAGCACTACCTGCTGGGAACCAAGTGCTCAAACACAGGAGCCTGTGAGGACATTTCACAATGGTCCATACTTCTGCACATGATGTCATTCACCATACTCTTAATTTTACAATAGAGCTATTATTAGCACAGCCTCTCAGCTTAAGGTACAACTGTCACTCAGTGCCTCAAGAAAGACATCTCCAGACTGTTCCTAACTCCCTGGTTGACAGCCAGATTGTGCAGGGGCTCTTCTGTTCCTTTGTAAAGTTCCTCTGTCCCTGCTGTTGGCGCACTACAAGCTCATCCCTGAACAATTCCATTCCTGGCAGTGTCTGGCTACACTTGTCTCTGCTGGGAAATCAAGTTGTATTATTGCATTTGGGCCCTCATGTCAGTAACTTTCCTGGTGATGCGACAAAAATGCATGAACAGAGCAACTTGAGGAAAGATTAGTTTATTTTGGATTATAGTTCCAAGGAGATAGAGTCCATCACAGCCAGTGGGAGCAGGCAGTGAGCTGCTCATGTTTCATTCACACATAGGCAGCAGAAAGGAAAAACAGGCAAGGGAGGGATGAGCCTATAAATCCTCAAAACATTCTCCTGAGATAGTGCCACCTACTGGGACCAAATGTTCAAACACATGAGCCTGTGGAGAACATTCTCAGTTCAGCTGTCACAGCCTTTGTATGCCATTGTTGGGGCTCAGAGAATGCTCCCGTTGGAGTCATCATCAAGTGGCAGAATGATGCCAATGGAGTCACCACCCTGGTACAGGGACCTCAGTGTCTCACAAGAGCGGAGTCACAGTCAGGAAGACATGTAAAATTAGCCCTCACCAACCAAACTGAGGTAGCATCTGCTGTCCCTTGAAAAAGTGATCTTTGGGGTTTATCTTGATGAGTAAAATGATTTTATTAGGTGTTACCTAGAGAGTGGAGGATAACCACAGATGGTTGCAGGTTCTTCTTGAAACCCCATTCCATTGCTTACCAAACTCCTGTTTTAGTGCGTGTATATGTGTATGTATGTATGTATGTATGTATGTATGTATGTATGTATGTACATGTGTATTGGGGAAGTATGCCACAGTGCGCTTTATGAAAGTCAGAGGACATCTTTCATGAGTCCATTCTCTTTTCCACTACGTGGGTCTTGGAGATTGAACTCAGGTCATCAGATTTGGTGGCAGGCACCTTTACCTGCTGAGCCATCTTGCTGGTCCCCAAGTTCCTGTTTATTTGAGTGTAAGTTTCCAGAGGCTTCAGGGCTACTTGGTGCTGAAGGTATGTGTTCCTTCATACCCTTCTCTTTCTCTTACGAGGGATCTGCTTGTCTGGGCAATTAATGTCTGGCTGCAGGCTACAGGAAAGATGGCTTGCTTAGATTTCATCTTAGAACAGCTAAATGGTGGCAGGTAGCTAGATGTAGTTATGACAGCTGGGGCTTGGTGCAGGGCAGGGTAATGTTTTAAATGGAGTTATCACCCTGGGGCACGTGAGTGAGACCCTGGGATGGGATGCTGTTGTACCTCTTCCTGTTCTGCTGTGTCCATCACCCCCTACCTACCCCTATCTCTTTCCTTGTCTTTCAGTTGTTTCTTACAGGCAAAATCTGTTCTCATTTAAGTTGCGACCTTAACACTGGTCAGAAGCACAGGGCCCCTCACACCAAGATTGTTTAAAAACTCAAGCAGTAGAGACTCCACCCTAACCACTGAGTAGCCACATGCATACTCCTGAGATTTTTTTAACCCCATAATGGCTCCTAACACCTCAGCTTATCCATCATGGATACACTTGTCACCCAGAATCTCTCGGTGTGGTGCTCGGTCTGAAAGGAGGGTAGCAGGGTAATGCTCTTGATGGAGTCAGCATCCTGGGGCAGGCAGGTGGGGTCCTGGGATAGGATTACTGACCTTTTGAGGAGACAGTACAGTGCAGAGTCACATGACCCAGGCTGTGTCATGCCATGGTGTACCTGTCTCTGCTTTGACGGTGGTGAGTGAGTGCATCATTTAGCATGAGGTGCTTCTGGGATCTGACAAGGGCAGAAAGGATACTTACAGGTTCCACAGTGTGCTGGAATGCATGTGTCTCTTGTCAATTGATCCAGAGTTTACTATGGAAGGTTGCTGTGCTTAAACTTCTCTCCAGCATTCCTATGGAGAGAGCTGTTGGTGAATGAATGGGAGACCCCAGCATCAGGAGAGAGAGGCACTACCAGGCTCAAGGAGGCTAAGGAAGAGTCTGAGGTAGAAGCAAGAAAGGGGGCCAGGTTATATGGCTCCTATGAGGTTTTAAAGAGCCCAGAGAATAGCTGCCATTTGCCCAGAGGAAATGACTGTCAACCTATTCTAAAGGGACAAATGACCACCTTGTGAAACAGCCACTGAAGAGTGGCAGGAAACAGTTAGCTATCCAGGGACCATCCCTCAAGGACAGGCTCACTTTCTCCTTCCTCTGTGTTCGGCTCTAAAGGAAAGGCCTTATCAAATTGGAGGGCAGAGCTGGAGGCAGCTGGACCCTTAATTTAGGCCTAACCCAACACATGACTTCTGGGTCTCAGGGTCCCTGATCGCTTTAGATGGTGCAGTGGACTGTTCAGCTTAGACACGGACACCCGTGTCTCACTGTTCTTGAGGTAGGACAACCAACAACCAAGGTCAAGATGTCATTTGTTTACAGGTGGATGCTCCCTCATTGAGTACACGCATGATGGAGAGAAGGTATTGTTATATCTTTTTATCTCCACAGAATGGCACTAATCCCATCCCGGAGCCCAACCCTCGTGAACACATTGGAACATGACCACCCCGATAACCACACTTGTGGGAACTAGGACTTCAGCAGACAAATTCTGATGACTCAAATATCCAGTTATAACACATGCTGGTGTTACCCTGTGATGGATTAGGATATGGTTGAGACAAAAAAATGGGGATGGGGCTGAATCTTTCTAGCTGTGATAAACATTTTTAAAATATCAGAAAGTGTTAGGACAGTTATGTCAGGACTTGGCCGGAGATGCTGATGGAGCCTGTTCTACAGATGGAAGCACTTCGGCAGGACAAGGTTCAGAGTACTTTCCAGAAAGCAGATAATTATTGCCTGACTCCATCTCAAAATTGAAATTTGAATGTGGGTGGAGGGCAGTGAGCAACCTCAGCTATCACCCGTGAAGCGCCATCTGCCTCGGTTTTATTTTTTGAGACAGGGTCTCTTATTACTAGCGAGCTCCAGGAAGCCTCTTGTCTTCATTTCTCTAGAGCAGAAGGTTACAAGCATGCACTCTATGGCTGGAGATTCTGGTGTGGGTTCAACTGATCCAACTCAGGTCTTCATGCTTACAGGGCAAAACCCTTTACCGATGGGGCCATCTCCCTTGCTCCATGGATTGAAATACGTAGTCAAATTGGTTTCGTGTCTGCTTTCCAGGCTTCTTACTGAGTTCCGCTGCAGCTTCCAGCAGCTAATTCTATTATTACCTCTTCTTACAGCTGATTTTGAATCTGGGTCCATGTCAGGTAGAGGTGCCCATATGACTGTTTGGTTAAATCCCAGGTGCAGAGTCTCTCTCTAAAGAGGTTGCTGGTTCCTTTGAGGCATTGGCTGCATCTTGGCGTCTCTCTGGAGATGACCTTAGCGGCTTCTGCCTGCTGTCTTCTGGACTCTACCTCATCTTGGCTGTCTGCTCTGTGCTTTATGTAGTATTTATTAGGTTTATGTGGGATCAACAGCTTCATCCCACGGGTCCTCCTCCAGGACTTGGCCCTGGGTACTCTCTCAGCTTCTTTTCCAACCGGCCCCTTCGCCCTCACACACCAGTGACCATCTTCAGGTTTCCCTAGCCTGGCCATTTCTGCATGACTGACCCCTCCACTTCTGCCCTCTGATGTGTCACTGGCTTGTCTGTTCAGATCTCAAGCTTGTCTTTATCTTACACTTACTGTCCGTCTGATGTGCCTGTTTTCTGCCTCCCCACTGGACTGGCTCTGCGAGTCCAAAGAGCACGTCTGTCTCCTGCTCTGTGATGCTCTCAGTACCTCGCATGGTGCCCGAGCCACAGGAAGAGATGAAATATCCCTTCCATAAAGGAAGCCTGCACTCTGGCTCATTAGGCAGCTATCACACTCTCTACCAAAGCACAGTGACTCTCAGTATCGCCTAGATGTCTGCTGTTTAAACGTGGCCAGTGACCGTCATCCCTGGGAGTTGGCCGAAAATGCACGTTCATGTCTTTCTTAAGGGCTGGAGTCTGCAGTTGACCCAACGTGGTACCCCTCATGCATCAAGGTTTGAGTAGCCCAAGCCCAAATAGCCCAAGTGTGTTTTTATGCCTTCTTCTGTTCCCATTTTGTCCTCAGCTAAACCTTGTTCAATGTTTTAAATTTCTTTTTCTCTTTTCATTATTCTTTTGGGGGAATGGAAGTACATGCATGCATGTGTGTGGGGGGGGGTATGTACATATGCCTGTTCATATCCATGTGGAGACCAGAGGCTAAATGTTAATCTTGCACTTTATTTTTCAAGACAGGGTCTCTCACTGAACTTGGTACTGACCTATTGACTAGACTGGCTGGCCAACAAGCCCCAGGTATCCACTGTTTCTGCCTCCCCAGCCCTAGCATTATAGGCATACATCATCATCACTTGGCTTTGTGTGTGTGTGTTGTGTGTGTGTGTGTGTGTGTGTGTGTGTGTGTGTGTGTGTGTGAGAGAGAGAGAGAGAGAGAGAGAGAGAGAGAGAGAGAGAGAGAGAGAGACTTATAATATAGCCTTAACTGGCATAGAATTCACTACACAGAACAGGTTAACCTTGAACTCACAGAGATTCACCTGCCTCTGCCTTTCAAGTGCTGTCATTAAAGCGGTGTGCCTTGGCTTTTATGTGGGTGTTGGGCATCTGAACTTGAGTCCTCATACTTGCTCTGCAAGCCCTTTACCCACTGAGTCACCTGTCAAAACCCCAATATCTTATATTTCTTAGTATAGATAAACTATATACAGACTGTATATACACACATGAAAAACCAGTGTCTGCTGTATGTTCTGGAATCACCTCCCCAGACATCTTGCAGTTTGGAAAGGACAGATGCCCATCACCTGGGGTTGTGAACCAAAAGGTCCATCAATGCCATTGCTGTATGTCTACTTGAGAGTCAGGCTGGAGGTTCCAGGTAGCTTTATAACTCTTAAATCAAACCCTGAGGCTGGAACAGTAGCTCAGTTAGTAGAGTGCTCACCTAGCATGTATGAATCCCTGGGTTCAATCCTTAACATCACATACACCAGATTTGGTAGACACACCTGTAATCCTAGCGTGCAGGAGACGGAGGCAGGAAGATCAAGAGTTCAAGGTCATCCTTGGCTAAACTGGGAAACTGAAGTCAGTCTAAACTCGGATCTCACAGAAGGGCAGCTCTTTGGACTACTTCAATCAGCCCCTCACCAACGTGACCTCTTACGTGGACATCTCACATGTGACATTATCCATGCAATTTCCCTGTCTGCCAGGACACATTTGGGGAAGGCAGGCTCACAGTACACAGCATAATAATGAAGGCTCAGGGATTCCAAAGAGAGGAAATTTTGGGTCTATACCGCGAGTCCAGTGCCTCTCAGATGCTTTTTGATCATGGGATGTTTTTATTAGGGAATAAGTGGTTCATTTCAGATTTATACTTCAAACAATTTAGATGGAAGTATGGGACTGAAAATCAGGAACAGATAGGCGAGGAAGAGAAAGAAGGAGAAGATTGTGGGGGTGACTGGAAATTGGAGTTATCTTCATGTTCTCAGGTTTAATGGAACCTGGTTCGAACCTTCTTCAATTCCTTTGTGTTTATTAGTGAAAAGTGGAGAGTCGTCTAATTCAGTTTTGCCTCTTCCTCCAGGTTCTGCATGCATAGTAATCTCATCTGTGCACTCAGAACACGAGCTCATTCGTGCTAGAGTCTTTATATTTTACAGTGAAGTCCCAAAGTCCTGTTGGAGGTGTTGAGTGTAAAAGCCCGAGAAGATGCATTCTGAATGGAATGGGGTTCTGCTCTCTTTGTATTTAAATAACCCTGTGGCTAATCCTGAGTTTGGAGCACTTGGGGAGACCCCCACTGGGTGTGTATCTGTGCATCACACACCTGTCCTGTGCACTGGCTGTGTACACTGGAGTGGCCTCATCAGTTCCAAGTCTCTATCCGTCAGCTCCACAAGGGCTCTTGGGGACCCCTTCTCCTCTCACAGTATTGTCAGGAGGTGCAGAAAGAATAGTGATGGGCAGGGCTTCGAGGAGCCGTACCAAGAAATAAGGGTAGCATTTCTAGTTGCTGGACCTGATTTAGCGCAGGGACCGCAGTCTTGGAGAAGAGGTCCTGGAAGAATCCAGGGAGCCAAGGGACTCTATCTCAGCTGTGGCTAGGACTTGAGAGATGGAGGCTGAGCAGTCCCATGGTGGGAAGGAGTTTGAGTTTGCTTCTGAGAGAACAGAGTGGAAGGTTCGGAGAACTGGGGGTTGGGGTGGAGAATTGTGTGTGGGTTCTCTATGAAAAGACAGATGAAGGGAAATACAGGTGTTGTGAAGAGATGCCCCAAACCAAATGCTGCTTGGAACATGTTATTGGACACCTTGGCCCTTTGGGCAACTGGAATCTCCCTTACCTCAGTCTAGAATCCATAGCATTATCCATCACAAAATCAATGCTTTGGGTAGAGAGCATTTCCCCGTCACTGAATATGGTCAGAAACCTGTGACTAAGGAGAGAATGTGTAACTTGATAGTGTTGATGAAGAGGGTGATGATGGTGATGGTAATAATGGTCGTGATGGTACCTATAGTGGCATTAGTACCAGTCATGGCAGTGAACTCTTACCCTCTAAGTAAGCTTCTTTACATGTGGGCTCCAGAAAAAAAAAATTGAGGTTGGTTAGCGGCAACTAGTTGAGTCAGTCTCTAGCTTAGCACATGCGACGTGTCAGGCCCCCTTTGTACCATATCACAGTTATCAGTAACCTTAAGATATCCCTTAGCCTTGCCTGAGAAGTTGGCAGAGTGATGTAGAGATGAGAAGATTGCTGCTATCACCATCTACAGGCTCCTCTTTATACAGGTTCCCTTATGCCATGATAAAAACTTGGGGTCACTTATACCTCCACATCTGACAGAGTTGAGGGGCTGACTTGATTTGATCATACTGAAGATGTCCCTTGCTCAGGTCCACACTAATGAAATATACTATTTTTTAAAACCATATTTTGTTTCTTCGGTTATTTTATCTCTCTGTGTGTGAATGCGTGTTCATGTGTGCATATGTGCAGGTGAGTTTGGAGGTCAGAGGGCAGCCATGTGTATTGTGAGATGCCATCCACCTTGGTTTTGGAGACAGGGTCTCTCACTGGCCTGGAGTGCACTAATTCAGCTAGGGATCTTCCTGTCTCTGGCTCCCTAGTGCTGGGATTACAAGATCATGCCTCTACATTGAGCTTGTTTGTTTGAAACCATGGATTCTAGGGACCAAACTCAACTCCTTTGGCTTTACAAGGCAAACATTTTGCTAACTCAACAATCTCCCTAGCTTTTGTCTAGTTATTTTAGGACAGAGAAAGGTGAAACCAGATGCCAGCTCTCCTCTGTTGAGTTTTCTTTCCCTGCAATGGAAGCATAGTATTGGCAACATGGGGCGGGATGGGCGAGAGGGGTGAGACCCATTTCTTGTCCTTAAGGACTTCACACCCCACAAAAGTGTCCTGATGTTCAACAGCAAGAACCTAGGTCTTCATTCACTTTCAGCCTGTTTTCCTGCTAGCCAGGGGCCATGGCAGGAGGGGAAGAAAAAGATGGGACGTTATATCAATTTCAGCGCCTTCTCAGGAATGACAGCAATGGGTCCTTCTGTTCTCTGGCCACCACACAAATTCAGGAAGTGTTCAGAGGCAGCCAGACTTGTGACCTTGAGAGGGAAGGCTCCTGCCATCTTGGAAAACGTTTATGCAGGGCCACACACTCACGCGTTTATGCAGGGCCACACACTCACACGTTTATGCAGGGCCACACACTCACCAGCTTACTGTCACCTTGCATTTTTTCTCTTGTGTCCCCATTAAGTGCACAACCGGTAAATGAAGAATCTCTGAGCCTGAGATAGACAGATAGACATCTTGCAAAGAGCCAAACAGCACTCTAGGCTTGAGACCAGCCTCCCCCCGCCCCAAAGCTTTTAAAAACAGAGACTCAGTAAGTGAAGAACTTAGCACAATGCCTGACACTTAGTGGGTCTTCAATCACTACATATTAAACAAGGCCGACTCAATCACTAGGGTGTTTGCTTGCAACTCAGAACTCATATTTAAAAAAAAACTGGGAATGGTAGCATGCTGTATAAACCTGGCTCTAGGGAGGTGGAGACATGTGAATTCCTGGGGCTCCAAAAGATAGCCAGCCCAGGTTACTCTTGAGTTTAAAACATGACAGTGGGGGTTGTCGTCTGACACACATACACATGCACACACACACACACACGGAAATGTGAAGGTGCTGTGGGGATTTTTCTGCAAGGCGTTTTAACTGCAGCCCTTGCATATTTATGAGACGTGAGCCCACTGCACCAATTTCCTACATTACCAGCCTTAACCATTCTTTTGCAAGCCGTAAACAATTTTTTCATACAATCCATTTCTATTCTTATGAATGTCAGCTCGCGATTAAGCTGACTCCTAGCTAATTAGCCAAGTGCTATTCTTGGATGAAATTGGATGGCTGCAGTAAGAGCTGACTCATTATTTGAAATATGCTATCTATTTAGGTTCCTGTTTGCGATTATATTACAGAATCTCTGTCTTCGATAGAACTATGCTGGTATTTTAGAGGAATAATTCACTCACGTGTTAGGACGTCATCTGACTTTGCTTTAGCAAATGCCGTGATCAGAAGCCCTGTCCCAGCAAAAAGGTATCAATGACACGGAGATGCCAGGAGGAAGTCAAAACCAGCCTTTGACCCCTGCCTTAGAAACCAGCCCTTTCCCAGAGACTTGGAAAGACATCCCCACAAATAGCCCTTTCTTCTATTTCATCTTAATTGTGTCTTCCATCATTTTCATCTTCCTTTTATAGGCTCAGAGGTAGAATTGACTTCTTTTTTTATTTAGGCTTTTCTACATCTGTGCGTTTTATTTGACATTTATTTTCCTGTAACTAATATTGAGCCTTTGTCTGGTCCAGGAAGATGGTAAGTCAAATAGCCTTTTTTTTTTTTTTTTTGGCCACAAAATACCCTGTAGAGTTGAAGCAGGGAACCTCGGGTTGGCTTGCTGAAAGAGTCAAGTGACTCAGTTTCCCTATCTGGAAGGGAACTGATACGTCTTCATGTTCCACTCCATCCCCACTAATGACCCATGTTATACATTTTGATGTATGTCAGTCAACATTGCAGTATGATGCTGGAGTTTTTCATCACATGGGTACATTTGAATTCTGAAATGTCTCTTGCTACAGTCTCAAACATAAAAAAAGACAGACATGGCCTTAGAAAATCGGGAAGCTTTCAAAACACACCTGGTCCTAGTTGTCTGTAGGCAGGTGTTGCTAGAAGTGATTGATAGGTTAGTGGTGCATTCCCCAATGCAGCAGCATTTTTTCCCTGTGTCTCAGTTCCTTTTCTTGTTGCTGTGATTAAACACTCAGACAAATGCAACTAAAGTATGGGCTTCTTTTGGCTCAAGGTTGGGGGGTATGGTCCATCGTGCTGCGGGAGTCTAGGCAGCAGGAACCTGAATTAGCTGTGGTCCTGGGGTTAGTCAAGGCAGCAGGAACCTGAATTAACTGTGGTCCATTGTTCTGGGGAAGTCAAGGTGTCAGGAACCTGAATTAGCTGTGGTCCATCATGCTGGGGGACTCAAGGAGGCAGGAACCTGAATTAGCTGTGGTCCTTCGTACTGGGGGAGTCAAGGTAGCAGGAACCTGAATTAGCTGTGGTCCATCGTTCTGGGGAAGTCAAGGAGGCAGGAACTTGAATTAGCTGCCACATCATGTCCACACTGAGGAAGAGAGCGCAATGAATGCACACGGCTGTTTAGCTCCCTCTCCACTCACATAGTCCAGGATCCCAGCTAGGGAGTGGTACTGCCCACAGTGGGCAGAGCTTCCAGCATCAATTAACAGGATCAAGATAATCCCCCCAGGCCCAACCCTGAGATGATTCTAGATTCTCTCAAGATGACATTCACCGCCATAACCAGTGTATGCCATTCACCACGGTAATGGAGAAAGGAAGAAGGCACACCCTGTGCCGTCAGGCTTCCGGCTGCTGACTGAACATCGCTTGGGTTGTCTGGCTGGAGATGAGAACTAAGGCTTGCCTGGCATACCCCGAATCAACACAGCTACTTAATCACTGCTTTTGTCTAAATTTTCCAGAGAAAAAATAGCTTTAATTTCTAATTGTCATCAAAGTCCTTGAAGACAATTTGAGCAACAGACGTCCCAGAAGCAGAAAATAACTGGTGTTTGGAATGCCTTCAGGCAGAGAGAAGACTCAGTAAACTGGTTGAAGCCAGTTTTGGGGAAACTTTCTTTCTCTTACTCAGATAGACAGACAGATGCACATAGGTACTGTTGGAAACAAGAGGAAACATTGAGTTCAATTCACCAGTTATCGGGGGAATGCAGAATTAGCCTACTAAGAGTCCATCCTCATACCCACTTCATTAAGAAAACACTAACAACACTTGTTAGCGAGGATAGGTGCAGAAAGAATCCTTATATATTGCTGGAGGGAATGAAAACCGGTGCCAGCACAGCCGCTGTGGGAGTGAGTATACAGTAGGGCTTGGAGAGATGAGACCATGGTCAAGATCACTGACTGCTCGTCCAGAGGACTTGGGTTCAATTCCAAGAACTCACATGGTGGCTCAGAATGATCTGCGACTGCACTTCCAAGGGACCCATGCACATGCGTGGCATGCACATGACGCACAGACATATATGCATGAGAACACTCGTGCACATAAAATAAAAATATTTTAAAAAGTAGAATTTGTAAGATATGGCTGGTCAGCATTAAAAAACAAACCAAAACAAAAAAGGACAAAAATCTGAAAATAGACCTACTGTGTGACCCAGGCACAACACTCACAGATAGTTTCTTAAAGAACTCCCAAGTCACCACGTCTCAGAGATAACTACATGTTCACTGCAGCACTGTTCACAATAGCTGAGCTGTAGAGCCAACCTCATGAGAGGAATTGGGAATAAAATGAGGTACCTACACACAGCGAAATTCTATCGAGCCATAAAGAAGATCTAAATTATGGTGTTTGCAGGAGAATGGATGCAACTAGAGATGATTATTATATTAAGCATGTTCAGTCAGTCTCAGAAAGATGAGTGCTATGTTTTCTTTCATTGTGGAGCCTAGATTTTTATAGAGATGCCTGGAAGCCTATGTGTCTATATGAGGTGAAAGGAAGAACAAAACTGTCTAGGGAGATAAAGGGGCTAACCGGCTAGAGGAGGGGAGGAAAGAGGAGAGGGTGGGTTCAATATGCAATATATATTTGTATGAAACCTGTCCTTATGTTGGGTTGGAGAGATAACTCAGTGGTTAAGAGCATTGACTGCTCTCACAGAGGACCTGGATTCCCTTCCCAGTGCCCAGACGGGTGGCTCACAGATGTCTGTAACTCCAGCTCCAGGCAATCTGATACCAATCTGATGCTCCCTTCTGTCTTCCCCAGGTACCTGCACACATGTGGTAGATACATGCAAACACACAAATAAGAAGAAATCTTTTTAAAAAGTTGTTATGTAACACAGTGTCATGTACAATGAATATATATCCTTTTTTAAAAAAACCAACCGCTGGCAGCTATTTTATGGCACTAGCCAGAGTAGGCTGACTTAACACGTGGGCTCCATGTCCTTCTGGAAGAGCATTTGGTCCCCTTGGGGTAGGCTTGCTTCTGGAATAGTCATCTTCGGAGTGTGGTGGTTGGGAGTGTGATTTCTGTGCATGGGGACAGATCTCCAGCATACTCTGGCAAGCTGCAGGCACCGACTTACTCACGATGCTGTTGTGCCTGGGAGAGCTGGGCATCCGCCCTGTTGAAGCTTGCTGTTTTTGCTCCCTGGAACCTTCCGAGGGCCTTCACTTTCTGGGAGTTTCTTTTTCTAATTTGCAACACGGAGAGCTAAGTTGTTCCCTTCACGACTGCATATTAACCCTCTGCGTGCATGCACTGACCTTTGTTTAGCAGATGGCACGGGTTTAATTGCTACACCGCAATTAACTTCCTTCCACACTTCTGAAATATCTTCACAACAAATCCACCGGTACTTCGTGGGTGGGGCCTCAGACTGCTGGCGGAGGGGTGGGGGTGGGGTAATGTCAGACACATACGGAAACAGGTAAAAAGAAAATCTTTACAAATTGAAGGGCGTCTAAAGATTTGCTGGCAGACAGCTGGTGATGGAGGAGCTCAGGATGGGCTTGTTTGGAATTGTGTCTGTGAAGATGACGTTGGCCTTGCACTGGGGGCGGTGTGAGAAGGTGGTGGAGAGCCGCTGGGATCATTACTCTCATCCTAAGCATGGCAGGAGCTTGTGCGAAGGGGAATAATGAGCCAGAGTAGGCTTGAGTTTGGTTGGTAGAGAGGGTGAAGCTGAAGGCACTGCTAAGAGGCTGGGGGATTTCTGCCGTGCGCAACAGGGTGCTTGAGCCAGGTGCTTTAGATGCTGTCAATCCCAGTGGGATGCGAAGCAAGGGGCTGGAAGCTGCGAAGTGAGAGAGTCTTGTGCTTATGTTCTTTCACGTCTCCACTGATGGCTTCAGAGGTGTGAACTGGACAACGTTGAGAGCGGAGGGACAGAAGGCTGAGACAATAAATAGCTCGCTTGGTAAAGTGGTTCCTAAGCACGCACGAGGGCCCTGAATTTGATCTCCAGACCCCATGTAAAAAGCTGGGTATGGTGGCACCTGCTTTTGAGCCTTGTGGAGACAGGAGCAATCCTTGGACTTGGTGGCCTTCCAGCCTTGACTACTTGGTGAGCCCCAGGTTCCAGTGAGAGACCCTGCCTCAAAAATCAAGGTGGATGGCTCTCTAGAGACACCTGAGGTTAAGCTCTGGCCTCTACAGGTGTACATATGCACACAGACAAAGACACACACAGACACCCCAACACAGATATCCCCCCGTAAACACATGCACAATACACTCACACGTACACACAGAAAAATTCACACACACACACACACTCTCTCTCTCTCTCTCTCTCTCTCTCACACACACACACACACACACACTCTCTCTCTCTCTCTCTCTCTCACACACACACACACACACACATATGCACATACACACACAAGTCGAAGGAGTATTTCCATGGAAAATGAGACAAGCGACACATCCTGAGACAACTTAAGTTGCCTGTTACAGAGGGTGACCTAGGAGAAGAGTCTGGGAAGGGGTGGATGGGGATCCTAGGGGAAAAACAACTGCATGTGACCTCTTTTGTTCCAGGAGCAGTGCAGGGAGACTCACCAGGGATGCCTGGCAGAGCTAGGAGCAGATGAAAAAGATCATGCAGAGACATGTCTGGCTGGTCCTGGAGACTGCAGCCTCAGACCAGGGAGGCTGAAAGGTGGATATGGAAGTGGAGATAGCTTCTAGAATGTTCCTCGAGGAAATTAGAAGAAGAGGTCTAGACAGTGAGAGTAGAGAAAAGGGAAATGAATCAAGATTAAAAATAGTATTTTTGTATATGGAGTGTTTGCCTGTGTGTTTGTCTATACACCAGAAGCATGCAGTGCCCATGGAGGCCAGAAGAGGTCACCAGATCCCCTGGAACTGGAGTTACGGATAGTGAGCCACTGTGTGGGTGCTGGAAATTGAACCCAGGTCCTCTGGAAGAGCAGCCAGTGCTCATAACAGATAATCTACCTCTCCAGCCCTGGGATATTAATTTTTAAGTATACAAAATACTAGAACATTACTTTTAGTCAGATCCTCAGATCATAATAGGATGCTCTGTTCCACTCAATTTAAGAGAGAAATCAAGCAAAGATACTTTCCTGAAAAGATGGCATGTAGTTCAGAGAAACTGTGCACTGGAAGAGCAGGTGCTGGATCTTCACCTCCACAAAGGTAAACACATAGAAGCTCCTTTGGGGAAAATATTATGGATGGGAGGGAGAGGACTAGAGAAGTGAGCTTGGTGACTGGGGACATATGCGATGAGGCGTCCTCAGGATATACCTGCGGGGGTGGGGGGCTGTACATGAGACACCCTTGGGATGTGCGGGGAGTGGGGAGTGGAATTGCACACTGTAGTTTGCTTCATATGTGTGTTCATTTCCATTGCTGATGATGTATGTTTACAAACTCCATTCTCTGTGGGCTGGACTGTTCAAGTATTCTTGGCTGTGAATTCTGCTCAGATGACCCCAGGCCAATGGAGGTGGGGCTCTTCTACAGTTAGAATGTGCTTCCTGCATGCATTTGGCTGTTGTAGGCATTCAGTTTCATGGAAATGTAGGAGTGGGGTCCTGTTTCCTGGCTTCCCACTGCTGAATAAGTCAGTCATATTTTCTCTTCCTCTCCCCTAGGCTGGCTGTCTTTTTATCTTTTGATCTTGGGTTCATATTGCTAATCCAGGACAATGACCCTAACGCAATTAGATCTAAAACAGCCTTAATCATCTGCAGTGTCAGCCTGGCCAGTAGTGTGACGTTTGCAGAGATGATTGCCACACACTCACCGTCCCTGGACTCTGGGATGATGACAGAGTAGTCTTTGGGTTGTGGAAGAGAGACAGTGCGGGGTAGGGAGTGTGTGTTTGGAGGTCACCTTGTAGGTGTCATAGTCAGGCAGTGAGTACTCCAGGAACCTGGAAGCTGGTCACCAAGAGTTTAGTGAAGTGATGCTGGGAGACACTGGAGCTCAAGGGACACAGAGCCAGCAAGTGTGGGCATGAACGGAGTGAGAGAGTGAGTCAGGACTCAGGTGACATAGAGGACTGCTCTGGAAGGGATGGCGCCTGTGTTTGACAGTGTGCTTTTGTATACAGGTCATTTCTCCAGGGATCTAACAGCTTATTCTCTAGGCCAAGTGTAAGCACCTTCCTTGACAGAGAGGGAGTGAGCGTCTTGTTGAGTCTACTCTTGGATACTGGTTCTTTTCCTTCTGAAAACTATAAATAAATCTTTCTACATCCCATGTCTTAACGGCTGTGGCTTTATATAAATGTATTATTGGTTTGAGTTTCTGTCCCCAGCCTCCTTGTTAGAAACTGCAATTTTTTTTTCCTGGAGTCTTCCCGTTAATTCAGTTGCAGACTTCATGCCATCAACAGCGATGTTAATGTACTTCTTTTGCTCTTCCTATTTCTTTTATGCTGCTTGGGGCTGAATTTTTATTTGGAAATAATTTTGACTTGCTGTAAAGGAAAATTTTAGACATGATCCAAGATTATAGATCATTGTATAGATACAGGTGTGTGTATATATACACATGCATGTATATATATATATACACATATATTTTTCTTCAATTTATTAATATAGTAAATGAGAAACTAGTCAATGTTTTAAATTTGTTTGATAGTTTCATAGGATACTACTTAGTCAAAATTCCACAAAATCATATTATTTAGACTTTTAAAAATATAACCTAAGAATGATCTTAACACAGTTTTATTAAATTTTAAGATGTTTAAAATGACATGTAGATGAGTGTTTACTTGCATGGATACCTGTGCACCATGTGTGTGCAATGTCTGCAGAAGCCGGAAGTGCAAGGATCCCCTGGAGCTAAAGTCACAGCCCATTGTGAGCCGCCATGTCAGTTCCAGGAATGGAATCGCTCTTCTTCTTCAGGAGGACTGAGTGCTCTTAACGGATGAGCCATCTCTTCAGCCACTTAGCATTTCACAGTTTTTTTTTAAATAAGGGAACAATATTTCAGATTTCTTTTTTATTTATTTATTAAGGATTTCTGCCTCCTCCCCGCCACCACCTCCCATTTCCCTCCCCCTCCCCCATCAAGTCCCCCTCCCCCATCAAGTCTCCCTCCCTCATTTGCTCAAAGAGCAATCAGGGTTCCCTGACCTGTGGGAAGCCCAAGGACCGCCCACCTCTATCTAGGTCTAGTAAGGTGAGCATCCAAACTGCCTAGGCTCCCCCAAAGCCAGTACGTGCAGTAGGATCAAAAACCCATTGCCATTGTTCTTGAGTTCTTAGTAGTCCTCACTTAAACTGTCTTCAGAATCAAACATGGGGTGCATGCTCACAAGCCCAGAACTTGTTGGGTGCGGCAGGAGTATCAAGAATTCAAGGCGTCTAGCCTGGACTAAGTGAGACCCTGTCTCAACCTACAAACAGGTAAATAAGACTCATTTTTGTCCCCACTTAATGACACTTTTCCCTCCCTTTTCTTGCCTCATAGTTCGCTTGTTTATTTTCCCTATGTCCCTCCCTAGACCTGGGATAGAGGATGATGGTGGCGGAGGCTCTCTTCTGAGTCTTAAGGATGGGCCTGGCTCTTATTTGATGACCTACACTCCTCCCCATTCCAGCCTGGGACAGCCTGGGTCACCTGGGGTCTTCTTTTCTTTCCTTTTTAATACAGCTTCATTCACTTTGGAATTGTCTCTCCCCTGGTGTGTGTTTTTAGAATGTACAGATTCCTAGAAACATTCCCCTCTTCTCCAGATTTCCAAATTTATTAGCATGGACCCCGTGCATGTGTTTTTCCTTTAAACTTACGTGTATGCGCTCTTTGCTCACCCTCCTCTCTCGGGTTGGAGCTTCGTCTTTTATATTTCTGCTTGTCTGTCCTACACTAGGCTAGCAGGGAGCTTGTTTTTCTTTTATCACTGGCCGTTCTGAAGGATTCGTTTTGAAAAACATCTCTCTAGGGACTCAGACCGGCTTTCTAGGTGAACCCCTTGGGGACTGAAGAAGCATCCGGAGAGACTCCCCGCTTCTGGCACAGACTCAGTCTCTCAGCAGGACTGACCCTGCTTCTTTGCTTTTGCCTCTTAGTACCCGCCAGACCCTTGTGGGCTGCTCTTCAGTTGGTCTTTCAGCATGCCCACGGGTCCCCTTCACTGAGTGAGGACGTGCCAGCCAGCTACAGGGTGGCTTTATTTATAACGTGACCCAAGATGTCCCTGGAGACTCTGTGGATTTCCAAGCAACTGGCTTGAAGGCGTTGCGTCCTTCCTATTTTAAAAATAAAGTATAGCTGGAGTTTAGGCCAAGCATTTCTTCAATTTTACTTAGTCTTCAGGGATTTACTGATAGTTCCTGTGACCATTTCTGCTTGTCTTTGAAGATCTGAGTAAGTTTGTTGTCTGTACATTTTGGGAAGTGGTCTCGAGAGAACTGTTTGCTTTGCTCTATTATCCTGGCTCTCCACAGCTCTTCCCTCCTCCATTCCTTCACACCTCCTCTTCACTTCTCTCCTCTCCCCTCTTCTCGTCTCTCCATCTTTATTTCCTTCTTCCCTCCGCCCCCTAACCCCTCCTCTGCTCCCTCTTCCCTTCTTCCTTACCCTTCCTCTCTCACCTTCCTTCTTGCATCCCACCTCCCCTCCTCCCTTCCCCTCCTCCCTCTCCTCCCTTCTCCTCTCCCACCTCCTTTCTTGCATCCCACCTCTCTTCCTCCCTTCCCCTCCTCTCTCTCCTCCCTTCCCCTCTCCCACCTCCCTTCTTGCATCCCACCTCCCCTCCTCCCTTCCCCTCCTCCCTCTCCTCCCTTCTCCTCTCCCACCTCCTTTCTTGCATCCCACCTCTCTTCCTCCCTTCCCCTCCTCTCTCTCCTTCCTTCCCCTCTCCCACCTCCCTTCTTGCATCCCACCTCCCCTCCTCCTTTCCCCTCCTCCCTCTCCTCCCTTCCCCTCTCCCACCTCCCTTCTTGCATCCCACCTCCCCTCCTCCCTTTCCCTCTTCCCTTCCCCTCTTCCACCTCCCTTCTTGCATTTCTCCCTCCTCTCTCATTCCTCATCCCTCCTTCCTTTTGCTTCCTCTCTTTCATCTCTCCTTCTTTCCTTTTGGTTCGTGATCTGTCAGACTTCCACACGGTGTGTTCAATATTTTCTATTCCCCAGGGTCTGGCCCACCTCCTCTTTCTCTTCCTACCTTCCCTTCACTGTCTGCAGGCAAAGCAAAGGCACATAGGGAGTGTGTGGCCCCAGTGCTTTCTCTGGACCCTTCTCCCTCATCTGCCCCTCTGGGGCTTAGGTGGTTTTCCTTATCTCCATCTGCAGGGCCCTCTTCTGGAGTCACCACTATGCACTCAGCCCTGGGTGCTCCTGGCATAGCTGCATTCTGTCCTCACTTCCCCTTTCTGAGCTTTCAGAAGTAGCCTTTGTTTTGAGCCAGCCTTCTGTTCCTTCATATTTCTGTCGTGACAGCTTGGGGTCCCGCCTGACCTTATCGGTATCTTTTCTCCAGGTCTAAGTGCTCTGGAGGCTGTGGATTCCACAGACGGAGCTAAGAGCAGGATTTTCAAGGCAGCAGTGGCAGGGCTATGAGCTGGGTGTGCAGGGTGTGCAGGGTTAGACTCTCCTCATCCCTTTCCCGAGCCGTAATATGCAGCCTACACTTTGGCTGAGAATCTAAGTTGCTGTTTCCCAAATAGAGTCCTAGATTTGATAATAACATTACATTAAATAAGAGGTCGGGACCATCAGTCAGAGTCGTATTAGCAAAAACAATTACATTCTGTACGTTTTTCTCAGGCAAACTCCCGAGGCCTCATCCTGCTTGAGAGTTCATTGTTCAGCCTCGATCCATGGCCTTCGGAGAGCCCCTTGTCTGGTGCTGAGTGGGGAGCGTGTGTTATCTAAGGTAGCATGGGTTGCTGTAGAAACAGCCAGAACGGAACAGCGAGAGGGAGCTTCAGGGAAATGATGCTGGCTCCCCTGCTCACCAGTTGTAGCTGAACTTCAGTTAACTTTTTTTTCTTTTTTCTTTTCTTTTTCTTTTTTTTGTTAACTTGATACAGCCTAGGAACACCTGGGAAGAGAGTCTCAATGAGGGGTTGTCTAGATTCTAGATCGGGTTGGTCTGTGAGTATGTCTGGGGATGATTGTTTTCATTAAGTTGATCGATGTGGGAGGACCCAGCCCATCCTGGGCGGCACCATTCCCTAGCCTAGGGGTGCTGAGCTGTGGAAGAGTGGAGAAATGGAACTGAGCACAAGCAAGAGAGTATGCACTTGCTCATTGATTCATTTCTCTCTGCTCTGGATTGTAGATGTGCTATGACCAGCTGTTCAAAGTTCCTGCCTTGACTTTCCCACAGTGATGGGCTGTAACCTGGCACTGTAGGCTACAATGCCCCCTCCCCCACCAATTGCTGTTTTGGTCAGAGTATTTTTATCACAGTCACAGAAATGAAACTGGGACACTTAAATGCAGCTATTGTCATCTGGCTCCGCCCAGCCCAATCTGAGTGGGTCCAGCCTGCTGCCTCTCCTGGCCTGCAAGTTGTTTGTAGGCAGATGTCCAGGAGAGCCTGCAGACAGATTTGCCCTGTCAGCAAGCACTCCCTCTCCAGACATCATGAACACACAGCGTGAAAGCCAACCCCAGCGGTAGTGTGTGAACACACTAGGGGCGAGTTCCCAGGCTACAGACTGTCGTGCAGAGTGGCTGTTAGGGACTTTAACACAGTGGGGTCAGCGGAGAACTTGTTCAAGTGACGGAGTTCATGGAAGGACTAAAATGTGCCTTGGCATTTTCTTTTTGAAGGACCCTAAGGGGAACCATTGATGATGGCAGCAGGGTCAGGGGATGGGGTCAGGCAAGTGGGGGATAGCTTATTTCTGGGAACAGGTTGGTTCTAGCTCCATGAGCAACTGTCCCAATGCTGCAGCTATGTATGGTGACATCGGAACAGATATCTAGTGTAGCTGAGCCTTTAGTCTCCTGGGGGTACAACAAAGAGACTCAGAAAACGTGTGTGTGGCCTGAGGATGTAGCTCAGCTGGGACAGGGCTTGCCTTGTAGGCGTGAATCTCTGGATCCCATCCCATAGCTCTGTATGAAATGGACACGGTGCCATATGCCTGTTATCCCAGCATTCAACTGAGGAGGTAGAGGCAGCAGGATCAGTGTTCAAGGTCATCTTCAGCCAATAGTGAGTTTGAGGCAAGCCCAGGTTGCCTAAGGCCCACAACAATAATAATAACAATGATTTAACCAAAAAGACATGCAAAACTAAGAAAACCTGTATATACAACTAATTTCTCTCATAAAGAAAAATAGTGTTCTAGTCACTTTAAATAGTCCTGACATGCTAAACTCAGAGTCTCAGTTGCCCACAGGGCAACACGCATGGCTGTCTTAGTTCTCAGTCTTCTGTACGATATTATCTACTTACCATAGGCTAGACCAAGTTCCCTGCTTTGTCATATGAACAAAGATAAAAACTCCAGGTTTATTATCAAGTTCGCATTTGGGATATCAATGCAGAGAAGGCAAGGACCTCAAAGACACCAGGCCCATGCGGAGCCCATGATGTCATGTACTGAAGGACAAATTGTATACCTTGCTGCTTCATCTCCCCCGACTGTCTGTGCATGTGCGTGTGTATGTGTGTGCATGTGCATGCGTGTGCGCGCACGTGTGTCTGTGTGCGTGTGTATGTGTGTGCATGCGTGTGCTCAGGCTAGAGGGCATAGAGGATAACCTCAGGTGCCATTCCTCACATGCCGTCCACTTTGTTTGACACAGGCTCTCTTACAGCCTTGGAGTTTGCCAAGTGGACCAGGCTGGCTCAGTAGAAACTCACTTACCTCTACCTCCCCAGCTCTGGGATTACAAGTGTGTACCAATGTGTATCGTCATGTCTGGTATTTCTACATGGGTTCTGGGGATGAAACTCAGGCCCTCATGTTTGCAAGGCAAGAACTGCACTGAGCAGTTTCTCAGCCCTGCTCCAGCTCTTGAATGTCACCCTCCTCTTATATCTTCCTGTCCAACTACCTGAATGTAGGATTGCAGGACTTTGATTTTCTTTTTACCTGAATATACCCTGTTCCCATTATTTTCTCCTTAAAATATTGAGAGAGTATTGTAAGATTTATGTTCCACTGAGGTCTCAGCTGTGAAACAGATTTCATCCAGGCACATGTTAAATTATATCGGCGCTGTTTTCTTTGAGGGGAAGAATCAGGTACTTGTGCTGGGGCAGGACAGGCCGACTGGCAGCCTTCTGAGGTTGGCACGTCAAGGGCATCTCAGGGAGTTTGGGCTGAAATGTGGCAGGGATCCCATGGGAAGAGCCTGACAGGAAGAGTCGGTCTGTGCAGTGTGACAAAGCAAGTCTCAGGGAGGGCAAACGTCGTCGTCCTCAACAACCTATACTTTGGTTCAGATGATCATGGCAGCGCCATGCTGGCTCCCCACTCTTCCACGCTGATGTCCCAGGGCTTCTCATCAGGGAGGATAGAGTAAGCATGAGCCCCTGAGCAGAAGAGTGTGAGCATCAGGAATGGGAGGGGTAGGGATACTATGTGTCATCCCTGCCCCCTGCAGCTAATCAGTGGCAGCTGGCAGTTGATGCCGCCTGTGCCAGGAGTCACGGGGGCAGGGTGGAGATCCCCAGACCCCAGTGCAGGCTGTCTGTTCTGCCCAGGGTTGCTGGCTCAGGCACTCACCCGGGGATGCAGCTCCTTTACCCATGCTTCCTGCACTGGCATCTATATGCTTTCTGTGACAGACAGGTTCACAATTTACAGTGTCCACCCAAGTCAGAAACTGGGAATTCGTGGTGCGGGGGGAGGTGGGAACCTCAACCCTGCTGCCTCGCTCAGCCTTCCCTCTCCCCAGCACCTTCTCTTCCAGCCAGAGAGCACACAGATGCACCTCTGCAGAGTGAGGAAGCCTATTGCTGGTATCGTGTTCTGTCTCATTTTGTGAATAAAATCCCCAGCCTCATGCTGTGCAATGCGTTTTGGGGAGAGGGTGGCATATTTTCCTACCAGCATGCCTTTTTGTGGGTCTATGTCCATGAAGAGCTTCCTCTAGGGGTCTGGTGGGACCAGCTGACCTGTGGTCTTGCCCTGGGAGCCCTCCTGTATCCAGGGACCCAGGCCTACCACACTCCACGTGATTAGCATCCTCTTGTATGCTGCGAGGAGAAGGACAATCAGAAGGCTTGAGGGAGGGGTTCCAGGTCTAGAATTCCAGCTCTCAGAGACAGAGGCAGGAAGATGGAGAAATCCAGGCTAGTCTGAGCACAGGGCTGGAGACACAGCTCAACAGAAAAGCAGTGGCTGCTTATACACAGGACCCAGGTTCAGTTCAGAGCACCCAGGTGATGGCTCGAAACTAGCTGTGACCCCAGTTCCAGAGGATCTGATACCCACTTCTGTCCTCTGTGGACATCGGGCATGAGTGTGGTACACAGGCATACATGCAGGCCAAGCACTCATACAGATTAGATAGATAGATAGATAGATAGATAGATAGATAGATAGATAGATAGATAGATAGATAAAAAGAAATAACCAAGATAGTCCAGAAACTCTTAAAGGCAATGCAACGAGTCAGGAGAAGGCTCAGAGTTAGGTAAGGGCAAGGAAAAGAGACTAATTCACCTATTCTGCTTGGACTTGGTTACTGATGCTGTGTGTGTGTGTGTGTGTGTGTGTGTGTGTGTGTGTGTGTGTGTGTTGCATGCATATGAGTGTGCAGGTACATAGTCCCATATGCATGCATGTACAGGTCAGGACAGGATATTGGGTGTCTCCCTCTATCTTTCACCTTTGTGCCTTGAGAAAAGGTCTCTTACCAATTCAGGAGGTCACCGTTTTCCATAGGCTTCCTGTCCTATGATCTCATGATATCTGTCTGTCTCTGTCCCCCATCAAAGCCAGGTAACAAGCCCGACTTTTTACATGGGTGCCAGAGAATCCAACTCAGGTCCTCATGATTACACAGTAGCCACTGTTACCTACTGAGCCCTGTCCCCAAACCTACTAATGCTTTTAATGTAACGTTTTTTAATTTATAGAAGAACATTATCAAATACTAATTCACTATTCATGGGTAATTTAAAAAAATGACAGGAGCGTACAGGTTGGAATAGCCAAACAGATGTGTTCTGTCTGGCCATCAAAGAGCTAGAGTAACTTCCCAGCAGCCTGCTTATCATGTGTCCCAGGGGTTAATGACATTGGGTATCTTCCAGAAATGCCTGCAGTGCGCTCATACTTTTTATTTACATAAGAGGAAGATCATTATTTAGAGAGGATATGATTCTCTCTCTGGATAATTAGAGGAATATCCAATATCTGCTAGAATGCCATGACAATAATTTCCCCAACGATAGCAACAATTATTTTTCAAATAATATGGGGGAAATAGATTTCATCCATGAATAACCAAGCCATAAATGATTTAGGAATAACATAATGAACATGTGCATAACTGAAAGAACCGGGCAGCAGAATTCAAATCCATAAGACACATAGCCAGAAAGAACCCACATAAAATATTGAGAGGCTCAATACCTCATAATATAGTTTTCTGAAATTATAATTTTCCCTTTGGGGTTCAAATAGTGGTCTTAAAAATAATTAGAATTCTGAAGTTTAGTCAAAAGTATAAATGCATAATTAGGAAGGCATATGTGTTATTACCTTAGTGTATGGATATGAGTACTGTGTGGGCAGTACCCATGGAAGACCAAAGAAGACATCAGATCCCATGGAACTAGAGTTACAGGTAGTTAGGAGCCATCATATGGGTGCTGGGAATCAAACTCTGATCCTCTGCAAGGGCAGTGCTGCCCAGAAATACATGACCACCAAGCCATCTCTCTAGCCTTGTGTGTGTTCATTAAATATAATTTAATATATATCATCCTACAAGGAGCTATCCAGGGATGTGGGTACCATTTTCCTTCTTAGCAGTGAATTATGGTGATAGTGATTTTTTTCTTTGTACTTTTCCATATTTTTCCTGCTATGAAAATTGAAATATCATAACTTATAGTCAGAAAATATCTGCCCAAACAGATTCTTCCTTCTCTTTCTCTTCAAGGTCTACTTAGCAGTTTTAAAAAATGTCTTGCCCTTGAAGTATTTTGAGCACCCCCATTCAGTCATAGTCCTCAATAAGTCACTCTGGGAAGTATGTTTACTTCATCGTTATTTTCACTGGCGCTGTTTGTGGATTTACTGGTGCTGTGAGCTTGCTAATGTCACTTGTCCCCTACCTGACTGTACACTCCTATTTGGGACCCTGTAGTTCTCCTTTCATATTTGGCACACTTCGGGGTTCTGTTAGTATGCGAACAGTGGCTCAAGAGTGATTCTGTGAAGGGATGGCTAGCTTACATGTTGAATGAGAAATATCCCTCACAGGCTCGTGTGTTTCAACACTAGGTACCCAGTAGGTGGCACTGTTCATGAGAGGTTATGCAACCCTTAGGAGGAAGAGCCTTGTTGGAGGAAGTACATCACTCTGGGTAGACTTAGAAGATTTATAGCCTTGTCCCACTTTCTGTTCTTTGTGTGGATGGGAATGTGATCAGCCAGCTTCCTGCTCCTGCCGCTGTGCCTTATGCACTATGAGGGGCTATCTCTATCCCTCTGGTGCTCAGAGCCAAAATAAACTGTCTTCCTTAAGTTGCTTTTATTTACAGTGTTCTATCATAGCAATAGAAAAGGGGTATACATATGCATGGAATGATTCCCATGGTGTTTACCTGTCATGTCCTTTCTTATTCCTTCAGTAATCCTGCATCCATTTATTCCACTTTGCAGAGCAGGGGACTGGGTTCAGAGACTGAGCAGCTTGTTCTGACTGGCACAGAAAAGTCAGGGTTTGAATGGAATCCGGACCCAGGGCTTCTGCTCAGCCTCCCAGGACCCCCTACATGGAGACAGGTTTTGTCCAGGGCACCATCTAATGCATAGAGAAGGCTTTGGCCATCAAAGATTCATTGAAGTGCTTTTTTAAATTTGAAAAAGAAATTTTTGTTCGTGTGTGCATGTGTGCATGCGTGTGTGTACATGTGTGTGTGTACATGTGTGTGTGTTTGCGTTTTGGGTGGGTGCATGTGCTTGTGTGTATATATGCATGTAGATTACAGACAGGGATGAACCTTGGGTGTCATTCTTTTTTTTTCTTTTCTTTTTTTTTATTGATAAAAGGAGAATAAAAAAGAAAAAAAACAAATTTCCACCTCCTCCCAGCCTCCCATTTCCCTCCCCCTCTTCCCGCTCTTCTCCCCCTCCTCCCACCCCTTTCCCCTTCTCCCCACTCCTCTCCCCCTCCCTCTCCAGTCCAAAGAGCAGTCAGGGTTCCCTGCCCTGTGGTAAGTCCTAGGTCCTCCCCCCTCCGTCCATATCTAGGAAGGTGAACATCCAAACTGACTAGGCTCCCACCAAGCCAGCACATTAAGTAGGATCAAAACCCCTTGCCATTGTCCTTGGCGTCTCATCAGCCCTCATTGTTTGCCATGTTCAGAGAGTCCAGTTTTATCCCATGCTTTTTCAGTCACAGTCCAGCTGGCCTTGGTGAGCTCCCAGTAGATCCCACTGTCTCAGTGGGTGGGTGCACCCCTCATGGTCCCGACTTCTTTGTTCATGTTCTCCCTCCTTCTGCTCCTCATTGGGACCTTGGGAGCTCAGTCCAGTGCTCCAGTGTGGGTCTCCATCTCCATCCATCACCAGATGAAGGCTCTAGGATGATATGCAAGATATTCGTCAGTATTGCTCTAGGATAGGGTCATTCTTTAGTGGCTCTCCCTCTGCCCCTCTCAGGCACCATCTCTCACTGGTCTGGCACTCACCAATAGCCTAGGCTGATTGTCGAGGAAGCTCCAGGGATCCTTCCATCCTTGCCTCTTCAGCAATGTGTTCTGGAGATCAAACTCAGGTCCTCATGCATGTGTGACAATCACTTTACCAACCGAACCGTCTCTTTCTGCCCTACTTTTTCTTTCCGCTGACATAACTCCAATCATCACTTCGGGCTTTGGGTGGCACACAAGAATTCAACCCAGGATCCCCCAGACTTGTGCATAGCCCCGAGATCCACAGATGGGTTGCATCTGGTACCAGGAAGGAGAACATCAGTGGATTTGGCTTTGCAGCTCCTCCTGTTTTCCCCCTCTCTGCTCAGTGAAGGCGAGGGGTATGTTGAGCACACTTCTAAAAACAGATCTATAGATTGTCTAACTCTGAGAATGTTAGAATATTTGTTTTACAAATTGATTTTTTTCAGCCATGTTTCCAAGCATCAGTGACTAAAATCCCCCAGAGCTGGGCTGAAATGGGGAGATTCGTTTGGTAATTAGATTTTGAGACATCCTAACCTTGGTTCTTGGAAATGTGTGCAGGAGCCCAGATTTGTGATTGTGGTGGTTCCCTCTCAGGAATGTGATCGGAGGAGGGGGGGAATCTAAATTAAAAACGTTCTTTTGTATTCTAAAGTGGGAAGAGTTCAAGGCAATGACAGTCATTGAAAGTCATTGAAGATGCGTCACCACCTCCTCCTTGACAATGACTCAGAATAAATGATTTTCTTCCTCTCCACCACTTGCTTCTGGAATCAATGTTTAATCTTCGAAGAGATGGAGCAGATCCCATAACTGTATAGGCTGTCCTGTGCAGACATACATTAGATGTCCCTCTGAAAAGTCAAGGTCTCATTTCAGGACTTATATTCTCATTTTATTTTTGATCAATCTGTTTTCAGATCTCCCATTCCACCAGCAACTCATATTAAACTATATGCTTTTGTGATTCTAATGAGCTGAGCCTGGCTGATCTGGTCCTCTGGTCCGTACTGCCTCTTCCAAGCAAGGCACTCCTAATTTGATTGTGTCTTGGTGAACTGTATTATGCAGGCTATCAAAATTAGAGAAATGTGTGTGATTTACATTACACTTCCATCTCTAGTGGAGAAGAAATGGAGACGTACTGGGACTACAGATGTCAGAGATGAAATATTAAACACCGCAGTGCTTCTGCCTTCCAATGACAATCACTAGCCTGAAAATCTCCTTCCTTTGAAAATAGGTTCAGATTTCTAAATTATATTTATTTATTTATGTGTATGCGCATGCACACACACACGTGCATGTGTGGAAATCAGAGAACAACTTAGAAAAATCAGTTCTCTCCTTCCTCTCTATGGTTTGTAGGGATCAAACTTAGGAGGCCGCGTGCCTTTACCCACTGAACCATCTATTTAGTCCTAAGTTTAGAATTTTATAAATGCAAGTATTCTGTCTATTTTAGAAGGCGTTAAAATGCAATTTTGGGAGTCTTATTAAGAACATTTGATGGGTCCTGGGACTGATGGTCAGGGTCTCATGGCACAGTCTTGATTGAGTTGGAGGAAGCAGAGCCCCTAGGGTCCACTAGGGTGGGTGTGGGCCCTGGGGCTGAGGCAGCTTGTGTTACAGATGCAGTGGACTCTGAGCTAGCATCCTATCCTCAGCCTAGAGGGGACGAAATTGGTAATTTGAGAAGAGGCAGAGCTGAAAGGAACCCATGGAGAAGGGGGTGGCCATTGTGTCCTAAGAAAAGTCCACTGGTTTCCCTGGTTCCAAATGGTTTTCTGGTCTAAGAAACTTTGGTATTAAGAATCTGGATTTAAATGTGAGGGCTCAAGCTTGTAGAAGCCCCTAGTATATTGGTAGGAACAGAAATAGTTTTGGCAAAGAGTGGATGGCCATGTATGGTTCACCACGAAGAGCCAGAGACCTCATGAAATCCACACAGGCAGTTTCTAATTTTAATTGATTAATTAAAAAAATTTATTTATTTATTATGTATACAATATTCTGTCTGTGTGTATGCCTGCAGGCCAGAAGAGGGCACCAGACCCCATTACAGATGGTTGTAAGCCACCATGTGTGTGGTTGCTGGGAATTGAACTCAGGACCTTTGAAAGAGCAGGCAATGCTCTTAACCTCTGAGCCATCTCTCCAGCCCCCTTGATTAATTTTTGAGACAGATTCTTGCTATGTATTCCAGGCTGGCCTCAAAGTTGCTGTCCTTCTGCTTTTTTTTTTTTTTTTTGCTAGGGCTAGGATTAGAAGCTGATGATATAATGGGGAAAACCAATGGTGTCTTGGTGATGGGACCCAAGGACTTATGCGTTCTAGGCCAGTTCTCTGCCACTGAGCCCCACCCCTGCCCAGGGTTTTGCAACTGGATTGTCTCTATACTGTCTCCACTCACAGTGGGAATGGGGTTGGGTGTTTATCTGACTTTCAGTTTCATATGTGGATTTAAGGGAAAGAGAGAGACAAAACAGAACCAGATGGAGGGAGGGAAGGAAGGAGAGAGGAAGGGAAGGAGAGAGAGAGACAGAGAGAGAGAGAGAGGCTTGCTATGGGCATGGTGACCAAGCACCTCCAGAGGACAGCTGTGGTCAGCCCCAAGGACTATAGATAACTCCGCTGCTATTTTATAGGCCGCCCTTACGAGAAGCCATAACTCAAAAAAAAAAAGTAATGGAAAGTAAAATGGGTTTTTTGCAAGTTAATTTAAAAATTGACAAAACAAATATGTTAAGAAAGGAGGCCTTATAACATCTGACCCTGCTTGTGCCCGCACTGGGCTGCTGCCTTGGAGACCCAAGATGGCATTTCTAGGTGGGTTTATTTTCTGGAAATATTGTGCCACGGGGTCAAAGTAGTTTCACCTGGGAGTCCCTCAGCATAGGAAGCTGATGTGGTGTGGACGGGAGTAGGAAGAGTGTGGGCTGCAGTAAACCTGGAATCAGGGGTTGCCAGCTCCACTTATGGTCCCCACCTCGCCGAGGCCACTAAGTGACTGTCTAGATTCTTTTTACTTCTCAGGCACAGTTGATGGAGCTAGGGAGCCCTTAAAAGCCCCCCTCCCACTTTCCACAGTGTGACATTCCAGTTGATAGCACCCGGGCCCTTCACTGCCTTCATTTTTCACAGACCCTAAATGCAGATTTTCACTCACAACAGAATTCCAATCTGAATGCATCAGGCCTTAGTGTAAGGGAACATACCACCAGACCTCTTGTAGATGAGCCCCGTTCTTCAAACTCAGTTCGCTGCCAATTCTCTGCACACTTGGGCCCTCCAGGGGGAACTGGGAATATAATTCTGGTTTGGACACCTGTTAACCCAAGAAGGAATGTGGCTTTTTTTTGTCTGAGTAAAGAATTAAGACTTAAAGGCCAGAGGCTGGAGAGATAGCTCACTGATTATACACTGGCTGCTCTCTCAGAGGACCAAGGTTGGATTCCCAGGATCTGCATAGTGACTCACCTACCTGCAACTCCAGAAAGGTGATGTATTAACAGGGATCCTTTGTAGTCAAGATGTTAGTGGCTTCTCTAGTTATCATTTGTGCTTCTGAACATAGGAACTTTTCCTGCTGCTTTAAGAACTCTCTGGTGGCACATGCCTTTAATCCTAGCACTCAGAGGCAGGCAGATCTCTATGAGTTCAAGGCCAACCTGGTCTCCAAGAGCTAGTTCCAGGACAGGCTCCAAGGCTACAGAGAAACCCAGAGAAACCCTGTCTCAAAAAAGCCAAAAAAAAAAAAAATTCTCTGTCTCTGGATCAATGATATGGGGGGAGGGGAAAGGTCTCATATACTTGAAGAATCTGAAGGTATCAGACAGTTCAGGCCCCATGGGGTCCTGACCTTTATAGCAGCCTCATAGAGGATAGGAGGACCATTCCCCTAGTAAAGTGCTGTTCTTAGTCCTAAATTCCAGCTTCAGAGCCCTAGAGGAGAGGGGCCTCTGCAGAGATGCAAACCCAAGCTCCTTCCAAATTCAGGGCAATGCTTTCTAGACAGGGTTTTACCCAGCTGTGGCTCTGAAAACTTAAAAGAGCTGGCTTGAGTCACAGAGAGAAAGAGCCTGTCCCCTTGTCAGGACACGGAGGGTCAGGAGGAGCTCAGATGCCATCTCAAGTCTCCTAGCAAGGATTGGTAAGGCTCAGGGACTAATTTCTTGGCAGTGATGTGAGTGAGGGGTGTGGAGAACAAGGGCAACTAGTGACCCCCTAGTCTCTTGGCCTGCCCCTTTCCCAGTGGGTGGCACCTAGGCAGGATTTAGGGCCCTTAGGATCTTTGCCAATTGATTTCCATGATGCCCCTGCACCAGGGACCATTCCTACAATGTACTTCCTCCTCCTCCTCTTCCTCCTCCTCCTCCTCCTCCTTCTCCTCTTCCTCCTCCTCTTCCTCCTCCTCTTCCTCCTCCTTCTCCTCCTCCTTCTCCTCTTCCTCCTCCTCCTCCTCCTTCTCCTCTTCCTTTTTCATCTTTTTTTAACATAAACCAAATGGCCCAGAGGCTGGAGAGATGACTGGTTATTAAGAACATTTGCTGCTCTTCCAGAGGACCTGGGTTTGATTCCAAGCAACCATATGGCAACTCGTAATTGTCTCTAACTACAGTTCGGGGAATCTGACACCCTTTTCTGGCCTCTGCAGGCATTCCATCATGCAGACAAAGTATTCATACACATAAAATTCAAATAGATAAAAAAGCTAACAGAGAGAGAGAGAGAGAGAGAGAGAGAGAGAGAGAGAGAGAGAGAGAGAGAGAGAGAGAGAGAGAGAGAGAGAAGGCCCAGGGGGGCTGTCCTGTGATGATCTTGCCTCCCACTTTGTGGATAGTTGCTGGTTTGTTGAGAACATCATTATTTTTAGTGTTATTTTTAAACCCAGGGCATCCTGAGTGGATGCAGCTGCTATGGTCCTGGGACTCCTACCTTTGCTGTCTGTGAACTGGCCGCACCAGGGTACCAGCCATGGCTCTGTCTCGTGGCTACCTTATAACTCAATGGGAGAGGTGGTTTGCACCACTTTTAGCCTTACCTCAAGACAACTGTGTGCACGTTCCCCAGACTTTGCTTTCTGCTAGCTGGAATGTAGATGTTGATGGTGGGGAGTGGTGCAGCCACTTTGGAACCTGAGATCGAAGCCACACATTTGAGTTTCAGACCTTCTAGGCCAGGATAGTCTTATGGGAGAGGGGAGGCTAATATTTTGTCTGAACTGTTGTTGTATTTTGGGGTCCTTTTTAAAAGTAGTCTTAAGTGATATAAATTCTAGCTATGTATTGGGCAAAACAGTAGGTTTTGAAATATGTTAGAGTCACTTGTAAATGGCAAGCTGTCACACTGAAAAATCTACCTCCAAAGTGACATTTATCCAAATTACCTCGGTTTGCTTCGTGGGGGGGATCTGTTTCATTTAATATTTAAAGCTATTTCTATAGTGTGGATATCAGAAATATTGTCACACACTCAAAGACTGTCACACACGGCTGAGTCCCATGCCCACATTTATACATAGGGATCTCTGTGTTGTTGGGTTTGGGGAACCTGAAAGGGTCTGAAAACCAGATAGTACATTCAGGATTTACAGATTAAGAATGTCATTTATAACACAGCTTCCTATGGGGTTGTTCATTTTGTAACCTATTATCCATTTTGTACCTATATTCATTTTGTAACGTAAAGCATACATAGCACCCCCAGACCTCCAGCTGCCTCCTTGGTCCAGGAGCCAATGACATCCAGCTCCCTCCTGTCCCTCATAATCCAGGACTGTGGAACCCTGCTCTAGGTGAATGCCTGTCATGGGGTTTTTTACTGGAACACTGTTAAGTTTCCTGCAAATCAGCTCCCTCCCCCACCCCAGAAAGGTGGTTACTGCTGTCCCCTCCCTGGGGATCAAAGACAGATCCTAGCCATAGTTTCCATTTAAGGGAAGAAAAGTTGACGAATCAACAGTCCTGCCACCCTGTCCTTTCTATTATATATATTGTTTCGTCGATCTCAAGCAGGACACTTGCAGGAGCGAGGGGACTGTGTCATCCTCTTCGCTTTGGCAGGTCACAGACTTGTCTGCTGCTAGAACCGGGCGGGGACTGGGACGGGGACGTGAGCCTGAGGGCCAAGCCAAGTGTGAATGGGTCTCCATGGAGACGCATGGTGCATCAGTGCAAGGAGGCTGTTGCTTCCTGATGGTTCGTGCTGTGAGCCCTGGGATCAGGTCACTGTGTCTTCCTCTCTTCTAAGGACAGGTGACATTGAAACTTCTGTGAGATATCTCCGCTTTTGCAGGTTAATGCCTGCCTTCTCAGAACAGTTTTAAACCATGGGAGGCCAAAGGACAGGGAAGTGTGGGCTTCTCCTATAAGGTTTCTCTGCTTATCAGGGAGCCAAGGGGCAGGAGGTTTAGTGTTATTCCAGAGAGAGTGGATGTTGCTACTCAAAGTGAGAAAATGAGTATATTCTTGGGATGTACATACCAAGGCAGGTGTGTGTTAGCTAGTTGGAGATTGTGAGTAGAATTGATGAATTAGTGGAGGCACCAGGAAATGGAGTGAGGAAGAGGAGAAGGAGTTAAGGAAAAAGAGAAAGAGGGAGAGGAGGGCGAGTTAGGTCATTTACTATTGTCCTTCAGTTCTTAAATGCAGAATTTATCTCATAACAATTATAAATTTTGGTGGTAATGTACCTCCCGCTAACTCCCATCATCTGGAACACCTGTTTGCCAAGATAAACAAAACAATATCCAGAATTGAAGTCCCACAATGCCAGGGTTATAGCAGTGTCCTGCCTGATAGGCAAAGAGGAGATCACGTCAGGCTCAAAGTTCAAATTTCTGCTTTCTATAGTCACCAGATCGAACTGTGTATTTGGCTTCAAAGTCTTCGACTCTCTAAAATTAGCCCATGCAATGGCAACTTGCAAATGATTTTCAAAAACACTGGTGCCCAGGGTAACTGCACCCAGACGTGTCGCAGAGTCACGGTAGTGCCAGCCAGAGAGTGCCAAATGTTTAGACGAGTCTCCCGGGAGCCACAAACAGCTGGAGATAAACACCAACCAAACCCCAGATGTGCCTTCCCCATTTTCAACAGTTGGTGCCTCGGGCTCCAATCAGTGTGTTCAGGGCTGTGGGAGCCACTTGTGCAGTGAGGTAGGAAAAGTTGCAAATTAAAGGGGCAATGCCTGCTAATCGTGGGTTTTTAGGCAGTTATTCCCACTTCTTTGGCTTTTATATGAGATCATTTTTAAACTGCGCTTGCGTCTAAGATTTTTTGGCAGGATGTTTGGGGTGCCCCTGGCAGTTAGTGGAGGTGTATGTGTTCTGTGAAAGGTGGTAAGGGCAGGCATGCCACAGTTTGGGGTGCTGCCTGGAGCTACAGTCACAGTGTGGGACAGGAGATTCTCTGGTGACCCAGGGGTGGAGGAGGAGACAGGCTGAGGTCTGCAGTGACATTGAAGTGGGATTCACAGATTGAGTCTCACTCATGAAAGCTCTCTGTCCCATGTGATTTTGTTTGTGGGTTGATTGACATTTTTTTTAATTTAAAAAATTTTTCTATTATTACATTTTTTTCAAGATGTCATTTATATAGCTCTGGCTGGCCTGGAACTCAAACTATGTAGCTGAGGCTAGCCTCACACTCAGAGTTCCAACTGCCTCTGCCCCCTAAGTTCTGGGGTTAAGGGTGTGTACCAACGACACCTAGTATTTATTGACAAATTTTAAGTTCTGAATGATGTATAAAGAGTGTCCATAGTGTGGCAGTGGCCAGTGTGGGGCTGGTCTGTCCCATCATTATGGCAGTTGCTGCCAACTCTCTTTTTCTAAATACAGTGCCAGATGGGTTCCGGTCTCCTGTCTGGGGAACAGGCCCTTTACATCCTGCCCAAATCAACGTCATGTAGAATAATGGTAAGGGATGCCTCCCAAGAGCACCCGCCCTGGGAGAGGTGCACATCTCCTGGCCCAGGCTGGTTCAGCTCTCAACTCTGTCTAAAGCAGTTGTTCTCAACCTATGGGGTAATGGCCCTTGACGTGGATTCCCTAAGATCATTGGAAAACACAGATATTTAAACTATGACTCATAACAGTAGCAAAATTATAGTTACAAAGTAGCAATGAAAATAATATTATGGTTTGGGGAAGTCAGGACTACAGGGGGAACTGTATTAAAAGGTCTCAGTGTTAGGAAGGTGGAGAACCACTGGTCTAAGGCTTTCAGAAGTCGCTAATTCAAGTGCACATGGCACAGGTACTTAAGGACGCCTTTGTTACTAAACAAGCCCAGATCACAAAGCCCTGTGCAGCTGTCAGGAACTCTGGTCAAAGGCACAGATGTGTTTGTCTACTCAAAAGTGGAGAAGGTATTGATTAAAAGTCGCTAATGAGGGAACAGGCTTCATAATAAGAAAGTGGTGCCTTTCATCCTCCTTGAAAGGGCATTTTTCTTTGAAGCCTATTGTCTCGTACAGGATCCTCAGAGCGGAGCCCTTAAGTCATCTCTGCTACTTGTTTCCCTAGTTAAGAAGTGAGAACTCCTGATTTGGACCTTGAGATTTCTGTCCAGTGCTTCAATGTGGGTCTCTGTCTCTGTCTCCTTTCCTCGCCTGATGAAGGTTAATATTCAGGAGGATGCCTATATGTTCTTCTTTGGGTTCTCCTTCTTATTTAGCTTCTCTAGGATCACTAATTATAGGCTCAATGTCCTTTATTTATGGCTAGAAACCAAATATGAGTGAGTACATCCCATGTTCCTCTTTTTGGGTCTGGCTTACCTCACTCAGGATAATCAGGAGCAGAAGGAGATAGAGCACGAGCAAGGAACTCAGGACCACGAGGGGTGCACCCACACACTGAGACAATGGGGTTGTTCTATCGGGAACTCACCAAGGCCAGCTGGCCTGGGTCTGAAAAAGCCTGGGATAAAACCGGACTCACTGAACATAGCGGACAATGAGGACTACTGAGAACTCAAGAACAATGGCAATGGGTTTTTGATCCTACTGCATGAACTGGCTTTGTGGGAGCCTAGGCAGTTTGGATGCTCACCTTACTAGACCTGGATGGAGGTAGGTGATCCTTGGACTTCCCACAGGGCAGGGAACCCTGATTGCTCTTTGGGCTGATGAGGGAGGGGGGCTTGATTGGGGGAGGGGGAGGGACATGGAAGGCGGTGGCGGGGAAGAGACAGAAACCCTAAATAAATAAATAAATAAAAGAAGTGAGAACTCGCGTAAATAATTAAGGGATGTGGTCTTTGGCTTCGTAAGTATCTAATTTAAATATGTTTCCTACTAGGTATGCTGCTACTGGGAGAAAAATGGATTAAATAGTTTCCATAAAATAGCTAAGAAATCTTAGCAGCAAGCCATAGGGTGTCTTTTTTATTTTCTTCCCATACAGTATATCAGGAATAAGGTTGATGCATTCTTACTCCTTTATGGGGGTATAGTCCTCTCCATTCTTGCTTCAGGTAGTATCGGCTCTATCATCTGAAAATATTATAAGGAAAATTATAGAAATAAGCAATGTGTGCGCTTTAAACTGAGCAGCTGTGGGGTAGTGTGACGAGATCTTGCCGGTCCAGATCATCCTGCGTGGTATGCCCACCTCTGCTGTGGGCTCCACTTTGTATTGGGGCCCTCCTGTTAGTTTACTTGACAGGCACGTAACAGCCACCTCTCAGGTCAGACCCACTTTATCCTCTGGTCAAAGTTTTGGTGTTCAAGGCATCACTTGTTTTATTAATAACAATGATTCCAAAGTGATAGGCGGTGACTGAGAACTGGAAGAGGTTAGCCACAGTGTCATGTAACTGCACAGAAAGGCTCAGTGGATACGGGGTTGATCAGTCTCTTTTGGGGATTTTGGAAGGATCTCAGGAGGGCTTTGGTAGCCAGTGGTGATTGCTAAGGGTCCTATGGAGAGACGACAATGGGAGGCCGGAACAATGAGGGACCACCGATAGTTGACAGATAGAAGGCAACATTGACATGTCCATGACCATAGCATCATTCAGGAGGCAGGGGCAGAAAGATCATGAGTTCAAGGCCAGCCAGGTTATAGAGAAAATTCCAGACCAGTCTGCTGGTCCAAATAGCAATTCCCATGATAAAATCTATTACTTTGCATGTTAATCTAAAATACTTAAAAAAACAATAATAATAAAAACATAAGACTCTGTGTCAAAACATACCTCCCCACTCCTAAACATATAGGAAAAGCAGGACTAACAAAATCTACAACAGGGCCTGGAGGGAAGGCTCAGTGGTTAAGAACACTGGCTGCCTTTCCAGAGGACCTGGGTTTGGTTCCCAACACCCACATGGCAGCTCACAACCATCTGTAACTCCAGATCTGGGGGATGTGACACACTCTTCTGGCCTCATCAGGCACTATACTCAAGTGGCCATACCACCCCAAACTCACACATAATTAAAAATAATATATGTATTATTTTTTAATATTTAATATATATATATTAAAATCCCCTAAACCTAGACTAATACCATTGGAAGGCTGAGCTTCTCCCAGCAGGCTTCTGGAAGACTGTGCAAGTAGTCAACTTACCATTTCTTACGTGGTGGCCCTGGAAATCTTCCTCATAGAGTGTTAATCCAGCAAACTTTCTACTTCCCTATGGTGAGCAGTCCTAGTTCTGGGACCATGACCCCCCCCTTCTTAATTTAATTTACTTTTTTTAAAAAAAGAAAACAAACTAACTTTTCTCATTTTACATACCAATTCCAGTTCCCACTCCCTCCCCTTTTCCCATTCCCTCTACCTACCCTCCTACCCGACCTCCCCCCCCATCTACTCCTCAGAGAGGGTAAGGCACATTGCTTTGGGGATGATCCTAGAGAAGCTAAGTGAACCCTTAGAAAAACATACATAGATCCACAAGGAAAGGGGAACTAGACAAGATTGCCTGACAAAATTGGGAGCATGGGGGTAGGGGGAGAAGGGAGGGAGAAAGGAAGGGGAAGGGGGAGAAGAGGGAGGAGAACTTGAGGGAACAGGATAGTTGAGATGGAGGAAGGACAAAGATGAGAGCAAAGAAAAAGATATTTTGATTGAGGAAGCCATTATGGAGCCAGAAAGAAACCAGACACTAGAGAAATTCCCAGGAATCCACAAGGATGACCCCAGCTAAGACCCTAAGCAGTAGAGGAGAGGGTGCCTGAACTGGCCTTACCCTGTAGTCAGACTGATGAATATCATAAATATCACCATGGAACCTTCATCCAGCAGATGATGGAACCACAGGCAGAGACTGACCTGCCAAAGTCAGATCAATGAATATCTTAAATGCCACTGACTCTTTAGATGGACCAGAGACACACAGCACAGCAATGGAACTTCTTCCTCTACTTCTTCCCCTTGGCGCTTTGCCTCCCCTCCCCCAGAGTGTTCAAGTGTTGACCCCATTCCCTTCAAACCACAAAACAGCTCAAGCTCATTAGGTGGTGGGCCTTGGTGTCTAGACAAGGAAGAGGAGGAGCAAGATGGCCCAGGTTACAAAGTGCCTAGTGGATGGGTAGTTTGGTAAAATGCCTGACTGTGGATAATGAAGTATTTTCCAGATAGACTGTAGGCAAGTCCATGATAGAACATTTGTGTGTGGGTCGCTGCTGTGTTTATAGGTTGGCGCTTTCTTTGTTTACTAATACCACAGTAAGGCAGAAACTCTACCCTAGGGCTGTCACTGTACAATTGCCACGGTCATCTTCCTGGACTGATTTCCCAGCATGCAGTTCACTATAGATACTCAGAGGCGTCCCTCACAGCTGGCTGCCTTCCTGCTCTGTCTTGCTGGGGACAGCAAGTGGGCCAGGATACGCACTTCGAGACCAGGTTCTTGGCAGCCTTTGTAAGCCTGGGCTTCCGTCCATCTCAGCACATGGCAGCAGCAGACAGCTGCAGGCTGCAGCAGGTGAACCCTCTTTGGTCACAGCCCTTGGACAGTAAGCAGCTGCACCTGCATGTAGTTTCTTCAAGATGGCTGCGCCGTGTTCAGATGGCTGCTCCTGACACAAAGGAAGTTAGTTCATTTGGCTGTTTGATGGATGGCTTTTGCTCTAGGTAGTGTGGCCAGCAGAGAAGGACCTATGGGCTACCCATTAGGAAACCAAGTCTACCCATCCCCCAGGGTCTTAGCTTATTTAAAGTAACATGTGCATCTGAATGAGTGCTTATAATAAATTTATGTTAGTATCAATCAAAATGATTTTCACAGTGCTCAATAGTGTTTGACTTGGGCCCAGTGCCCCACGAAGAAATGCATTGTCGACAGAGGGCATATAGAAAACGTATTTATTTGTTCGCTTATTTATACATGCGTTTAATTGGTATGCATATGTACATTCATGCATGTACATATGTGTGTGCACATGTGTGGAGACAAGAGGTCATTTTGGAATGTTGTTCCTCACATGTTCTACTTTGTTTTTGAAACGAGGTCTTTCATTGGTCTGGAGCTTGTAGGCTAGGTTAGATGGCTCCTCTGCAAGCCCCGGGGACCTGCCCGTCTCTGCCAGAATCTCAGTTCTGGGATTATAGATGTGTGCCACCATGCCCAGCTGTTGTATGACTTCTGAGGACTAAACTCAGGTCTCCTTGCTTGTGTGGCAAACACTTTACCAGCTATGCCATCTTTGTAGCCTGAAGCAGATGATGATGGTCTCACCGCCTTGTGGAGCCTGGCTATGTGCTCATTTCTCTTGGGTTCATGCCCCAGGCGTGGGCTGGGGCAGAGTAGGAGGTGTGGCTTGTCCCTCTGTGTGGCTCAGAGGTGGCTTTCCCTGCAGAGTCCCCTGCTTTCTGCTGGTGCCGATCTGCTGTCAACTCTCTGCAGACACGGGTTTCTTCCCATCCCTTTGTTAATTGGCCTCTGCTTCTGTCACAGAAATGCTAAGAGATGCGGAAACATGTCAGCTCTGAAATCCCTGCAGCCACCCTTACCCCCAAAGCAGCCAAAGAACACAGATCTGTCTGCTTTAGATTGCTGTTGTGCAACTTAAGCAAAGGGTTTATCAAAATGATTGTTTCTCCCTTTATGAGGCAGGAGACTGTGGAATTCAAAATCAGCCTTCGCTATATAGTGAGGCTCAACCTGAGCTACGTGAGATTCTGTCTCAAAACAACCCAATCACACAGGCAGACGAAGATGTGGAGACAGCTTGCTAACATGCCCAGTCTGTGGCTCCTGTCAGAGTATTTGTCGTGTGCCCGGCACCTTCTGAATCCAGCATGATTAGTTACTGTTGTTGCTGGGATAAAATGCTGACAAAGGCAACTTAAGGAAGGAAGGAAGGAAGGAAGGAAGGAAGGAAGGAAGGAAGGAAGGAAGGAAGGAAGGAAGGGTTCTTCTGGCTCACAGTTGAGGGTGCAGTCCGTGATGGTGGGAAGGATGGCAACAGGACCATGAGGCAGCTGGTCTCTCTGCATCTGTAGTCAGCAACAGAGAGATGAGCACTTGGCTCTCTCTCTCTCTCTCTCTCTCTCTCTCTCTCTCTCTCTCTCTCTCCATCTACCTATCTATCACCTATTTATTTTAAGACAGGGTCTCACCGTGTAGCCCTGGTATCCTTGGAACTGCCTATGTAGACCAGGCTGTCCTCAAACTCAGAGAGCTCCACCTGCCTTGACCTACCCATTTCTGGGATCAAAGGTGTGTGCCAACATGCTCCGTCTTACTTTCTCCTGTTAATACAGACTAGGCCCCCAGCTCATGGGATGATATTGCCCACATTCAGGATGGCTCTCCTCTCCCCAGTTAAACCTCTCCTGAAGCATCCTCATAGAGTCAGCCTTGAGGTGTGTCTCCATGGTGATTCCAAATCCTGCCAAGTTGACAGTCAAAATTAGCTATGGTACCCACTCTCATCTTATTCCCTTGCTATTTGTTTATTAGCCGTGTCCTCACGGTTCTGTGACACAGGGGCTGTCGTCATGTAGTTAACTGGTTGGGATCCTCGCACACCGACTCTGGAGGCTCAGCTGACAGATGTGTTTACTGTAAACACCACATCTCACTTCACACCTTCTTGACTGCTTTCTGCCAATACTGCCTCACGTATGAGGTTTTTGCTGCTGTTCATGTCACGTCTTAGCACATCCTTTGTCCTGGTGTCTCCTGTCTGTCTGATAGTCACCATGCAAGAATCGAAGCCATGCATTTGGTGTCTTCCCAGGGTAAGGCTTTGTTCCTCCTTATGGCCACTAGTCCCTGGGTCCCTAATCCCTGGGATCCTCACCTCCTCAGCAGCCAGCCAGAGGCAGTGGGATCCTTGCCTCTCAACTCCAATGGAACCCGCTTTAGAGTGACTCCCGATCTGGGGGCATCATGGCCATCTCTCAGGAGAGTATACAGCATAAGCCCATACAGTAGATGCTAGCGAGGCTGCACCCTTGGCAGGTCACCTTGTGAGCCCATCAGGCAAAGGGGGGAATATGATTAAGAACAAAAGGGGAAACTAGAAAGATGGCTCAGCAGTTATGAGCACTGGCTGCTCTTGCAGAGGACCCAATTCCTAGCACAGGCATAGCAGCTCATAACCACCCTGTAGTGCCAGTGCCAGGGGATCTGACATCGTCCTCTGGCCTCTGAGGGCACTGTCCTCTTACCTCTCTGTCTCTTTCTTTCTCAAGTCTCTCATGCACAAGTCATTTTAAAACCCAAGAATAAAAAAGGATGGCGCCAGTCCCTAAAGAGGCAGAAAATATATCCCATGATGGGCATGGTGTAAGATGGTCTGTGTGGCCTGAAATAAACTGTCGCTTCCCCAGGACACTCAGTTAATGTCCTTCTGGTTTTCTCTCATCCTGGTATCACCAGCCTCATTATGAGGCCAGCCCTCAGTAGGTGTGCAGCCAGCTCCTCCCCAACCCCTAGACATCTTCCATCTAGCAACCACAGTAACCCACTGTGCTGTGTGCTGTGTTCCTTGCCGACTCCATGACAGGCTGAGAAAAAAATGGAGGCATTAAGAGCTAGACCTAGTCACCCAGGCTGGGAAGTTGTGTGGCCGCGATTTGAACAAATTGAACTCCGTGTTCTATCCAGCATCTCCTAGTGTGGCAATATTCTCTACCACAATGCAGAGTTACATTTTATTGGTGTGTGTGTGTGTGTGTGTGTGTTGTATTGGGTACTGGTGAGGGAATTTTCATGTATGTAGGTAATGTCCTCTGAGCACGTATCCCTCATATCCCCCACCTTACCATATCACCCCCATCCTTCCTTGTTGACTCCCTCCATCCTCCCTGGACAGCCTGACGCCTATCGCATTTCATGTGTACACATATGCTTTGGCATAATATCTTAGCTCCGCCTTAATGTGTGAAATATGATCATCTCCAGGTGCTTCCGTTTCCCAGTAAATGACACGGTCTTGTTCTTCATGGCTGAACAAAATCCCATTGTGTTGATATACCACCTTTTCCTTTTGCATTCCTCTGTTGATAGATACCTGAGCTTCTTTAACTCAGCCCTTGTGAACAGCGCGGCAGTAAATATATGGGTGTGTCTGCCTGATAAATGCTCAGAAGCGGTAAGGCTGGGTCATATGGTAGACCTCTGCTGTTAGGGTTTGGAGAGCCCTCCATGTTGATTTCCCTGGCGGTACACTAAGTGTATGAACCATCCTGACACCCACAGACTAAGTTTGTTCTAGGACGTCTCTGGTCCAGATAATCCTCCCTGCCCATCTGTAGGATGCTCGCCACATATCTCTTACCGCATGAGCTTCCTGTCTGTTCTGGGGCCAGCTCACACTTAACTCCTACCTCAGAGCCTTTGCACTGGCTCTTGCTGGACCTAGCACCTTCTCTCTCTCCTCCCTAATCCAGCTCCTTCTGGAAAGTCCGTGTGTCCTCCCATGGAGAAGTCCCAGGCTCCCCTGTGACCAGCCCTGCACCCTGACCTTCAGCTCCACAAAGCCCCCTTCACAAAACACATCTCCCCGAGTTGTCTAGTGTGCTCACCAGTCATGGTCTCTCTCTCTCTCTCTCTCTCTCTCTCTCTCTCTCTCTCTCTCTCTCTCTCTCTCTCTCTACCACACCCTGTCACGTCACCTGCTCACTGTGCCCTGGCTCTGGCTATCAGATGAAGGGATGGCTGTGCCTTTCTCATTAGGCTATTTCATGAGGACAGATTTCCCCTGGGAATTGGCTTGTGTTCCCCCAAGGCCATTTGTATCCAGGATGCGTGGGTAACCAGACGTGGCTGCCGCCCAGAGAAGTGGCCTGTGTTCCCTCAGGCTGCCTCTAACAAACCCCTGACTTCTTCTCTGAACCGCTCTGCCACACGGGGATGAAAAGGGTTCTGTTTGCCCTGGCTTCCTTTCCCCCAGTGTAGCAGCAATGAATCTTGTGCCCCCGTCAGTGCCTGCAACTTCTCCACTCCCTGAAGACCCTGAGAAAGGGGAATGGCAAACAGAGGTGTCTACAGGAGGCCCTGCTCAAACGCACCCAGCTTCCGCCTCTCAGGGTCCCAGGACCTGGGCTCAGTCATCCTTGGGAAAACTAGAGGAGCAGCTGGCCCTCCTGCCCTCAGCTGCTTTCAATGTCGCTTTTCAGACTGAGTGCATCCCACCACTTCCTGCCTTGCTTTTTAGAGACGTGGAGAGTCTGTTATCAGGAGAAATGGAGACAGTTGGCAGACACTAACTCACGGGCTCACACATACAAGTGGCTAGACAGTTGTGTTTCCAGAGGTGTCTGCAGAGAGCCTGAGACTGGTGGCTCATGGGAAACTCACACAACTGTGCCCAGGGTAGGAAGTTACCCTAGGCAACATCAGAATCTGGATGGCTGAGATCCAAGGGTGTAAAGACCTTCAAAATAACTCAGTTGCCTTCTATACCTTCACTGATTTTTGCAAATTATTATTTCAGTAGGGGTCTCATGTGGTCTGATCTGGCCACAGATTTGCTGTATAGCCAAGGATAAACTTCTGATCCTCCTGCCCCTACCTCCCCAGTGTTGGGATTACAGGCACGCCCACCATGCCTAGTTTATGTGGTGCAGAGAATTGAACCCAGGGCTTTGTGTGTGCTAGGCAAGCACTCTACCGAGCTACACCCCAGCCCTAGAATTCCCCAAATTAAAAGACAAAATTTCTTATAAAATATGGAATCCACTTCACTCAATTAAGAACAGATACAAGTTGTTTTCTCAAAAAGTTGTCCTTTTTTATTTCTGTGAAAGTCTCAAATGATATGAACTGAATTTCTCATGCATATGTAACGGATGTAAATGCTTTGGCTAGAAAATGACTTAACTGTTTCTGTTAGGTTTGTCTGTGCACTGTGCACCCCCGAAAGAGGCTGAGATAGATGATAGCATCTCACACAGGAATGACTGTAGACTTCACTGAGGGGGAAAAAATGTCTGTGCCATCCTGTGTCCTGGTTGTGTCATAAAGAGCATGGTTTGGGAAAGCTGTACCCTGAGATGCAGCTGGCCTTTTTGTGTGGTGTGTGTGTGTGTGTGTGTGTGTGTGTGTATGTGTGTAATAGCATTGTGTTATAATGTGCTGTTGTAGATCACAGGCAGGTGTTTCTGTGATTTGTGTGCCTCATTTTCCCTGCCTGGTAAACTGAGGATATAATTCTGTCTGGGAGCTGGGGATAGGATTTTGTCTGGTAAAGGGATTGTGGAACAAGCATGAGAAATGGAGAGCTGTCTTCAGCACCTCTGTACGTGGCCGCCTGTGGCTGTGAGCAGGAACCCCAGCACTGGTAAGTGGAGATAGGAGCATCCCTGGGGTTTGCCGAGCAGCCAGTGTAAAAGAATCAGTGAGCTCCAGGTTCCACAAAAGACTGTCTCAGAAGATGAGGAGAACAATCAAGGAAGGTATCCGACATTGACTTCTGGTCTCCACAGGCATGCACACACCTACCCACCTACGTACACACACCTGCCTGCACATGCCAAATGAATGAACAAATAAAATGAGCTGAATAGTGCAGTAACCTTTATATTAATGGTGTGTGTGTGTGTGTGTCTTTGGCATACCCCACTATTAACCATCAGATAACCTACACTCAGGATTTTGTGGAAACTTCTCTTTGCTTGTGGCAGCATCCTGTGACTTTGGTTGTGCAAGGTAGATTTTGTCTTCCTTTATTGTTTTAGAAAGCCCCGGGTGTTAAGGACTTTATTGATTTAGTGGCATGCCTGAGTGGAAGGCTGTTCCGGAGTATCCCTGTGGCCTGATTTTGCACGTAGTTCAGTGGGTGGGGAATTGATACATTTCTGCACTAGTCTCTGCTGTCTGCTGATCATACCACACACTGTACAGTGATCAAAACCACCCAGATGGTAAAACGCCAGAGCTAGGATTTAAACTCATGTCTGGTACTGCCTTGTAGGAACAAACAATACCCTGTCTGTCTGGGGACTTAAAATGCCTAGCAGAGAGTAGCAGTCCATCACAAGATCAATGCATTGAACTATAGTGTGTGTGTGTGTGTGTGTGTGTGTGTGTGTGTGTATGTGTGTGTGTTTGCCCCTGCACTAGCTTCTGCCCACAGAGCCCTGGAAAGAGCTAGAGATAGATATGAGGCAGGAATGGATGTGTCCCTTGGGGCCTTGATGCTGTTGAACATAATGAAAAGCCAGTGGTACTTTACTAAACCCAAGCCAAGGGCATCACTGGTTCTCAGAAATGCATTCCAGTATCGTGGTTGCTTGAAAGCAAATGGCCTCAAAGGGGAGTGGCACTATTAGGAGGTGTGGCTTTCTTGGAGTAGGTTTGGGTCTTGTTAAAGGAAGTATGTCATTATGAAGGCAGATTTTGAGGTCTCATATATGCTCAAGATACCGCTCAGTATCTTAAGCCACTTTCTGTTGCCTGCAAGATGTAGAACTCTCAGTTCCTTGTCCAGCACCATGTCTGCTTGCATGTTACCATGTCTCACCATGAAGAAAATGGAACCTCTGAACTGTAAGTGAGCCACCACAATTAAATGTTGTCCTTTGTAAGAGTTGACATGGTCATGGTCTATCTTCACAGCAAAAGAAACCTTAAGACAAGTATTCCAGCATAAATGTTATATGCATGGGCACTCACATGCATCCACATATCTGTGAACATGTGCACATATGCAACTGCACAGCACATATGCAACTACACACATATATACATGAACACAGAGACACATGCATGACACATAGGTACACTCAAACTCAAACTCAAATGGCGCTGAAATGAGAATCTTCTTCCTACCCCCTAGTGGCTCTGTAATATTAGCTGGCAATGTGTGAGTCTTTAACTACCAGGTTAAAGCCTGCAGAGATTCGAAGGCCTTGCTGGTTGGCTGGCATAGCCTCTTCCAGTGGGTATGATCAGCACCCGTTTTCAATGATCCCCAAGAACAACTAACTCAAAAATGTTTCCCTGCAAGACATCATCTCATTCTATATGACAAAAGAGTTGTCATTGGCCTGGATAAAACCATCTTGGAAGAGAGCCTTCCATTTCAGGCACTCAGAAGTCTCGAGGAATGTCTGTTGCATGGAGACCTGGCCTGTGAGTGTCACTGCCTCAGTCCTTCTTGTGTTGTTCTAACACAACACCAGGCTCTTCTTTTCCAGATGTGAGTCTGTAGGCTTTTTCTCCCCTCAGCCACTACTATGCAGGCAGCCCCCGTGCCCCACGTGTGTTATACGCAAGGCGTGTGAGAGCTTCAAAGATAATTGGAAACAAATGTGATTTTTCTCCTTACCTGAGAATGGTAGAAACAGGCTGCCAAGCAGAAAGGAAAACCACTTGAGCCTTGGCGTGAGGAAAATCCTCAATAGATCTGCATGGCCTTGTGGGTATAAGGCTGCACTGGGCTAAGAACAAGGGACAGCCCCATTTGTCTGTGGCTGCACTGAATGCAGCTACATTCTCCTGCTTAGTCTAGGGAGGTCCTAGCTAGGAGCTGACACCAGGTTCTGTCCCTGTGACTGCTGTGATCTTTGTTGATGCCCCCTTTGTTCTGTTCTTTCGCAGGCCTTTAGTGGCTTACCTAAAGTCATTCTTTGCTAGGATGGCCACACAAAACATGGAACATCATCACAGATGCTGACATGGGTGTGGAGAAAATGGAAACATGTAAAGCTGATATGGAAAATGGTTTGGGGATTCTTAGAAAGAAAAAAAAGTCAAGAACAGGCCTGGGTTGATCACTCCCACCATAGAGTGCATGTCTTGCAAGCATGAGGACTCCAGTTTGAGCTTCACAACCATGTAAAGAAGTTGGAGATGGTGACTTGCAGTTGCAGTCCCAGCACTGAGGAAGTGGATGTAGGCAGATCCCTGACCACTCAGGCTCGCCTGTTGGTGAGTCCCAGGCCAATGAGACTCTGTCTCAAAAACCAAGACAGAGAGTGTCCGAGGAATGATAACTGGACTCTGGCTTCCACATGCATGATTACACATATACACTTACACACACATGAACATGTGCAAACATGTAGATACACACATATATACATGCACATACACACGGATACATGTAGATGTGTGCACACAAATACACAAGTGTGCACATTTATGCATACATGCACACCCACAGGCACATACATTTATGTACACATACACACCGCATGTGGTGTGGTAGGTTCTTCTGTCTATGTGTTTCTTTTATTGGTTAATGAATAAAGAACTGCTTTGAGCCCATGGCAAGAACAGGACAGAACTAGGCGGGAAAAACTAGGCTGTATGCTAGGAGAAAAAGAATGGAGTTGGAGAGAAGCCATAGAGCCGCCAGAGATAGATGCTGGGAACTTTACCCCGTAAGCCACAGCCATGTGGTGATATACAGATTAATAGAAATGGGTTAAATTAATATAAGAGTTAGCTAAGAAGAACCTGGAGCTAATGTGCCAAGCAGTGATTTAATTAGTACAGTTTCTGTGTGATTATTTCAGGGGTCTGGGCAGCTGGGAAACCAACAAGCAGCCCTCCTCGCAACATTGAATGCACACACACATATACTGACTTCTTTCCTACTGCTCAGACAACATTGATTTCTTTGAGCTTGGCTGTTGCAAAACTCTCTGTAGCCTGTCTGTGTATAACATGAGAGAGCTAAGGGAGAGAAGTCTGCAATTTTGCTCAGCTCTGTTTAAATTCTCTTCCTGTTGTGTTAAAGTAATTTTGCTTTGCAACCTTTCTTGACCCTACAGTGGCGCCATTGTTTGGATTTGGGTAGACTTCCAGGGGGAGAGGTGGCACGTTGGGCCACGGTAATTTCATCTCATGCCTTTCTGGGCTCATGGGAAACAAGGCAGGTTGTGTTAGATGCACCATGAACTTCTAATTCTTCTGAGTTAAAGAAAAGCAAAATGGAAGGACAAAATGAAATTACCACAGTTCATAGAACAAATGCAGGGGAATTCAAGTATTTTATGCATTTATAAAATTTCTCAAATGTTTTACCCAGAAGAATGTTCCAGATGGGCATAGGTCTCAAAACCTAAAATCCTGTGGCAAAAAAGACTTTGCAGAGCTTGGGTTGGAAGAAAGCATTGTCCACTCAGGTCAGTAGAACAGGCCACGCACGTGTAAAGCAAACTTGTGTGACGGAGTTCAGACAAAGGGGCTTATATTGAAGGTCAAAATCAGCTTTTGACATCCCAGTTCCCACCGTCAATGTTGCTGAGTTTATATTTCAGAAGAAAAATCAGACATGAGCGTTAAAGTTTCTCAAATTTTAGAAGTTAACATAAGATATAATTTTTTAAAAAGCCAATAGATCAACTTTGGAGGCATATACCTATAATCTCAGCTTCAGAAGCCAGAAACAGAAGGATTACAGTTGAGAGTCAGCCTGAGCTATGTAGAGAGTTCAAGGTCAGCCTGAGTGAATACATAGCAAAATCTTGTCTTTTGTCTTTTTTTTTATGGTTTGGTTATATTGTTCAGCAGTAGAATCCTTGCTTAGAATCCCCCAGTGAGGGGCTGGGGCTGCTCACATGCCCGTCAGTCTAGCCTACTTGTCAAGCTGCAGGGCAGTGAAAGGTCCTATATCTCTGAAAATAGTATGGATGGCATCTGAAATTGAGTTCTGGCCTCCACACACTCTCCCCCCCCCCCCCCGCCCTTCAGTCCTGCCAGCTGTTATGCAATCCCAGCACTTCAGAGGTGGGGCAGGAAGATCAAGGCCATCCTGGGCAGGTACTTCTTTTTGATGGAAAATCTGCTGTAGTGATCCCAGGTCTGAGATGTAAGGAGCATTCTTTTAATCCAGCATTTGAATACCGTGGCACTGTATTCACCGTGGAAGGTTCCATTTTGCTTCTGTGCTGTCAGGAGAACAGGACTGTGACCCTGTGCCTGGGTCCTGTAGGTCCACTGGGTTGTGATGTAGAGGGCACATACAGGCTAGAATTTACAAAAGGAAGCAAAGGGTGGAAATGGATGGTTGGGACTCAGCCTGGGCATGAGGTGGGGTCAGTCTCTACAGAAGTAGAGCATGGGAGAAAATGTATACCTGGTGTCTGTGTTTTGGAGAGAGAAGCTAAGTTTTGGGAGCTAAGGTTCAGGAGCTAAGAGTGAGCATAGGAGGAAAGGGAGACAGAGGCCAGGAAAGGAGAAAAGATAAACCAAAAAGGAAGAACTGGGAATGGCTTTGATTTCTGAGGAAGTCCAGAGCTGCTCACTTCTGTGGGTTGTGTCTAGAGAAGCTTGTGGAGCACAGGCCTGTGGGGATAGTTCAGCAGGGAGGATGGAAGGGGTGGCATTGCCAGCTCCAAAGAGACAGAATACTCTAAGGGGAAGTAACTCCCATCTAGTTCCAGGATGTCACTAACTCTTGTGAGCAGTCAGGAAACCCTCATATCCACTATGGTGCTATGCCTGGTGGAAGAACGCATCTTTCCCCTTGTTCCTGCAGGTTACAGCCCAGAGGCTCAGCTCAGCATCTAAACTGGAGGTTGTTGGTAGTAGCCAAGGCGTGGAGCTGAAATCAAGACATGTTTGTTAGTGCCTAAGTCTGAGGAAGAACCTGAGTAGGGTCTCGTCTCCTGGGTCCTGTCCTATGGTTCCTGATGGAAGCTCTATTTTTCCTTCTCAGTGTTGTAGCAGAATGTAGACAACTGAGAGAGAGAAAGAGAGAGAGAGAGAGAGAGAGAGAGAGAGAGAGAGAGAGAGAATATCTCAGTGTTGTAGCAGAATGTAGACAACCGAGAGAGAGAGAGAGAGAGAGAGAGAGAGAGAGAGAGAGAGAGAGAGAGAGAGAGAGAGGGAGAGAGAGAATATCTCAGTGTTGTAGCAGAATGTAGACAACTGAGAGAGAGAGAGAGAGAGAGAGAGAGAGAGAGGGAGGGAGAGAATATACAAGTAGAGAGAGCTCGGCCAAATCTTCCAGCTTTAATCATTAATCATTTCCTTAATCATTCTCTTGGTGCTTCCAAAGGCATTTATTTCCTAACAGATTAAAGGGGAAGGCACACGGGCTTACAGTAAATAGTGGTTTCTGGAGCCTTCACTGCACAGGTACAGTGCTTGATGTGCCAGCTCCACTTAAGTACAGGGGCTGGGGACAGTTTGCTCGCCTTGTCACCAGACTCTTCTTTAGAGCGTGTCTTTGCATGGCAGGCTCTCTCGATGTGTGCTGGCATCATAACTGATGGGCTCAATGTTAACCCTGGAGTGAATTTGACTCCGTTTCCTTTGATGTGTTTTTTAATGATATTTAACTTTTATTAAGACATTAAATGTGATCCATTTATAAAAGCTACTGATAGCATAAGAGACAATCATTTTGAAGTGCAAAAAGTGCACAAAATAAAATCTGGTTGTAGTTCATTATTAAGATGCAATTATTAAAATTTTGGTAAACATTGTTTTGGACTTTTTAATGTATAATGTGACTATTTGGGATCATACCTATTTTTTAATTTGCTTTATCCGTTGTTTTTCTTTTTTTTAAGGCTGAATTTTGTTACCTTTAATTGTCTGTGGGTGTGGAGTGCATGTGAATACAGTTGCATTTAGAGGCCAGAAGAGGCCAGCGGATTCCACTGTAGCTAGAGTTACAGATGATTGTGTCTCTCCATGTGGGTGCTGGGAACTGAATTTGGGTTTTCTGCAAGAGCAGTAAGCACGGTTAATCATAGGGCCATCAATCCAGCCCAAAACATTTGCTTTTCTCATTGTTGTGACAAAGTACCCTGCAAAAGCAACTACAGGAAGAATTGGTTGTGGCTCACAGTTTGAGGGTACACAGTCCATCATGGTGGAGGCCATGGTGGCAGGAGCATGAGGCATCTGGTCACGTGGCATCCATAGTCAGGAAGGAAGCAGAGAGAGATGGATGCTGGTGCTCAGCTCCCCTTCTCCTTTGTATTCAGTTAAGGACCCCAGCCTTTGGTAAGGTGCTGCCCACATTCAGGAAGGTTTTTTTGTTTCCTCGTTTAACCCAGTATAGAGACTCCTCCCAGACTTCCCAGTGACTTGTTTTTGTGTGGACTCTAGATTCTGTCAAGCTGCCAATCCAAATAGCCCATTGGGCTTGTTCTTTTACTACATGTATGTTAGTGTCCCTATCAGTGTGGGACTGGCTGTGTTGGGAGAACAAACCCCACAATATTAGCTCCTTTACCCGCCAGCTGCTCATCTCTTAGGCACACGGGCTTCCTCATGTGAGTATCTAGTGGAAGGCTTTCCTGAGAGGAAGTCCCCAGCTTCTGGCCTTGTCTCAGGCTCCTAGACTACATATTGTTCAAGGTTGACATGAGTAGTAAGAGCAGGTGATGCAAAGACAGAGGTTTTAAAAATATGTTTAACATTTATTTTGGTTTATACATATGAATGTTTTGCTTGCATGCACGTCTGTGTACCACGTGCATGCCTGGTGCCCACAGAAGCCAGAAGAGGGCATCAGATTTCCTCGATATGGGGTTACAAATGGTTATAAACATGATATGGATGATGGGATTCTAATCTGGGTCATCTGCAAGAGCATCAAGTGTCTTAACCACTGAGCCATGGCTCCAGCTCCAAGACAGATGGTTTAAAGGCCAATGTGGAGGCAACTCATGTCACTTCTGTGTATTTTGTTGATCAAAACTCAGTCAAAGATCTCACCAAGTTTTCAGGACCACAGAGAAAGGGGGACTTCTGGAAGCTCCGAAGGGCAGATGTGTTATGGCCAGTCACGCCAGCTTCACAAACCTATTTTCAGACCCTGGTGGGTATGGTTCAGCTTGGTTCTCACAGTAGGTCAGGTTCTGAAAGGGACTTTGTTCCTAGGTTTAACTGTCATGGATATATATCCGTAACCATGGTGACAGACATCCAGGATTGACAGTCTCTGGTTCTCTTTGTAGGACAGACTTAGAGATGTGGGGCAGATGAAGATAATAGCAACATGTTGGGATTATGGTGTGTGATTATAAATGGGATGTTCCCTGCTGTCTCATTTGATGGACAGGAAATTGTAATAACCTTCCTTAATGGAAGACTGAGCAGGGGGCTGACTTCCACACTTCCCACAGATCCTGAGAGCCTGGACCAGCATCTGAGTGTCTGTGTGCTGAGAGCAGAGACCATCTCTACTGCAAGCCGCAGGGCCTGACAGCCAGTTCCTCTGTCGTGAAGGCTGTCAGGCTTTGAAGTATTTCAGAAATCTTGTCTTATTTTTGCAAGTTATATTTATGTATGGTTATATGCAGGTGAGTGCAGATACCTGTGGAGGCCGGAAGAAGGCGTAAGATCCCTCTGGAGCTGGTATTACAGGCAGTTGTGAGCCACCCAGTGTAGGCGCTGAGAACTGAACTCAGGTCCTCTGCAAGAGCAGTATGTACTCTTAACCTCTCAGCCGTCAGCACGCCAGTGCTCATGCCCACTTCTGCTGAGTGTATGGAGACGACTCTGGCCACTCTCTACCAAGCCTGTTGTCCTAGTAAAGCAGTCACGTTCGCTAACCTAGCTCAGGAGCGAAGGAGCTCAGTCAGCCTGCAGTGTGTGGAGGAACTCAGGCATGGCAGGGTTTGGCTGGCTTTCTCGGTGCCCATGAACTTGGTGGATCACCTGAGTGGATTCAAAGCTGGGTCACTGTGCAGCGCTGCTCTGATGCTTCCGAAGTGTCATCCAATGAATAATACTTAGCAAGCACAGAAATTCCAGCGCTTCCAATTCTGGGTTCTTCTAGAAAATATTTAGGTTGGAATGGTTTTAAAACAAGCACAGAAGCTGCCAAATAAATTAAATTTTATCTTTGTTATTAGAGGAATTGGCACCACCCTTAATACATTCTATCCATGCTTTTGCTCACCGACAAAACAAATCTACGTTATGAACATCGATTGCCAAGCACTTTGGACGTCCTAGGAATGCAGAGTTAAGCGAAACAGGCATTATTCCTCAGACTATTTATTCTAGAGTTCGAAGCAGGCACAGAGTTAAAAGAAAAAAACCCACAAAGAGCAAACAACAACAACAAAAAAACAAAACTCACTGCATTAATAATTGACTTTAGTTGACTAAGGAGAAGCACAATTTCTTTGAGAGATTATGAGGAATCTGCCTGAGCCCTGAGGGAAACAAACCCTTTCTCTGGGCAAATTCCAGTTAAATCAATTGAATTGTGTTGTATATTTATGTTCACTTGTGCATGGGTGTGTGTGTGGGCATGTGAAGGTGTTCATGTACATGTGTAGGCCTATGTGCAGAGGCTTGATTTGAGGTGGGCCTTTGGAGAGGCGCACGGTTCTTCCTGGGCCATCTGCTGATTTCTGAGACCGTGTCTTCCATGTTTATCTGGAGCGTGCAGCACTGGGATTGCAGGTGTGCACACTCATTCCTGACTTTTTCTGGAAGTTCGAGGAGTCTAACTCGGACTTCATGCTTGCGTAGCAAGGGACTCGCTTCGCTGCTTCAGCTGTCTCTCCAGCCCTGCGCTGAACTTTAGGGGGAAATGTCATGTTGGACGAAGGAATGACATTTGACAAAGATCTGAGGCAGGAAGGAAGTTGATGTCGTTGAGGGGAATTGGTAGACTACAAAGAGGGCTGACATGGTCATGGTGATGGACTGTTGGGACCCAGGTTGACTGACACCTTTGCACCTTATCCTAATAATGGAAGTCAAGAATCCACGAAGCTTTCTGGCAAGGCCGTGATCGTGTTTGCAATTAGAAATACCAAATAAAAATAAGCAACTCTGGAGGCCCTGAGTAGGGTCCTAATCACTTGAGGGACCACAGAGAGTGACTTGAGCCACGTGGAGAGGGGTGGGTGGAGGAGACCCTTATTTGATGATCCCCAAGGTTAAACGAACAGGATATGACTGGCAGGGATCTCAGCGCCTTCCCCTAAACGCAGGTGGCACGGTTAAGGTGGGCAGGCTCACGTGACCGGCTTTTGGGGAGCCAGCAGACGTCGAGAGGAGCTGCTGAGTAGGCAGCAGGATCTGAGGGTCCAGAGCTCTGTGGCAGGATTTTGGCTGGGGATTTGAATTTTTGAGTCATTGGCATATAGCTGGTATTTGAAATGACAAACACATAGTCAGAACAAACTGAATTGGCAACCTTTGAACAGCGAGCCCTCTGCAGAAAGCACCTAGTTAAAAGGGAACAGGCAACGACAAGATGCACTAGTCCCGGTGTCCCATCGTCCCACGGACACTATTAATTTTTGAAATGACAGGTGGTGTATGCTACTAGCTGAGGCTGCATATTTAGCTCTTTTTGATGCTAAACTTTGAGATATGTTCTGCGATCATAAAAGGCAAACTGGATCACAGAATCTCAGGTTTTCTTTTCTTTTCCTGTGCTTCTTCACTTTGACTGATATTTGTCTGCATAAGTACTGCCATGTTCTTTCTGTTAGTACCGTTCTTCTGTTTGTGCAGCTCTAGGGCCAGGCCTCTCTGGAAGAACAGCATGAATGGAGGGGCTGAAGGAGGGAGTGAGACAGTGACCCCACCCAGAGAGCAAGGTGAGAGCCTGACTTTGCAACACACAGAGGAAAGGAGGAAGATGAAGGATATGAGCAGCTCAGCCATAAAGGTGCCAGGACAGCCACCCAGGGAAACCAGCCAGAGACAAACAAGCAGGAACTGAATGCTCCTGGCACAGAATAAAGTGATTCCTCAGAACACATGTTCTTTTTAAATTTTTATTCTTAGTCATGACCCCCCAAATTGTAAAACATATTTCCGTGACCTTTTCTAAATATGTAACGTTGGCTTCAGGTGTATCCATAGTGCTGGGTAACCACAACCTGTCTGGCTTGGGGGAGGAGTTTTCACCTTGCAGAACAGAAAATCTCAGTAACCATGGATGACAGACTTCCCTGTAGCCAGTCCCAACCCTGACACCTAACAGTCCTCTCTATCCCTTGCTTCTTGTCTCTTCTCCTCTCTCCTTTTTCCTACTATTCTTTCCTATTTTTCTCCTTTTCCCTCCCAACAGGGCCTATAGCCCAGGTCTGGAATTCACTATGTAGCTGATGAGGACTTGGAACTTCTGATCCTCCTGCCTCCACTCCCTGAGTGTTGTAATCCCAGGTGTGTATCCCCACACCCAGTCCATACAGAGCAGGAGCTCAGACTCAGGGCTTGGTGCTTGCTACACACCGACTCTGAGCTACACCCTAGCCCATTAGTACAGCTTCCTGTCTGCAGGGACTGGACTTCATTAGTGACCTCATGGGGCGGGGCATGAGGGGATCTAGTGCTTCTCCTTTGGATCCAGATTTGTTCACTGTGCTCACCATCCTCAGTGTCCAGCCTCACTCCAACACAGAACAGAGTTTCTCCTTTCAAACCCCAAGCCGTGCTCAGTTGAATGGATGAGTCCCGTTTGGTGTTGATCTTTGTGACTGCTCAGTGTTTCAAAGACATATTAGGAGGGGATAAGGAGACGGTTCAGGTGGTAAAAGGCTCATCCACACAAGCATGAGGAACTGAGTTTGATTTCCGGTTCCCATGTTACAGCAGTGACAAAAAGTTAGACCTGATCAATCATCTCAGCACGAGAAGACAGAGACAGGAGGATAGCTGGGGTTTGCTGGCCCAGTGAAAGACTCTGTTCCAAAAAACAAGGTAGAGAGGCTGGACAGGTGATGATGGTTCAGTGGTTAACAGTGTGCACCGCCTTTGCAAAGGACCTGAGTTTGATTCCCAGCACCCACATTGGTTAACTATAGTTCCAGGGGTGTATCTAATGCCCTGATCTGGACTCCAAGGTCACAGTCATATACACATACTCACAATAAACATCAAGGTGACAAGGGTCTGAGCTAAGATACCTGAGGATGTCCTCTGGCATTCACATGTATGTGTATACATGTATGACTACTCACATGTGTCTATCGTCCAAACAAACATGTCCATACACCCGCACCTATACACACAAGATCCGACACAGATCTGGTCATGAAGGAGTGGGCATCTCTATGTCTTTGTCTAGACCAAAGAACATTGGAAGCAGAATCTCATCTCATTTTTTTCTTCTCATTTCCTGCTGCTGTGGTTTTCTAGGCAACTTAATTAAACATCAAGCATTTTTATCCATAAGCTTACTCTTAGAGAATTTTCTACCCACTCTTTGTCCTTCAGGAGGTATCTGAGTCCCGATTCAGGGACCACAAAGCCTCCTACTCCTTTTCTTTTCTCTCTGTGTTCTACGGCTATGGCTGCTTGAAGATATCCACCATTCGTGTACACCCACCCACTCACCCATTCACCTGCCAACCCACCCACCCGCCTTTCCCATCCACCCCTCTCCCTGCTCTGATCCAGCCCTGACTTCTCAGTTCAGATCCCATTCTTCATCTGGATGCCATGATTCCATCAGAGTCTGGCTCCTTGGGAGTCGGTACTCCCATCCTCCTGAGGTCATGAGTTCTAGCCTGCTGCCTCAGTTTCTCAGAGTTCCTGGTATACCAGTTGTCTCTTTGCCATTGTGGAGTGGGGACTCTCATACGTTTTGAATCTCAGGGTCTCATCTGGAAATGCAGGGAATGGATTCTGCTTTGAGGACTCCCAGCATATTCAGAAAGGATGTGTGAGAGAGAGTCTATCTGCATTTTGCCAAGACGTCCCCAGGAGGTAGCTGAGAGGAGCTGGCAAGAGAGGCTCCCTCCCTCAGTAGTTCTAATTGGCATGTTTCCTCACTTATCCTTGTTGTCCCCAGGTGTCCATGCAGATTGCTTCCAGATGCTACCTTAGGTAACAACATCTACAGTGCATAAAATTGTGTGGTGTTTACATATGCTCTGCACACTTCCTCCTGGGTCCTTTGCACTCTCTCTCGCTGCCTATAATCTTAAATATAATGTAAATGCACATAAAGAGTTTATATCTTAGGAAATACAGCACAGAGGGACATCCTCCTATGTTCCACACAGCAGCAGCGTTCCTGGCCTGACTTCATACCATGGGGAGGAGGCCCTAGGAGGAATAGCAAACAAGAAGACTGGAGAGGAACTGAATTCTATTGCCAACTGAGGGCATTCCCTTTCCATACTGCATCCAAAGGGACTTGGGTTGTTTCAGAGAGAGGAAAATTCATATTTGGCTTTCTGAAAATGTCCAGCTTCTCCTTATTTTTTGAGGTAGGACCTTTCACTGAACCTGGAGCTCACCTGCTTGGCTAGACTGGCTGGCTAAACAGCCCCCTTCCTTATCTGCCTGGTTTTGCACCACTGCACTGCTGGCGCCACAGACACACCCCAACACCCGGCTCTTAACGTGGGTGTGGTGGGGAAGCCCATCTCAAGTCCTTGTCCTTGTGTAGTAAGCACTTTATCCACTGAGCCGTCTCCCCAGTGCAGATTTCAGGGGTTAAATATCAGAAACAGAGAGTCTGTCTTTGTTGGTCAACTTAAAGGGACTATTTGAGATCTGGAGATACCTGAATGTAGTCTGGTTTCAGTAGAAGAAATAGCATAAAAGTTTATGGTAATGAAAAGGAAGGGATTATGAGAAATATCAAGTAGTCCTGAAGAACATTCCCCCTGTAACTATCTGGGTTTGCTCAGCACACAGAGGTTCACGTGTAGCTGAGTTGGGCCAGTGTGCTGTGTGTCATAGGAGCACAGGAAATGCCCATTCCCATTTCCTCTTGTTGATGGGTAGTAAGTGTCCCAGGACTCACCTACTGTCACATAATTGTGTGTGAGTGTGCCTGTCCTTTCTCAATTAACTTGTCACTCTGCCAATATTTTTCAAGGAAAAGGAAAATCATTTTCCATTATTCTAAATTGTTTAAATAAATATGCCTACTGATCTCTGGAGGCGCGGCTACTGTGGTCTGGGGTATTATTACCAGGACCTCCATCTACAAAGCACACTGGGAAGTCCAAAAACTTAAAACAATGCCTAATTGACTAAATTGATTTAAATTTAGGGGAAAAGGCTCTTCTGATTCCTTTTAGCTCCTTGGGTGTCTTGGAACCCTGTTGTCTCTATTTTCTGAATTTATTTTTTTGCTGTTGTTTTTGTTGTAGCCCCTTGCACACTGTTTGGACAAAGAATTTGGAAAGTGATGCCTTCCAGATGTTAGTCCGGGATGCTTGGATGTAATGCCAGGCAGGGGTCAGAGGGACCGTAGGAGGGCATTCCACCTGTGTTCTGAGGCTCACTGAGCTGAGAGCAGTGCTGAGTCCATCTGGTTTACAGAGAAGTGACATTTAAGTGTCTATCTCCAGTCTTTCAAAGATCACATTCAGCATTCCTTGCTCTGAGCAAGCCCTGGCCACTAGGCACTTTAGTCTTGAGTGTTTATGGAACTTCCTTACAGGGTAGTAGGCTACTGTGACTTTGTACACTCATCCTTGAAGCCTCTGATTTCCTGTGACTTCTTACCAAGTTGTTTTGGGGACACTGCCCTTCCTCCTTTGGGTGTAATCTTGGTAGCAATCAAGTAAGGTGGTCAATAAGTCAGGTAGGACCAACCCATGCCATTCCACAGACAAGTGACACACACATTCCAATGAGTGTTGACTTTATTTCTGTACCTAAGGCATCTTGAAGATATATGTTCCTCCTTCATATTCCTGCATTATACAGCTTCCCTGGACCACCCACCCACCTATCCATCCAATCATGCACCCATCTGCCCATCTATCTGTCCATCACTCACTCACCCACCAATTCATTCATCTAGACATTCATCTACCCCCTTACCCACCTACCTTTCCATCTACCTACCCTAACCATCTACTTGTAATACGAGCGGCAGGTTGGGCTGCGTCCCGCCACCCGGCTAGCTTTACCCGAAATAATTACACGGAAACTGTATTCTTTTAAACACTGCTTGGCCCATTATATCTAGCCTTTTCTCGGCTAACTCTCACACCTGGACTAGCCCATTTCTAATAATCTGTGTAGCCCATGAGGTGGCTTACCAGGAAAGATCTTAACCTGCGTCTGTCTGGAGTGGGAGAATCATAGCAACCAACTGACTCAGCTTCTTTCTCCCAGCATTCTGTTCTGTTTACTCCACCTACCTAATTTTATGTCCTACTAAAGGGCCAAGGCAGTCTCTTTATTTAACCAATGAAATTAACACAAAACAGAAGACTCTCCCTCCATCATTTCCCCTTTTTCTGTTTAAACAAAAAAAGAAAGGCTTTAACTTTAACATAGTAAGATTACATATAACAAAACAGTTATCAAGTAAGAATTATAGTTACAATATTTATATCTACTCTATCTTTTATCATAACTAAGGAAAACTATAAGTAACCATTCTTCAACTCTATCAAAGACTCCAGAAGGATATAATATTACCTAAGCAAACAAGAAATCCAACTCTAGAAATGACAGAGACTTCTCGCTGCCTAGACAGTCACCCAAAGTTCCTCTGTACCGTTGGGGCATCCATCTTAGGCCTACAGGCCCATAGTATCCAGCAGACATTTCCATGAAGCAGTCCCATAAAATCCATTGAAATGCTTTAAAGCCAGAGTTCACGCTGGCAGCACAGCCCCAGGAAGCTGCACTTTAAAATGACGCAGCGTTTTTTTTTTGTTGTTGTTGTTGTTGCTGATGCCGAATCAGGAAATCTCTCTACAGCACGCCACCAACTAACAGCCAAAAGCTGTGTTATTTTTATTTATTTATTTATTTTTTAAATTTATTTATTAAGGATTTCTGCCTCCTCCCCGCCACCGCCTCTCATTTCCCTCCCCCTCCCCCGATCAAGTCCCCCTCCCTCATCAGCTCGAAGAGCAATCAGGGTTCCCTGACCTGTGGGAAGCCCAAGGACTGCCCACCTCCATCCAGGTCTAGTAAGGTGAGCATCCAAACTGCCTAGGCTCCCCCAAAGCCAGTACGTCCAGTAGGATCAAAAACCCACTGCCATTGTTCTTGAGTTCTCAGTAGTCCTCATTGTCCGCTATGTTCAGCTAGTCCGGATTTATCCCATGCTTTTTCAGACCCAGGCCAGCTGGCCTTGGTGAGTTCCCGATAGAACATCCCCATTGTCTCAGTGTGTGGGTGCACCCCTTGCGGTCCTGAGTTCCTTGCTCGTGCTCCGTCTCCTTCTGCTCCTGATTTGGACCTTGAGATTTCTGCTCGGTGCTCCAATGTGGGTCTCTGTCTCTGTCTCATTTCATCTCCTGATGAAGGTTAATATTGAGGAGGATGCCTATATGTTTGTCTTTGGATTCACCTTCTTATTTAGCTTCTCTAGGATTGCGAATTATAAGCTCAATGTCCTTTATTTATGGCTAGAAACCAAATATGAGTGAGTACATCCCATGTTCCTCTTTTTGGGTCTGGCTTACCTCACTCAGGATAGTGTTTTATTTTTCCATCCATTTGTATGCAAAATTCAAGAAGTCCTTGTTTTTTAATGCTGAGTAATACTCTAATATGTATATATTCCATACTTTCTTCATCCATTCTTTCATTGAAGGGCATCTAGGTTGTTTCCAGGTTCTGGCTATTACAAACAATGCTGCTATGAACATAGTTGAGCATATACTTTTGTTGTATGATAAGGCCTCTCTTGGGTATATTCCCAAGATTGGTATTGCTGGATCCAGAGGTAGGTTGATCTCGAATTTCCTGAGAAACCACCACACTGCTTTCCAGAGTGGTTGCACAAGTTTGCATTCCCACCAGCAATGGGTGAGTGTACCCCTTTCTCCACAGCCTCTCCAGCAAAGGCTATCCTTGGTGTTTTTTATTTTAGCCATTCTGACAGGTGTAAGATGGTATCTTAAAGTTGTCTTGATTTGCATTTCCCTGATCGCTAAGGAAGTTGAGCATGACCTTAAGTGTCTTTTGGCCATTTGAAGTTCTTCTGTTGAGAATTCTCTGTTCAGCTCAGTGCCCCATTTTATAATTGGGTTGATTAGCCTTTTGCGGTCTAGTTTCTTGAGTTCTTTATATATTTTGGAGATCAGACCTTTGTCAGTTGCGGGGTTGGTGAAGATCTTCTCCCAGTAAGTGGGTTGCCTTTTTGTCTTAGTGACAGTGTACTTTGCTTTACAGAAGCTTCTCAGTCTCAGGAGGTCCCATATATTCAATGAGGCCCTTAATGTCTGTGCTGCTGGAGTTATACGTAGGAAGTGGTCTCCTGTGCCCATGTGTTGTAGAGTACTTCCCACTTTCTCTTCTATCAGGTTCAGTGTATTCGGACTGATATTGAGGTCTTTAATCCATTTGGACTTGAGTTTTGTGCATGGTGATAGATATGGATCTATTTTCATTCTTCTACAGATTGACATCCAGTTTTGCCAGCACAATTTGTTGAAGATGCTCTCTTTTTTCCATTGTATACTTTTAGCTCCTTTATCGAAAATCAGGTGTTCATAGGTTTGTGGGTTAAAGTCAGGGTTTTCTATTCGACTCCATTGGTTGACTTCTCTGTTTTTATGCCAATACCAAGCTGTTTTCAATACTGTAGCTCTGTAATAGAGTTTGAAGTCAGGGATGGTACAAAAGCTATGTTAAACTCTGTTTTTTTTCTCTGATTAAAATTAAGCTCTCTCAGGTTTTACGTGGAGTTCATTACCACGCTGGGTGCCACTCTGTTGTAATAGGAGCGGCGGGGCTGTGTCCCTGGCACCCCGGCCGCCTGGCTAGCTTATGCCCTGAAATAACAACACACAAACTGTATTCCTTTAAACACTGCCTGGCCCATTAGTTTCAGCCTCTTAACCCATTTCTAATAATCTATGTAGCACCACGAGGTGCATTTACCAGGAAAGATTCAGCATGTCTGACCTGTGGCTGGCTGCATCGCCGTCTGCCTCAGAGAGCAGAGCTATCGCGTCTGCCCGGGAGAGGGGAGCATGACGTCTCTGAGCTCACTTCCTCTTCCTCTCAGCATTCTGTTCTGTTTACTCTGCCTATCTAATTTTATGTCCTATTAAAGGGCCAAGGCAGTCTCTTTATTTAACCAATGAAATTAACACAAAACAGAAGACTCTCCCCCCATCATCTACTCACCTTTGCATCTGACTACCCACCAACCCACTCACCCAATAATCTATATATTCAGTCATTTTTACATCCACTTGCCCACATACCCATTCATTTACCCACCCATCCATTCATCTTCCAACTGATCTACCCACCCATCTACGCATGTATCCATCCATCTACCTATGTATCCGTCCATCCATCCATCCATCCATCCATCCATCCATCCATCCATCCATCTATCTATCTATCTATCTATCTATCTATCTATCTATCTATCTATCTATCTATCTATCTATCTATAGCTTATATCAGTGAGCTACCCCATAGCCTTCTGGGAACAGCCCACCCTGCAATAGCTTGGCCTCTCATTCAAGTATGAGGGGAAAGAGAATTTAAAGAAGTCATTTCACCTGTGTCTCATGTCCTTGGAGATTCACGTGACAGTATATACACAGCAAGGTGGGTAGAGGGGTGGAGCAGAATCCAGAATATAAGCATTAAAAATATAGCAAAACTTCACCACTCTTTGACATTTTATCATGTATTAAGTATAGATGCCTTGGGTTTCCCTCACCTGTAAGGACCTAATCCTGTGTAAAGTCTTCCCAGTTCTTTGAGGAATGGAGTAGTGCAAACTGACATTTCTTTCATTATCGCTTTAAAGAATTAGGGTTTTGCTGAGTCAATAATAAAGTTTGTTAAGACATTACAAGAGATTAATTCTGTGTGAGTTGGCATCTCCGGTGAGCTGAGTTTTAATTAAGGTCCCAGGCAGGCAAGCCATCAGGAGGGTGGTGATGGGAAAGAGTGAAGCTTGGCTGAACCAGCTTGGTTCCCAGCAGAGTGGTGTGGGAATTGCTGTACAAGCTCCTGAGCACTCTGGGGTTGGCGAGAGGCTGCAGATCCCATCCAGAGACACAGAGGTGGGGACGATCTTGTTGTTTCTCATGGCACAAGGAATCTAATTCGGGGCCTTGTTCATGCAAGTGCTCTACCACTGAGCTAGGATTCTAGAGCTACGGCCTCACTAAGTTGCTCAGTCAGTCCTTGAACTCATGGGGATCCCGTCTCAGCCACCCAAGTAGCCGTACACCTGTATAATGTCATATATTCAAGACGCAAACACCAAGTCGCTCTCTGTGGTATTCATGGCAGAAAAGTGCTATGAGGTCTGTGACCTTAACCTTTGGAGTCCACAAGTGAGCATCTTCCAAAGGGACTTTTGTGCCCCACTAGTGTTTAGAGGGCAGGTGTGCAATAGGCACCTGTTAGACTTCAATATCTTGGAGGCTGTGGATCAGGAAGAAGTGGTGTAGGGAATAGGCCCTCATCATAGGACAGCAATGGCTTCCCTGCCAGTCCTCAGGCGTGTATTGATGGATAGATGTGTAGAAGAAAGGATGGGTGAATGGGAGCTGGATGGAACTTTCCGCTTTTGTCAGCCAGCCATGAATTCTGTTTCCCAAACGTAGCCTGGTCCTGTATTGTTTGTGTTTTGGTCTTTACCTCTACTTGAACACACTCTAGCCCCCAGTGTAGGCCCTGTCTCCCATCCCAACATGGTGTAAACCATAAAGGTGCATGAAGGGCACTGAGTTAGTTCTTTTCTTTCATCAATATGACCAAATACCTAGCAAGGAGCAACTTGAAGGGAAAAGGGTCTGAGGACACTCACAACGGAAGAAGGAATAGTCTACCACTGTGGGGAAAGTGTGTGGCGGTAGGGTAGGTGCTGGTCACACTGCACCCACAGTCAGGTGGCAGAGAGTGACTAGGAAAACAGAGCCAACCTCTCAGACCTCAAGGCCTGCCCCCAACATTCCACTTTCTCCAGCAAGGCTCCCTCTCCAGGAAGTTCCACGACCTTCCAGAATAGCAGCTTGGGACCAAGTGTTCAAACACACGAGCCTGTGGGAGGCATGTCATATTTGAACTGCAACAGGCCCCTACCAGACTCAAGTGTAGCAAGGCTAATGGTTTGCAAAACAGGGACAGAAGAGGACTCTCTCTACTCTCTAAAGGGCACCCTCTGGCAGCAACTGCTGTGGGCCTTCAAAGTGACAGACCGAGAACTTTCTAAGTTGCGGAGTGATGGTTGCAGGCTTTCTCCTGCTTGCATTAGCCTGTGCCTGTTAACCATAACCCACACAGTGAGAAGGAGAAGGAGAGAGATGCGTCTACATTGGGAAGCCCCATTAACTCTGTTTTCACTAGTAGATGTTAGAAGAGCCAACCCAGAGGAGCCGCACAGGAATGCCATGGGTCTGCATGCTGTCTGTGTGTCCTGAAGAAGCTTGATGTGTTTGAGAAAGGAGGGGTTCTTCCAGACTCATTCTGTAAACAGAAGTTCTGAAGTTCACGTTTCTGATGCACTTTTAGAAGGGCTTTGCTAATGGAGGGACACGTAGGCTGGACCTGCCTGGTACAGGTAGGCTAGAATGAGCATCGTCCAAGTATAAGGGGCTGCCAGGCACACCCATTTCTTGGCACTCTGGGTGGGAGTGGTGGATCCATTGGAAGCATGTACTCTGCCACCTTTTATTGGAGACCAGATTTAGAGTTAGATTTGTATTCGTTTGCATACATACAGAGACAATCAAATCAATTCGTCAACGTTCTTAGAAATAGAATCCATTGACATTCAATAGCAAAGCCACTGCAACAAGCAGTGACCTAAGATCTATGGCCATGGGCCAGACTTGTCTTGCCTGTGTGTCTGCAGCTACTTCCCACAGTCACTCCTTGTCTCCCTCTGTCATCAGCCTATACGGCTCATGTTTCCTTAGCTCAGAATTGTAAACACAAGTACAGAGTGCAGGCAGGTGACATTGATGCCTGAAGACACTAGGGCAAGAAGCCAGGATTTGATGAACATTTTCTGAACTCTTAATGGAGGTGGATCTACTCTTCTTTCTTAATCCCACAATGGACATATACTACTGTGTGACTTTTCCCCAGGACACATGAACATAAACAGACATGTGTTCACCCTAGGTAGGGCACCAGTGACAGATTGTTGTGGAGTATTAATTTAAGATGGGTTACATTCCTTTATGCCATGGAATATTTGTTTTGTGACGCAAAGATGTGTTGCATTCTTTTATGTTGCATTTACTTAACTCTGTAATGCTATGTTAACTTTGCCTGCTGAAAACATCTAAAATGTCTAATAAAGAGATGAACAGCTAATAGCCAGGCAGGAGAGAGAAATAAGCGGAGTTAGTGGGCAGAAAGAAATCTATGGAAGAGAGTGAAGAATGAGAAAAGGAGAGGAGGATGCCAGGGGCCAGCCACCCAGCCAGCCATAGAGTAAGAAGGAAAGACGAAAGGCAAAATGTAGTTATGGTAATAGGGGATAATGTAAGTTAGAAAGCTGGCTAGAAATAAGACAAGCTAAGGCTGGGCATTCATAGGTTAGAATAAATCTCTATGTATTTGTTTGGGAGCTGGGTGACAGGCCCCCAAAGAGTTAAAAAAAAAGCCCAACTATAACAGACCAAAGAAATTACTCCATTCACGTTTAGCTTGGTGAATAAGTTTAATTGACAGGGCAGGGGTGACTCTAAGGCAGCTGCATCATCAAAAATCCTACCCAACGTGAGTGACAACTCATGAAAGCTGCGTCCTAGGAACTTCCTGCCCATCTTGCAGGTCACTCTACCAGAGAAAGTCACCTCTCCCCAGTGAGTGCTTGCTGCTTGTAAAGGACGGGCTTTGTAAATTTAGTTAACTTTCTGAACTTCCTGGGACTTGTAAGTTGTATGGTTTTCTTGAGTTTTTGTGATTTCTCTTCCCCTCACAGAGGGAAATTCCATGGTCAGTTGCTCTCTTGCTTTGGGCCAGTTGTGAGGTTGCACAGCATTGTGGGAAGTGTGTGCTAGCATGACTGCACACCTGCTGACCCAGAAACAAACAAACAAACAAACAAGAGGATGGAGGGCAAGGGCTCTACTTTCTCCTTCAAGTGCAGTTTCCTCTAACAGATCTAAAGGCCTCTCTCTATCCAGGGCCCACCTCCCCAAACTCCATCTCTTCCCACTAGTGACCATGCCTTCAACAAACAAGGATGTTTCAGATGTGAACCATGATAAGGCCCAGCCATCGCACTGAACTCCAGAACCTTCTATTGAAGTCCATATTGGACACTTCAGTTGGAATGCCACCGAGATACATCACATTAAATTGTCCTCATGATGGCTTCTCTAAGATACCTCTCCCTCCACCCTTTGGATCTAGCTAGAGGCTGAGAGGTCCAGCTAGAACAGTTCTCTCCAGGGCCTTCAGGTCTCTGCAGTGCTCAAAACCCATGCCTTTGCCATTCCCCAGGTGCCATCAACTTTGTTTTTCCTCAAGACAGGCTCTTATTGTTCCACTGATCTGAAACTCCTTAGACCTAAAATGTTTTCTACACCATGCTTTATTCCTAGTGGGATGGGGATGGGGTAAGAAGTTGAGTGGTGTGTGGAGCAGGCACGGCCATGGCTGCCTCTGTGCCTGTGTGCTTCTGTTATATCACCTGCAGCTTTCTGGATAGGTATTCACTTATTCTCAGGTACTCTAGGCCATTCCCTTCCTCTGCTGCATGGGTTCCATGTACCTTGTCCTGTCACAGATCCACAGGAACACCCCAGTTCTTGTAGTCCTGGAAACAACAGGGTGATGGGGTAAGCAGAAGATGCTGACACAAGAAGACAAGTGTGTAGATGTTGGCGAAATGTGCTATATAGGAGAGCGAATTGGGCTCTGTGTATGTGTGCAGTGCAGCTATGCAACACATGACAGCGAGGAGCAATTAGTCAGCTGAGAATGTCCAGAAGGAGGTCATGGAGCTAGCCGTGAGAGTGCCCAGCAGAGGGAAAGGCAGAAGCCCAGGCTGGTTGGCAGCTCAACGGTCATTGTCACTGTAAGAGGGACAGTATGGTCTGATGGGTAGAGTATGGAGACCTGTCACCAAGCCCTAGTGACCCAGATGGCCATTGTAAGGATCCGTTCAGTTGCTCTGGAGGAAGCAGAGGTGACTGTGTTCATGCAGATACTCTCTGGCTGCTGGATGGGTAGGAAAATGGAGGGGAGGAATGGGTTACCCAGGAGCTCCCGAGGCAATCAGGTCAGCAATGCCTGTGCATCATAGGTGGGAAGAAGGGGCATGTAGGTATCTTGTAAAGGTGGAGCAGGTGAGATTAGATGAGGATGGACAACAAGAGAGGGGAGTGATGGATGGTTCCCTAACCTATTGGAGAGAGAGAGCTGCAGCTTCCAGGACCAAGTCAGGAATCCTGGAGCATCTCAGCAGGGGGAGACTAAGGTGGGTGTGAGTTGTTCTGCATGTCCCTCCCCATCTTGTTTATAAAGTGTGCCCTGTTTCCTGGTTTCACTAGGTGCTTCAGCCTTGGGAAGCATCCCTGTGATTTAAGTTCAGGCTGAAATCACCTTCCTCCTGCCAGTGTGGTTTGTGTGGTCGAAATGTCAATTCTTTATGGGGGCAGGGGAAGGGGGTGGGGCATAGAATCAGCTTTGTTTAGAGGGAACAGGCCCAGCCCATTGCCCGCCTCCTTAAGGGGGTCTTGCCAGGTCTGCTCTTGGCTCCCTGCCAGTCATCCCCATCCCAGTGGCCACCGCTATCTGAGGCATGAATGAAATGGATAGACCCCTGTCTAAATCCCAGAGTAGTAGCTTTTCACAGTAGCGAAGACAAGATGGGAACCTTGACCGGCAGTGTCTTGCTGACTTGGAACCTACTTCCTCGCTTCTCCCCTTCTCAGCTCTGCCCGTTCCCAGGCTTTCTCTGATCAGCTAGAGCCTTTGGTTTCTCCAAGGCCTCTGTATACAGCCTCTCCTCGTGCTAAGGTGGCTCACGGGCTTGTCCCGCCCATCCCTACGTGTGGTTCTGGCCCCAGGGAGCTCATATGTGCTTCTGGCTGCATCTAGTATAACAGGTCATGTGTTTACTCTAAAACTGGCCCACTTAGGACCTGCCCCTCAGTTGCTCAGAACTCTAATCTTCATTCAACAGGACTGGGGGGAGTCTGTTTGTACATGGAAAGCCTGGATTTAAGAGAGCTCAGATTCACACAGAACACTTCATTATCTGAGCTGTCGCCCTTCGGAAGTCAGCTCATTTTGGTTCATTAACTTGCTTTTTCTGTTTGTGTATTTCACAAATTCCTGTATGAAGGAAGGGCTGGGTCCTCTATCCTGAGAAACCTCTCAGCTGGACAAAACAAATAATATTCTTTGGGGTGACGCTGTTGGATGACATTTCACAGTTCTTATTCATGAGCCTGACCTGTATATGTACAGGACCCAGACATTGTCTCATTTTATCTTATCAACTCTGAGTGGTTAGCTATTGTGATGACGTCCATCTGAAATGAAGACATGGGGGGATGGTGGGATCGGCGAGAGCTAGACTTGGGTGTGGCCTTGGATTCCTGCTGCCCCAGCTTCAAGCCAGCAAGGTCAGAGAATATGAAGGACGACTGGCCGGAGGGACAGTGTACTAGATGGTAGCCACAGCCAGCCAAACTAGTGAGAGCTCCAAGACATGTAACCAAGTTCATCTGGAAGCGTCTAACAAGGACTCTAGGTATTTTGTTGTTGTGATCCTGTTTCTTTCAGAAATATTTATTTTATTTTTAATTATTTGTATGTGCGTGTTTGTATGTAGGTTTGTGCCCATAAGTGCAGATGCCTGTGGAGGCTAGAAGGGGGTATCATATCTCCTGGGGTCACAGGTGGTTATGAGCTGCCTGATGTGGGTGCTGGGAACCAAATTTAGGTTCCTTGCAAAAGCAAAAGTGGTCTTAGCCACTGGGCCATCTCCCAGGCCCCTGGGTTTAGAATCACACAGGAGGCACACCTCTTGACAGGTCTTTGAGGAGGGCTGGGAAGGGAAGTTCCATCCTGAATGTGAATCACTCCATCCCATGGCCTTGTGTCCTGGATGGAATAAAAAGGAGGAAGTGAGGCAAGCCCCAGCATTCATCTCTCTCTGCTTCCTGGCTGTGGATGCAGCGTGAACAGCTGCCTCACGCTCCTGCCGCCATGCCTCCCTGCCAGGATGCACTGTCTATCAGACTGTGAGCGGAAGCAAACTTTTCCTTCTCTAAGTGGCTTTCGTTGGGTATTTTGTCATAGCAATAAGAAGAATGTTACTATAGTAACAGTCACGAGGAAATTTGTGGAAATGAGCAAATACTGTGAAGCAGAACTTGGCCTCTTGGGGCTGGTTTGGAAGAATGCCTGGCATAAACTCTTGTGATTTTCTACTCTGGTGCCACCATACCCAGCCTCTTAGGCGACACTGATTCTCCTTCCTGAGGACTGTCTACTCATTTGTGTCTACACAGGATCTGGCTGGGCTGAGACCAACAAGGCATCTAGCATATGGAAGCTTAGGGGCACTCATGTCTAGGTCTGCAATTCAGAGTCTGTACCTGAGAGTACCCTGGGCATCCCTCTCCCAGAAGCCTGGTGTCAGCTAGAATTAGCTGTCTTTGTCGGGTCGATCTGTGACTAGACCTTTGAGAGAGTTCATCATTGGCAATAGATATAGGAGGGTCCAGCCCACTGTGAGAGGCACCATTCCCTAGGCAGATGATCTTGGGGTCTAATGGAAAACTATCCAAGCATGGGTAAGGGAGCCAGCAGTAGTGGTCTTCTATAAACTGTTGAAGTGCATGCTTGAGGTCTTGCCCTCACTTTCCTCAGTGATAGACTGTGACTGGAAGCCTCAAATAACCCCCTCCTCCCCCAAGTTGCTATGCGTCAGGGTGCTTGTCACAGCAACAGAAAAGAAACTAGAACACCCTCAGATCTTGGAGATGTGGATGAAATGGGCCCTGCACATTCGAGGCCACTTCTTTCAATTACCTAGACACGGGCCTCTATTCCAGGTTCCATTGTATCCTGCTTCCTCTAGCTGTGGGCAGTTCAAAGTCTCCTTCCCTTCTCACCTTTGAAAGTTGTATAGGAATCTTCCAGGCATGTGTGATTCTGGGGCAGAAACCTTATCTTTAACAGAAATGCCTCTTGTAGAGCTAAGCCCGGTGCCTTTGCCTTGCCAGCTTTAGGAAGCAGCTGAAAATGGTATCAGGTACAGTGGCCTTAGCTATCCTCGCCTCTCTGACTAAATGTGTTCAGAGACAATAATTAGTGGGTGTGCTATGTGGGTGCAGATTCCTGGTTCTTGGGGTCTGAGGTCAGAGGATTGTAAGATTGAGCCAGCCCCACTCCCTTGCCCAGAGGCCACATAGTTAGCTGGACTCAATTTTTCAAAAAAAAAATGATTTGTGGGCTGGGGAGATGGTTCAGTTGGTAAAACATTTGCAATATAATCACAAAGTCCAAAGCATAGTCACCAGAAGCCATGTGAGGAATAAATGCCAGCATATACTTGTATTCCCAGAAGCCAGGAACATGGAGATGTGTGGATCCCTGGGGCTTCCCGGCCAGGCAGTATAGCTAAATGAGTGAATCCCAGGGAAAAGTGAGATACCCTGTTTCCAAAATTAAGGGGGAGAGTGGCTGACACCTGAGATTAATATCTGACCTACACACACACCCAAGGTATTATAAGATCACTTATGGCATCAAACTACTACACCCAGTGTGCAGTTGAGGAAATTAAATCACCTCCTAGCACATAGTGGAAGTGCTATACTCATCATCTGGAATCTGCTCCTGTGTGTTTTGGAACATGGACTTGGCCCTAAGACCCCGTCTCTCTTCTGTGTCCACTGCCACAAATTGCCACTGGCCTAGCAAAATCTCTCTCTCCTCTCCTCTCCTCTCCTCTCCTCTCCTCTCCTCTCCTCTCCTCTCCTCTCCTCTCCTCTCCTCTCCTCTCCTCTCCTCTCCTCTCTTCTCTCTCTCTTCTGCAAGGCAGAGAGTAACCTGGATCCACTATGCTGAAGTCTGTAATCTGGCTTCCTCCTGCAGCCTGCTTCCTTCGCCTCACTCAGCTTTCAGTAGTGCCTGGACTGTTTGACTCTGGACTACACTCTAGGAATGCCCTCCTCACCGCAACTTCCGTCAGGTCTTCTCAGAAAACCCCTGAAGCCTCCACTGAGCACACTCTATGCCTAGGACCTCTTCCCTGTATCAAGGCTACCCCAAATTCCTTGAAGCATGGTAGCTGAATAAAAGACATGGCTTTCTTGGTTTAGGGCTTACATATATTTTTGTGAGTTTTTGTTTGTTTGTTATTTGTTTGAAACTGAGTTTCTTGTAGCTCAGGCTACCCTTGAACTCCTGTGTAGCCAGGAATGGCCTTCAGTTCCTGATACACATGTTTCCTGCTCCCCAGTGCTGGGGCCACAGGCATGCACCACCATGTTCTGTTCCTCTGGTACTGATGATGGAACCCAGGGCTTCATACATCCTATGTGAGCGCCCTACAACTGAGCTTCATCCTCAGGGCTGTCTCTGTTTTTAAGGAGGGCATTTTTCTCTCTGTCACAACCACTAAGAACAGGTTAGAAATCATTCAAAAGGAGAGAGAGAGGCTGTGGGGTTGTGTTAAGATTTTAGAGGTCGTGTAAGGCAGAGGAGGTGGGATAATCAGCCAGAGGGACGGATTTTATCCTCGGACTGGGGAAGGTTTCCTGAAAAGGTTCTTGGGGTTGCATCTACCTCTCCAGGTCTTCAGGGACTGGGACAAAAACCATGCACTCATCTGTTCAGGTTTGTCTGGCCATCCTACAGGCCCTCTCCTCCCTGTGGATTTCTATTTTGCAAGCCAGGAGGTGACTAAAATTGATGACATCCTTGCATTCTGATGCTTCAAAGAGCAGAGCTTCTGGAGATGCAGCAGCAGGGAGCTGGCAGGCAAGGGTCTCTGTCAGGTGTGTGCGGGTTACAATTTCTTTTAAAGGGTTCGAGGGAGGGCCGATCAACAGCTCCCCAGGAGACAGGCATGCTCCCAGCACTGTTTATAACATTAAAGTTGTATTTCCCACAGTCAAATCTTAATAGCTTCTGGGCCTGTAAGGCTTGTGGGTGACAGCCTGCTCTCCTTAGAGGTCGTCTTTGAAACTTAATAGCATCAAACCTTAAAAACCTTTCTTATTGGTGGTTACTGTTATATGTAGCTGCAGACACACCTGCTTTCATAAGGAAAGGGTCAAGAGTGTCAGTTTCCCCTGGAAACCTCCTTCTTCTGGTTCTCATTTCCTGTCCCCTGTGATGTGTTGGTGTTGGAGATGCTGTTAGTTGGGGATGAATTGGGACCCCACCAGGCTCCTGGAATTGGTGTGTGTCTCCGCGGCTGGCTGTAAGGACTTACTTTTTGCCTCAAGGACAGAACTTCAGGGAAGCGATATCTCAGACACAGAGAACAAATAAATGGCACCACAAAGACAGTTTTCCATTTGTAAATAGGCTCTGGAAGCCCCAGAATGTGGCAACAGCATTCAGTCATAAGGGAGACTTAAAGCAGCGTTTGCTAAATTCCAACTTCATGGCCCTTGCAGGAGCAGCTGTCTCAGTGGTCCCCATGGTCCTCCAGGGTCATCACAAGGACTTGCCAGCCCAACAACAAGCAGACAGGCTCCCAGCCTTTCTTTCATTGTCCTGCCCTGCAGAGGACTGAGTCTCGCTCACACTGGCTGTCACTGTCTCTGACTTCCTGACATCTCTGGAGCCCATCCGAGAGTTGCTCTCCATGGTGCTGTTTTCCCCACTTTTCTCTCCGTAGCAAGCAGCTAAAGAATGCATTTTTCTTTGATAGTAAACAATTGTTGGAGACTAATGGGTCATGTGCCTGGCACTAATTTCCACCCCACAACCTGGAGTAACAGTCACTGTTCACACCCACGGGTGAGATGTAGGGTGTGAAGAGGGAAGTCAAGAAAGAGTCCTGGAAAGTAGCATGGCGAAGCAGGGCAGTCGGGCCTCAGAGGGTCCACAGCACACCCTCCTAGGCACTATTTCACAAACGAGTGTCAGGGGACAGGGTCACAGTCAGCACCATGCTTCTTCCACTTGTCACCAAGACTTTGTCCCAATTCCTGGAGAATTTTCAGTATAGTTTGACCTTGTATCTAAGAGGTGAGTGCCTGACCTATTGTCATTTTACTGTTCCCTGGGTCAATTTTTTTCTCCTGTGTATATGTATGTGTGTATATATGCATGAGTATATATGTATACATATATGTGCATGCATAATATATATGTGTGTACATGTGTGTATATGCTTGTATACATGTTTATGCTTGAGCACGCATGTTTGTTTACATCTGTATATGTATATATGTGTATACATCTGTATGTACATGATGTATATATGGTTTTTCAGATATTCCTGTTTTATTTTTATATATATATTTATTTTTTAAAAAAGAAAACAAACTATCTTTTTTCATTATACATACCAATCCAAGATCCCACTTCCTCCCCTCCTCCCATTCCTTCTACATTCCATCCGACTCCATCCCCATCTAATCCTCAGAGAGGATTGCTTTATGGAAGGTCCAAGGCCCTCCCTACTATATCTAGGCTGAGCAAGGCATCCATCCAAAGAGAATATGTTCCCAAAAAGCCAGTACATATATTAGGGATAAATTCTGGTACCACTGCCAATGGCCCCCCAGCCATGAAACTGTCAACCACATTCAGAGGGTCTAGTTGGGTCCTATGTTTGTTCCTTTTCAGTCTGGCTGGAGTTGGTGAGCTCCCATTAGCTCATGTAAACTGTTTCAGTGGGTGACCCCAACATGGTCTTGACCTCTTTGCTCATATTCTCACTCCTCCCACTCTTTAACTGGATTTTGAGAGTTCAGTTCAGTGCTCCGATGTGAGTCTCTGCCTCTGTTTCCATCCGTTGCTGGATGGAGGTTCCATGGTGACATTTAAGATATTCATGACTCTGACTACAGGGCAAGGCCAGTTCTCGGGGGAGAGAGGGGCTCTCTCCTCTATTGCTTAGTGTCTTAGCTGGGGTCATCCTTGTGGATTCCTGGGAGCTCAGTTCAGTGCTCTGATGCAGGTCTATGCCTCCGTTTCCATCAGTTGCTGGGTAAAGGTTCTATGGTGATAGTTAAGATATTCATCAGTCTGACTACAGGGAAAGTCAAGAATGGGTCTCCTCTCCTCTATTGTTTCCGTTCTTAGCTGGGGTCATCCTTCTGGATTCCTGGGAATTTCTCTAGAGCCAAGTTTCTGCTAACCCTATAATGGCTCTCTCAATCAAGATATCTCTTTCCTTGATCTCCTATCTGTCTTTCCTCCATCATAACTATCCCATTCCCTCAAGTTCTCCTCTCCCCTTCCCTTCTCCTCTCCTTTTCCCCTTCCACCCTCCTATCTCTCCCACCCCCATGCTCCCAATCTTGTCTGTTTTTAATTTCCCAGTGGATCTATATATGTTTTTCTTTGGGTTCACCTTATAACTTAGCTTCTCTAGGATCATGAACTATAGGCTCAATATCTGTTGTTTATAGCTAGTATCCACTAATGAGTGAGTACATACCATATTCATCTTTTTGGTCCTGGGTTACCTCACTCAGGATAGTGTTTTCTAATTCTATCCATTTGCATGCAAAAGTCAAGATGTCATTATGTTTCACTGCTGAGTAGTACTCTAATGTGTAAATGTGTCACATTTTCTTTTATCCATTCTTCAGTTGAGGGGCATCTAGGTTGTTTCCAGGTTCTGGCTATTACAAATAATGCTGCTATGAACATAGTTGAACAAATGCCTTTGCAGTATGATTGAGCATCTTTTGGGTATATGCCCAAGAGTGGTATTGCTGGATCCTGAGGTAAGTTGATTCCCAATTTTCTGAGAAACCACCATACTGATTTCCAAAGTGGTTGTACAAGTTTGCATTCCCACCAGCAATGAATGAATGTTCCCCTTACTCCACATCCCCTCCAGCATAAGCTATCATGGGTGTTTTTGATCTTAGCCATTCTGACAGGTGTAAGATGGTATCTCAGAGTTGTTTTGATTTGCATTTCTTTGATGGCTAAGGATGTTGAACATTTCCTTAAGTATCTTTTGGCCATTTCTGATTCTTCTGTTGAGAATTCTCTGTTTAGTTCTGTACCCCATTTTTAAATTGGATTATTTAGAATTTTGATGTCTAATTTCTTGAGTTCTTTATATATTTTGGAGGTCAGTCCTTTGTCTGATGTGGGGTTGGTGAGGATCTTTTCCCATTCAATGGGCTGCTTTTTTTTTGTCTTATTGACTATGTCATTTGCACTATAGAAGCTTCTCAGTTTCAGGAGGCCCCATTTTATCTATTGTTGCTCTCAGTGTCTGTGATACTGGTCTTATATTTAAGAAGTTGTCTCATGTGCCCATGCATTGAAGACTACTTTCCACTTTCTCTTCTGTCAGCTTCAGTGTGGTTGGAATTATTTTGAGATCTTTAATCCATTTGGACTTGAGTTTGGTGCATGATGATAGATATGGATCTGTTTTTATTCTTCTACATATTGACATCCAGTTATGCCAGCACCATTTGTTAAAGTTACTTTCCTTTTTCCATTGTATAATTTTAGCTTCTTTGTCAAAAATCAGGTGTTCATAGTGTGTGGATTAATAGCCAGGTCTTCGATTTGATTCCATTGGTCAACCTCTCTGTTTTTATGCTGTTTTACCAAGGTGTTTTCATTACTGTAGCTCTGTAATAGAGCTGGATGTCAGGGATGGTAATGCCTCTGGAAGTTCCTTTATTGTACAGGATTGTTTTGGCTATCCTGGGTTTTTTGTTTTTTCTTATGAAGTTGATTATTGTTCTTTCAAGGTCTGTAAAGAATTGTGTTGGGAGCCGGGCAGTGGTGGCGCACGCCTGTAATCCCAGCACTCGGGAGGCAGAGGCAGGCGGATCTCTGTGAGTTTGAGGCCAGCCTGGCCTACAAAGGGAGTTCCAGGACAGGCTCCAAAGCTACAGAGAAACCCTGTCTCGAAAAACCGAAAAAAAAAAAGAATTGTGTTGGGATTTTGATGGGGATTTTATAGAATCTATAGATTGCTTTTGGTAGGACTGCCATTTTTATTATGTTGATCCTACCTATCCAAAAGCATGGGGGATCTTTCCATTTTCTGGTATCTTCTTCAGTTTCTTTCTTCAAAGACCTAAATTCTTGTCAAATAGGTCCTTCACTTCTTTGGCTAGTGTTATCCCCAAGAAACGTTATGTTATTTGTGGCTATTGTGAAAGGTGATGTTTCTCTGATTTCCCTCTCTGCTTCTTTATCATTCATATATAGGAGGACTACTGATTTTTTGAGTTAATCTTGTATCCTGCCACATTATTTATCAGCTGTAGGAGTTCACTGGTAGAGTTTTGGGGGGTCACTTATATATACCATCATATCATCTGCAAATAACAAAAGTTTGACTTCTTTTTTTCCAATTTGAATCCTCTTGATCTCCTTTTGTTGTCTTATTGCTATACCAAAACTTCAAGAACTATTTTGAAGATATATGGAGATAGTGGACAGCCTTGTCTTGTTTATAATTTTGGTGGAATCACTTTAATTTTCTCTCCATTTAATTTGATGTTGGCTGTCGGCTTGCTGCATATTGCTTTTATTTTAGATATGATCCTTATATCCCTGACCTCTCCAAGACCTTTATCATGAAGGGGTGTTGGATTTTGTCAGATGCTTTTTCAGCATCTAATGAAATGATCATATGGTTTTTTTCTTCCAGTTTATTTATATGATGGGTTACATTGATAGATTTTTACATGTTGAACCAGCTCTGTATCTTTGGGATGAAGGTGACTTGATCATGGTCGATGATTTTTTTTGATGTGTTCTTGGATTCAGTTTGCCAGTATTTTATTGAGTATTTTTGCATCCATGTTCATGAGTGAGAATGGTCTGTAATTCTCTTTCTTGGTTGAGTCCTTTGTGTGGTTTTGGTATCAGGGTAACTGCAGCCTCAAAAAAGAGTTTGGCAAGGTTCCTTCCATTTCTATTATGTGGAATGCTTTGAAGAGTATAGGTATTAGCACTTCTTGGAATTTCTGGTAGAATTTTTCACTAAAACCATCCAGCCCTGGGCTTTTTTTGTTTGGGAAGTTTTTGATGACAGCTTCTATTTCCTTGCCTTTTATAGGTCTATTTAAATTGCTCACTTGGTCTTGATTTAATTTTGGTATATGGTATCTATCTAGAAAATTATCCATTTTTTTATGTTTTCCAATTTTGTATAGTACAGGTTTTTGTAGTATGACCTAATGATTCTCTGAATTTCCTCAGTATCTGTTGTTATTTCCCTTTTTCATTTCTGATTTTGTTAATTTGCATGTTCTCTCTCTACCTTTTGATTGGTTTGGATAAAGGTTTGTATATCTTGTTGATTTTCTCAAAGAACCAGCTCTTTGTTTCATTGATTTCTTGTATTGTGTTCTTTGTTTCTATGTTGTTGTTTTCAGCCCTCAATTTGATTATTTCCTGTTTTCTATTCCTTGTGGGTGTGTCTGCTTCTTTTTAGTTGTAGAGTTTTGAGGTGTGCTGTTAGGTCACTAATGTGAGCTTTCTCCATTTTCTTTATGTGGGCACCTAATGCTATGAACTTTCCTCTTAGCACTGCTTTCATAGTGTCCCATAGGTTTGGATATGTTGTGCCTTCATTTTCATTGAATTCTAGGAAGTCTTTAATTTCTTTCTTTATTTCTTTTTTGACCCAGGAGTGGTTCAGTAGTTCACTGTTCAATTTCTATGAGTTTGCAGGCTTTCTGAGAGTAGTATTGTTATTAAATTCTAACTTTAATCCATGGTGATCTGAAAAGACACAGGGCGTTACTCCAATTTTTTTGTATCGGTGGAGGTTTGCTTTGTAACTGAGTATGTGATCAGTTTTTGTGAAGATTCCATTGTTTATATCTGTTTTTGTCATTGAATATCTTGTTTTCTCCATTGATGGTGATTGAAAGGTTTGCCGGGTATAGTAGTCCTGGTGTTGGTTTTGACTCAGCCTCGGAGGTCCCGGATGGAGAAGTGGCTTCATTTCCACTGTTCCTCTTTCCTGCCTCCATGTCTTCCTCTTTGTACCACTAACTGGGAAGCTGTGTTCAGTGGGTGTCAACTTCAGAGATGGCAGATGAGTAGGAGCTAGAGCAGTGATTCTCATCCTGCGGGTCGCGACCCCCTTGGCAAACCTCCCTCCCTAAAAATATTTACATTATGACTCATAACAGTAGCAAAACTACAGTTATGCAGTAGCAACAGAAATAATTTCCTGGTTGAGGGTGCCACAACAGGAGGAAATGTACTAAGGGGTCCGTGGCAGCATTGGAAAAGTTGAGAACCACTGCTCTGGAGAGTCAGTGTGAACACGCCCCACCCATAGCCAGCAGTACTATGCACCTCCAAAGTCACCAGGAGGCCAGACCACATGCTGATGTTGAGATCTTAATGCAAAAAATCAAGAGACACCTGACCCTGGGGGTGCTGGGTGTCTGTTACTTCTACTGTCCCGATGGTATCAGAGCAGTCAGCAGCCTTCCAAACGCCTCCTCTTGATGTCAGCATCAGTATCAGATGTCAGCATCAGCATCAGATGTGTCCAGTTCTGTTGTCAATCACGCCTCCACACACAAGTTTAGAAGCACAGAGGTGCAATTCCCTGGGTGGTGCTTTCCCAACTCTTTCCACGTGAGATTGCAAACTGACTTTTCCAAAAAAATAAAGGTCAAGCAGCCCTGGGGTGTGTCATCTCTTACTATCTCAAAATATCTTCCTGTTGCATTTGCCACATCTGTGTGCTCGTTGGTGCTCTCTTAGTCTCTTTTTCTCCTTGCTGTGACCAAATGCCTCACCAGGGCAGCTTAAGCACGAAGAGCTTCCATTTTGCTCATGCATGATGCTCCTGAAGAGATTAGGGCATGTGGTCCATATTAACTAGTTGGATTTTCTGCTGATCGCCAGAACCTGTATGTACAAGGGCAGCTCAGGTGTTCACACCTGTACTCCCATGGAAGGACACACACACCTCTGTAATGAATGGCTACCTGCTCTTCCCTCAGTTGAGTGTCAAAGGGTTGGCAGAGGTACTGAGTCAGTGTGGAATACATGTTATATGGTTATTTAGTGACTCAATCAGAGCAGGTTTTGAAGAAAGACCTGATTAACTTAAAGACTTCAACTATGATAGTTAACAGCGTTCTTCCCCAGTGCTGAACAACTCAAACCTTGGGGAGATATGATAACTGCCTCTTAGGGATGTTTGAAGAAATCTTGGTGAAGGGAATTAGTGATGAAATAATTAGGGTTATATTAGAGTCTAGGGATCTAGCCCCGTGATAGCAACAGTGGGAAAGGGTCACTAAAGTTTGATTATGGGACCCCGAGATCTCTGACATTTAATGAGAGGGTTCAGGCCACTACTGCAGGGCTATGGGTTAAGGCCATTGGCTTTGACTACAGCTGGAATGAATGAGCAACAAACACCCCATTTCTTTCTAATCCCCTTCCACCACCTTCTACAGCCAGAAACCAGGTCTTGAGGTTGCTGCCATCCAGGAGGCTACCTTCCAGGGATCAATCTGAGAGCACAGAACATTCGTTTAATGCATCAGTCACACTCACCAATGCCAGTGCTTCCTCCCAAGGAGCAACTTCCTGTGTCTGAGTTTCCATGTGGCCCAGGTGTTACAGGAAAGCCACTTCTGCCGCTACTCCAGTGCTTCCTGCGTTTCACGACCAGAGAAGTTCTCGTGGTCTGTATTTATTCATTTGCTCCTCCCATGCCTAGAGGTTCATGGGGAGAGTTGGCAGCTGTTTCACATTCTGTTCACTGCTCCCATCCTGCTCTTGCCTGGCTCAGCAGTCCATTAGGATCGAGGGTCCCCATCCCCCACCCCCAGGATCCTCCCGCACCTGTCTTCTTTAGCGTGGACTTGGATGTAGGTCATGACAATCATTGTTCTGAAAAGCCAGCTTCAGGAGCAAGCAGCATAGAACAAGCTGAAACAGGAAGAGGCAGGGACTCCAAGGTAACACAACTCAAGGGTGGATGAGGGAGGAGACCAGGCCTGGTTCCGCTTCATGCTTGAATTTCTGGCCTCAGAATGGGACTGACCTATAGAGCTGTGACTATCCTGACTAGGTATAATGCTATCTATGGCTCAAAATTTGGAAGGCAGCCCTGAGGGCTTTGATGACAAGTAGATCTCTCCACGTGGGAAACTAACCTTCCATTCTACCCACATCTCCCTACTAGCTGAGCTGAACAAGCCTATGGGGACTATGCCAATGGCTTCTGGAGATAAGACAGCCTGTAGGGTATCCATGGTTGCTTTGCTACAGGGTACCCACAGTGTACCTAGAGTTGGTGCCTGCCATGGACCTGGTTCTACTGTGAAGTACTGAAAATGAATGAGAACAGGGTTTGATGGAGTCACTCACAAGGGGAGTTATGGTTTCCAAGTAGAAGTTCTGGTGAAGATGGGCACTCTGTCCTGTGTGTGTGTTTCCACACTGTGTCCTTCCACACTCTGTCCTGTGTGTGCTTCCACACTGTGTCCTGTGTGTGTCCTTCCACACTGTGTCCTGTGTGTGCTTCCACACTGTGTCCTGTGTGTGTGCTTCCACACTGTGTCCTGTGTGGGCTTCCACACTGTGTCCTGTGTGTGCTTCCACACTGTGTCCTGTGTGTGTGCTTCCACACTGTGTCCTGTGTGTGCTTCCACACTGTGTCCTGTGTGTCCTTCCACACTGTGTCCTGTGTGTGTGCTTCCACACTGTGTCCTTCCACACTGTGTCCTGTGTGTGTGCTTCCACACTGTGTCCTGTGTGTGCTTCCACACTGTGTCCTGTGTGTCCTTCCACACTGTGTCCTGTGTGTCCTTCCACACTGTGTCCTGTGTGTGTGCTTCCACACTGTGTCCTGTGTGTCCTTCCACACTGTGTCCTGTGTGTGTGCTTCCACACTGTGTCCTTCCACACTGTGTCCTGTGTGTGCTTCCACACTGTGTCCTGTGTGTGCTTCCACACTGTGTCCTGTGTGTCCTTCCACACTGTGTCCTGTGTGTCCTTCCACACTGTGTCCTGTGTGTGTGCTTCCACACTGTGTCCTTCCACACTGTGTCCTGTGTGTGTGCTTCCACACTGTGTCCTGTGTGTGCTTCCACACTGTGTCCTGTGTGTGCTTCCACACTGTGTCCTGTGTGTGCTTCCACACTGTGTCCTGTGTGTGTGCTTCCACACTGTGTCCTTCCACACTGTGTCCTGTGTGTGTGCTTCCACATGTGTCCTGTGTGTGCTTCCACACTGTGTCCTGTGTGTGCTTCCACACTGTGTCCTGTGTGTGCTTCCACACCGTGTCCTGTGTGTGTGCTTCCACACTGTGTCCTGTGTGTCCTTCCACACTGTGTCCTGTGTGTGTGCTTCCACACTGTGTCCTGTGTGTGCTTCCACACTGTGTCCTGTGTGTGTGCTTCCACACTGTGTCCTGTGTGTCCTTCCACACTGTGTCCTGTGTGTGCTTCCACACTGTGTCCTGTGTGTGCTTCCACACTGTGTCCTGTGTGTGTGCTTCCACATGTGTCCTGTTTGTGTGCTTCCACACTGTGTCCTGTGTGTGTGCTTCCACACTGTGTCCTGTGTGTGCTTCCACACTGTGTCCTGTGTGTGTGTGCTTCCACACTGTGTCCTGTGTGTGCTTCCACACTGTGTCCTGTGTGTGTGCTTCCACACTGTGTCCTGTGTGTGCTTCCACACTGTGTCCTGTGTGTGCTTCCACACTGTGTCCTGTGTGTGCTTCCACACTGTGTCCTGTGTGTGTGTGCTTCCACACTGTGTCCTGTGTGTGCTTCCACACTGTGTCCTGTGTGTGCTTCCACACTGTGTCCTGTGTGTGCTTCCACACTGTGTCCTGTGTGTGCTTCCACACTGTGTCCTGTGTGTGCTTCCACACTGTGTCCTGTGTGTGTGTGCTTCCACACTGTGTCCTGTGTGTGTGCTTCCACATGTGTCCTGTGTGTGTGTGCTTCCACACTGTGTCCTGTGTGTCCTTCCACACTGTGTCCTGTGTGTGTGTGCTTCCACACTGTGTCCTGTGTGTGTGCTTCCACACTGTGTCCTGTTTGTGTGCTTCCACACTGTGTCCTGTGTGTGCTTCCACACTGTGTCCTGTGTGTGTGCTTCCACACTGTGTCCTGTGTGTGCTTCCACACTGTGTCCTGTGTGTGCTTCCACACTGTGTCCTGTGTGTGCTTCCACACTGTGTCCTGTGTGTGCTTCCACACTGTGTCCTGTGTGTGCTTCCACACTGTGTCCTGTGTGTGTGCTTCCACACTGTGTCCTGTGTGTGGGCTTCCACACTGTGTCCTGTGTGTGCTTCCACACTGTGTCCTGTGTGTGCTTCCACACTGTGTCCTGTGTGTGTGCTTCCACACTGTGTCCTGTGTGTGCTTCCACACTGTGTCCTGTGTGTGTGCTTCCACACTTGTCCTGCGTGCTTGTCCATCTTTTCTTTTCCCTCTCTCTCCCTTCGTTCTTTCTCTCTTTCCCCCTCCTCTTCTGTGCTGAGTCAGTTCTGTGTTTGGCGGGAGGCATGCACAGGTGCACACCAGAGGCAGATGAAGAGGACCGGTTTCTTTTGTAGCAGAGGAAGGAACGATATGGCCACTTAGGCTTAGTAGGGAGATCTCTAATCTCATTGATTTCCCCCTGGTATTCAGTAGAATATTATAGCTGAGACAATTAAATACGGTTCTGAGGAATGAGTAGAGGAGCCATTTAATCTGCTTAGTTTGTTCGGTAATAGCCAATCGATACCATGCTATTTTTTTTCTTTTAGCTATAGAAGTACTGTAGGCCTTGCTGTGTGATGGATGCCCTTAGAGATTATTAGAGAGAGAAGGATTTCTTTTTCTCTTTAGTTTCCTTGGTTTCAAACGATTCTTTGTGACATTATCCCGATGGCTATAAACTCGAGAGATGAACCCCCAACAAATGTGTGATGCCAATTTTCACTCTACAAATCAGGTGGCCCTGGGCCTCCGTGCAGCCATGTTGATCCTGTCAATGTGGAGTTGTGGGATAATTTTCTTTATTGTGTTTTTTTATTTTGTTTTTCAGAGTCTCTTCTCTTGGTCCTAGGACTTTCCAGGTTATTCGCATCTGGAGTCTGTGCTGCAGGTTGAGTTGAAATATACATATGAACTCAGGTGTTCTCTTCCCAGTTATAGTAACTAATCTACAGTGAAACAGTGTGGCAAAATATCTACGCTGCAGTTGGAAGAGGGAGGGTGCTATGGTTACTTTTTATTGTCAACCCAAAACAACCTATAGTTACTTAGCAGGAGGGAACTTCAGGTGAGGAATTGTCTCCATTAGATTGGACTGTGGCCATGCCTGTAAGAGACTGTCTTGATTGATGATTGATGTGGGAGGGTGTTGATGGGGTTTCTTTCCTGCCCAGTTCCCGCAGTTTTTAAGTCCCAAAGAAAATCACACAGAGGTCTACATTGGTTTTAAACCGATTGGCCCATTAGCTCAGGCTTCTTATTAACACTTATATTAGCCCATTATTCTTATCTATGCTAGCCATGTCGCTCGGTATCTTTTTCAGAGAGGCAGTCACATCTTGCTTCTTCTGTTGGTCAGGTCAGGACTGCAGAGGAATGGGCTTCCTCCTTCCCAGAATTCTTCTGCTCTCGTTGTCCACCTCTACTTCTGGTCTGATTGTTCCACCTATACTTCCTGCCTGGCTACTGGCCAATCAGAGTTTATTTAAAATATAATTGACAGAATATTGACAATAGTCCCATACCAGGAGGGCTCATCCATTGGTGGCACCATTCCCTAGGCAGATGGTCCTGTGCTGGACATAAGTTAGAGAGTGACCCAGTAAATGTCTTCCTACATGTTTCCTACCTCTGCTCTATTTGAGTTCCTGCCCTGACATTACTCACTGATGGACTGTGACCTGAAAGCAGAAATTAAAGTAAACTCTTTCTTTTCCAAGTTGGTCATAGTGTTTATCACAACAGAAATGGAAACAGGACACAAAACAGGTGAATTAAGACCATGGCACCTGGCTGATATTGCTGTCCCAGGAGACAGTGGGAAGGGGGTAAGGTGCTTAGAACAAGAGGTGTGCACTACCAGTTACTATACCATCACAGTAGATGCAGAAGTTACTTACCTCAGGAGCCATGAGGAAATCAGGTTCAATGGAAATCTCTCAAGATTTCAATGATAAGAAAGTCAGGGTTCAGTGGAAATCTCTCAAAATTTCAATGATGTCACCTACTGGTTAGGGGCAAGCCATCCATGGCTGATCACTGGAAGGCTAACTGATTCTTCTTTTAGGTCAGTGGTTTTCATCTTGAGGAGACATGTCCAAGGAATCTCTGACACCCTGTGGATACGCTTTTGGTCATCCTATCAGGAATGGCATTCAAGAAATCTGGAGAGTTAAGAGCTGGTTATGGCTAAATGTCCTATTGTGTAAAGGGGCTGGTCACTCCCATGAAGGAGTGGCTTAGCCCAAAAGTGTCTGCAATGCTGTCCCGAGAATCATATTTTAGGTCCATTTATTGCCACAAAAATATTAACACTTTGCTGTATTCGTCTAAAGCTTAATTTTATTATAAAGTGGGGGACATTTCTTTTTCTCCTAAATCATTTGTGTGTGTGTGTGTGTGGACACGTGTGTCTGTGTATGTCTGTGTCTGTGTAGGCCATATGTCAATGTTAAGTATCTTTCTGGATCATTCTTCGTCTCTCCCCCCGCATATCTCTCTCTCTCTCTCTCTCTCTCTCTCTCTCTCTCTCTCTCCAGGGTCTGTCATTGAACCTGGGGCTCACTGTTACAGGTAGACTGGCTAGCATTCAAGTCTCTGGACTCCATCTATGTCTACCTCCCCAGTGCTGGGGTTTAATATTGTGAAGGTTTTGTTTTAGATGTCAACTTGACACAATCTTAAATCACTGGAGAAGGAGTCTCAATGAGGGATTGTCCAGATGGCCCACTGTAGATGGCACTATTAGTTGAGTTTGGTTTGGGTCCTGGACTCTGTGTGTGTGTGTGTGTGTGTGTGTGTGTGTGTGCTGAGGACTAGCATGCAGGCATTCATTCTCTCTGCTCCTGACTGTGGATGTGATCAGCTGCCTCAAATAACTGCCTCGTTGACATCCCTACTGTTATGGGCTGTTGTTGGCGGAGGCTGTTCCTTCATTTCCCAAGGCTGCTTGTTCATTTCCTGGCCTCTCAGACCTGAACTAATCACACAGAAACTGTATTATTATACCACTCCTTGGCCTATTAGCTCATGCTTCTTATTGGCTAGCTCTTATATCTTAAATTAACCCATTTTTATTCATATGTGTATTGCCACATAACTGTAACCTATGGGTAAGATTCCATCTGGTGTCTGGTATCTGTCTCCTGCAGTGGCTACATGGCTTCTCTTTGGTTTTGTGCTGCAATAGGCCCAAAGCAGATTCTTTATTAACTAATGGTATTTGCAGCATACAGAGGGGAGTCCCACATCAGACTGTGACCTGGAATTGTGAGCCACTATCAACCCTTTTGTCCCTCAGTTGTTTTGTCTGGCTATTTGATCACAATAAATGGAGAGGCAATAAAGACACAGATGCACTCTTCCATACTCAGACCCTTATGTGGTATTGGGGATCCAAACTTAGGTCCTCATGCTTTCATGGCAAGCATTTTACCCACTGAGGCATCTTCCCAGCCCCAGACCATCTTATCCTTACCGTTTATCTGTGGTAAGTTGGAAAGTTTTGGTTTTGTTTTCAGCTCTAAAACTTGCCTTTGTTTTAGTGAAAATGTAATTGCTGAGCTTGCCTGTAGCTTTGCTGTCTCTCTCACCCAGCAATGGCTTCTGAATAGCATGGTTCCTGGTCCATTTCATTTTATTCTCTTTGCTTCCTTGCAATGTAGCTCAGACTACATTGTTTCAGAATTATCCAGTATTTTATATTATGTTCAAAGTTCTTATGAAAATATTCGGGGAAATCAGTATTTCGGGGACAAAATATGTTTTTCTCCATGCGGGCTGCTTTCTATAGCTGGCGCAATAATATTTACTTCAGTTTATATGAAACCAACATCAGGAGGAAATAATTCTCCTGTCTCATAAAGAGGAAGCGTCACACTGTTAGAGATGAGAAAAGCTACAAGGAAGGTGACTTCTGGAGGGCGCATTTTTCTTTGGAGAAATAACAGTAAATGCAATGTGTCATTAGGATTGTCTGTTACCAGAAAGAAAAAAAGAAAAATACTAGAGAGAAGTGGTTGTCCAGAGAAGGGAAAGCAAAGAGATATACGCCATTGCAGAGACCAAGTGAGACAGGTATGCAAAGCTAGTCTGGTCTCCTTGACTTTGGAATGTTGGGTAATGGACCAGATGGGAGTCGCCTTTTGCTATCCATAGCTCACGCTCTACCTGCTTTGGGTCTCTGGACTCAACTGGTTCGTGGGGTTTATGGCTTGCAGTCAAGATGGGACTGTGTATGAGTTATTTCATTTTTGTGACAAAATCCCTGACAGAAGCAACTTAAGGAGAGAAGGATTTGTTGTGGCTCGCTGTTGGCAAGGATACAGTCCATCCTGGTGGGGAAGACGTGTCAGGAGTGTGAGGCAGCTGGTCACATGGTATCCACAGTCAGGGAGCAGAGAGAGATGGATGCTCAGGCTCAGCTCACCTTCTCAATTTTAGTTATTTCAGGACTTCAGGCCATAGTATGATGCCTCCCACAGTTAAGACTGGGCATTAAATCCTAATTAATTTAGAAATTCTTTCATAGAGATGCCCAGAAGTTTGTCTTTTCGGTCATTATAGATCCTTAGAAAGCGCAAAGGGACCGTGGGAGGAAGAGGGGGAGGGAACTTGAGGCAGGGGGATAGTAGGACATGGGTTCCATAAAGGGGATTGTGGGACTAAAGAGAGGTGACCTGGGGAGGGGGTAAGACAGTAATGGAGGAGGCGTAAACAACTCTAAGGATTTTGAAAAGGTCATAGGAAAACATGTTATTTTTCTGCTTACTTAAAAAATATGTATGTATATGTAGTTTAAGTGGAGTTTCACTGGATCTCTTAAAAATTATTTGTTGTTTGCATGTGTGCACCTGATGTGTGTATGGAAACAGAATACATAGAGGTCAAAGGGCGATTTTTGGAGTCTGTTCTCACCTTCCACTTTTGTGTGTGGATTGAACTTGGGTTGTCAGGCACTTTAACACACACTGAGTCATCTGTCATCTCACTGGCCTCCATTTATCTCTTTTGGAGTATAATATATGCAAAAAATGTCAGGAATGGATAGTTATGCTGTGAGATATGCATGGAATGTTTTTGAATCCCAGAGTCCTCTCATCCCAGCAATTCCAGTTGTTCCCACAGAGCACCACTGTCTTGACCATCACTCCTTTCGCTAGTTTTTCAGTTTTATTTACATGGACTCTTACACTCTGCTCTCATTTGTAAATGCTTATTTTTTTAAATATTTGTGTGTGTGTGTGTGTGTGTGTCTCAGTGTGTTTGTGTTTGTGTAAATCTGCTACATTTGAACTGGATCCTTTGAAGCCAGAAATAGGCATCAAGTTCCCTAGAGCTGTAGTTGGAGACAGTTGTTAGTCACTTGGTGTAGGTACTGGGAACTAAACTTGGGTCATCTTTCTGCGAGAGCAGCCAATGCTCCTAACTGCTGAACCATCCCTCTAGTCTCTGTTCCCATTATTGTATAGCTTCTAATATTCTGCCTTCTATTAAGGAATTCATCTAGCTATTTGTGTGTTTAAATCATTGGCCTAATTTGTTATTGGCTTTCCTATTATGTTATTATTTTCTCCTTTCAGCCATGAACGTTTGCCTAAGTGTGCAGAGTCCAGCTTTTTTGCATTGAAAAATGCAGTGTTATTATCTAGATACAGATACATAATAATATTATATTATCTCAATATGTAACATTCCATTTTACACACACACACCCCACATAAATATTTCCAGCCATCTCATGGTTGAACTTTAAGATATATCTATTGGACTACCAAATTTATACAACTATTCTGCCTTATTCAACTATTAAATATCACACAGGGGACTTCTAAATGTCGGACACTAGACTGGACTAAATATGAGCATGATACATCCATGACCCTCGAGGTTCTGTTCTCAGATAATGAAGTCAGCAGTAATGCTTCATGTGATAAAGATGGCAGGATAAAGATAAAGATGTCCTCAAGGAGTATGACACACTCTTACTTGCCAGTTTTTTTTTTATCTCTGTGTAATGAAATATTCTCTGTATAACAGCTGGGAAATCTGTGGTTTTTTTAATTTTAATATTTTAATTGTTTAACTTTTCTAATCTACTGGGTTTCAACTTTCAATTTTCTATGTTATGTTGAAACAATGGGTACTTTCAAAATTCTTCCTGCATCGAATATATGGGAAAATGTTGATCTTAACACCTTTGAAATAATCATTGTTAGATCACTACCTTTTATATATTCACTTTCCTTTAAAAAGTATTTATTTTATTTATGTGTGTACCTGTGTGAGTGTATGTGCATATGTGCATGCAGTACCCATAGGGGCCAGAAGAAGGCAATGGATCACCCTGAAATTGGAGTTATGTTGCCAGATTGGATGCTGGGAACTGAACTTAAGCCATCTGCAAGAGAAACAAGGGCTGTTAATCACCTGAGCTGTCACTCCAAACCCATATTCACTTTCTCTGTTATGTGGTTTGTCTACTATCTTTGTGTATTGTCAGTCCTGAGAGGTGGGATGTTTAGTTTGAGAAATTTAAGTTGTTTTCAATGAAACTAACTCTTTGCTTAAAGAAACCTGCACCTCTGTCACTTTAGAGTCCAAGCCTTCATTTTTCATTCATGGATTTAGATTGCCTGAAACAAACTGATGAGACTAAAAATTAACATCTCAGTTAAAAAGAATGACTTCCTTTGTTTTTTTTTTTTTGTTATCAGGAAGTTTTGGTTACCTTCACACTGCTGTGGCCACTGTTCCTGACAGGCACAGTTTAAGGGAGGGAGGATTTATTTCAGCTCATAGTTAAGTGGGGAAAGCTCGGAGAGTGGCTCATTTAATGGTGATGGAAGTGTGTGGCAGAGACTATTCACATCATTACAAGTCCGGAAGTAGGAGGTGTGACAGGAACCTAAGGAAGTTAGGTTCTCAAAGCCTGCTCCCAAGTAGCCTTGACTCCTAATGGTTTACAATGTGCCAAAACAGCACCACCAGTTGGGGGAAAAGCATTCAAACCCTGAGTCTGAGGAGTGGGCATTTCAAACCCAAACCCTAACCACAAAAGCCTTTCTCTTTGGTTATCACGGGTTTGTGCTCACCTAGCAAAGCATAAGTTTGAGTGAAGTTGGTTTTGATCGAGTTTATGGAGTAGCTGGGTTGGTCGAGTGTTGTGTTATTTGTAGCAACTAAGTATTCTGCATGGCAGTTCTGTGACCCCTGTGGCTGCACAGGGAGGGGAGTGTGAGATAACTGCTGAAAAAGTTTAGGGGGGCACTGGGGTCACAGATGGGGTGGTCAGAAAATGCACTTCCATGAGGAGGCGGAGATTGACCTTAGCCTTAGAAGATGAATGGTGCTTTAGTGGGTGGGGAGAAAGAGCCAGAGGCTCCAGGAGACAGGACCAAGGGAGACAATGCAGGAGGCTCTGTGGATGGCCTTGTGGTCTCTGTAAACAAGCTGGCATTGTTGATTTTTGTTAGGTCCCTGTGCCTGAGCAGTTTGAATGAAAAAACAAGAGAGCTCATTAAGGGCAATTAAGTGCCTTGATTGTTTCACTCTTTGTGAGGAACTGGTCCTGGGTTTCACCCTACTGGACAGCATTGTCTTCTCTCAATCCCAAACTGGCAAAATCGCCTGAGTGCCAAACTGCTTGTAAGTTTATTCTGGGGAGGAGGGGGAATCACTGCCAGATTGACAGCTGTGATGGAGAACAGAGGCAAAGCTACTACTACACTCCTTCATTCTTGAGTCTATAAAAAATGTCTAATGTCTCATTTATTTAGTTAGCTTGTTAGTTATTGTGTGTGTGCGTGCGTGTGTGTATACAGATGTGCCACAGCATGCATGTGGAGGTCAGAGGACAAGGGAATCAGTTCTTTCGTTTCACCATGAGTCCTAGGGATTGAACTCAGGTCCTTGGGCTTGCCAGCAAGCATCCTTATGCTCTGAGCCATCTTGCTGGCCCACCTTCTGGTTCTTGCATTGCATTTTGGGGATACAAATCTGTAAAACTGTGCTAAGGAAAGATGAGGTGCAAAGTGAAAAGTGGGTCTCTTCATACCTGTTAAGTCAGCAACACCCTCCTGTCCACACAAGACGCGGGTGTTGTTTATATTACGGCAACTATCACTTTTACTTCAGCTACTTCGGACCAGGGCACTGTCACGTCTTGCCTTAATTATTCAGACAGCTTCCTGGCCTTGCTTTCTTTTTCACTTTCCATACCTAAAAATTGCCTCTGCTGTAGGTACTTAATGTTCAAGAACAGACCCACACCAGGACCAATGCCTGTTGTCACCAGCCATGGGTATGAGGCTCATGAATTTGTGATCGTGGCTGGGCCTTGCTGGGGCAACCTGTTCCCTTTCCAGTAGCTAGGGAGGCTGCAAGGCTGCTCTAAGTCACTTTGCTTTGAAAGACAGGCAGAGTTACGTCTGCTATATTCTCGCCCATTTAGGAGAGAGTGACCAAATTCTGCCAATGGGTGACCGTGTCTTAGCATCACCACAAACTTACACTTAAAAATCTCCCAGTGGCTTAGAGTCTCAAAATGTCCCAGTCTCTCAGAAGGCCCACTGTGCCTTCGAAGGCCTCACCTTTCCTGCCACATGGGATCCCCTGTTCCTCTCACCCAATAGGGCTTCCATCCTTCAATGGTTCTGCCTGAGGCTCATTCCTTTTTTCATTCTTGCCTTTTCTCAAAGGCTGATCATGTCCACTAGGCTGCTAGAAACAAAGAGCATAGGGTCTGTGCTAATCCTGCCCACCTCCCCAGCCCTATCCCGCTCATCTGTGGAAAGCTTTTCTGTTTTCACTCACAGTCTCTTAACACTTGAGAGGCCATGCATTTGCCTTCTTTGTTGTCTGTCTGTCTGTCCCCACTGGAGAGAATGCTCACAGAAATCTTCTGGTATGCATCTGGGACATTGTTGTCTCTGCAGAGTGCATGCTCCGCCATTGGTACATTGCCGTCTCTGCAGAGTGCATGCTCTCTGCCATTGGTACATTGCAGTCTCTGCAGAGTGCATGCTCTCTGCCATTGGTACATTGCAATCTCTGCAGAGTGCATGCTCTCCACCATTGGTACATTGCAATCTCTGCAGAGTGCATGCTCTCCACCATTGGTACATTGCAATCTCTGCAGAGTGCATGCTCTCCGCCATTGGTACATTGTAATCTCTGCAGAGTGCATGCTCTTAGTCAGTGTATTTCAAGTGATGGAGAAAGAAGCCCAAGATAAAAAGGAATGAAAAAGAATGGAGGGGAGGGGAGGAGGGAAAAGGATATGGGGAAGAGAAGGCATGAAGGGAGGGAGAAGAAGGAAGGAAGTGAAAAGGGTTGATCTGTTCAGCTCTGGGAAACACCCTTCTCCCTCCCTCCCTGCAACCTCTTGCCATGTAGCTCATGTTGGCCTCTGCTTCTAAGTGCTGGGATCACAGACTTGGTTTATGTGGTGCGGGGAACTGAACCCAGGGCCTTGTGCATGCTGGGCAAGCCCTCTACCAACTGAACCACATCGCCAGCCCTACTAGCTCTGGGTGATGCAACCTAAAGATCCCAGCCCTCAGCTCCTGACCAGTTCTTAGATTTCCTCATTTTCCTGCAACCGTGCTGCTATGGGCTGTCAGGCTTTGGAGTCCATGCAGGAGAACAGGTCTGATTGTTCCAGAAGAAAAACATCTCCAAGTGACACTGAGTGGACTGCCTATTAATTACAATTTCTCATATAAAGTGTAAAAACGCTCTCTTGCTCAGAAACAGGGTTTGTTGGCATATGAAAAGAGAAAAGAGAATTATCTGTGAGTTTCTGACACAGATGCTGCTTTAAATAAAACAGCTCATTTTATTTCTGTCCTGGTTTTAGGTGCTTTCTGGGCTGGCGGAAGAATTCTCCAGCTTGTCCATTACTCTGCAACCGAGGCTTCTTGTTTCATGAGGAAGTGTATGAGAGACTCAAGAGCAGCGGTTCTCAACCTGTGGGTCACAGACCCCTGTGGGGGGGTCCAATGATCCTTTTATAGGAGGTCGCCTAAGACCATTGGAAAACAGATATTTACATTACAGTTTATAACAGTAGCAAAATATAGTTATGAAATAGCAATGAAAATGATGTTGTGGTTGGAGGTCACCACTACATGAGGAACTGCACTAAAGGGTCTCAGCATTAGGGAGGTGGAGAAACACTGCTCTAGAGAGACTTCCTCTTCCCTCTCCATTTAACACCTTCAGGGTCACAGGCTTTTGGGGGTTTCAGCATATGTGCTCGTGTGTGTGCACATACATGTAGAGACCGGAGGTTATAGTAAGGTGTCTTTCTCAGTTACTCTCCTAGTAGTTTGTTGAGAGAGGGTCTCCAAATGAACCTGCAAATGTACTGGGCTACATTCACAGCCGTCCTGGGATGCATGCAGCCTTGGGGTCCATAGGTTGGATGTACATGTCTGAAGCCAAGCCCTGTGACAAAATAATCAGGGGTGTGGCTGGCACTCCAGTTGTCTAGTAGGACTGTAAGCCAAGCAGCAGATCCTGGAAGGAACCAATGCTGGGATCCATGCTACTATGCAAAACCCTGCTGGTTTTTCTTTAGTGTGTGTGTGTGTGTGTGTGTGTGTGTGTGTGTGTGTGTGTAAAACACCATGTTTCAACAAGGACCCTTTCTTGAGTGTCTGCACAGATTCACGCTGAGCTAGGGCTCTAAGACATCCTGTACCATTGCTTACTTGCTAATGAGGCTTCCATAGACAATCCTGGGTTGCTCTTCTTAGATGAAGTTCATCTTAGCAGAGGACAGTCAGAATTCAACCAGTCACACTGAATGTCAGCTCACTGTGCCCTGCTCACTCAACCTCTTCCTGTCAGACTCAGCTGAAACCTCCTGGCATTGGGATCCCTCTGCTTTCTGTGCAGGGTCTTCACCAAGCTCTGGTTTTGATGATGGTATGGACCCTCTTGAACACTAAGAGAAATCGGCACTATCAAGGCCATCACCTTCACCAGTAGATGCAGTTCAGAAGTTCAAAGCAAACTCTGACAGTATGACCTCAGCCCCTGTTGTGGGCAGAGCTGTCCTGGGTGTGAATCCTGAGAGAGGAACATGAAAGGAAGAGTTGGAGCCTTACTCAGGCTTCTGAGTCACCACGAGTATCAACAAGGCCCACATTCCCTTCTCATCTTTTGTTCTCAAACCCATACTCCCACTTACCTACCCCATTTAAATAGTCCACCAACAGCCATCGGTTCCTTACCTCCTTGTCAGCATCTTATTCCAATGTCACATATTCTATGCAGCCTTCCACTTCTGAGGTTCCAACACAGAGACATGGCATGCCCCATAGGTGATGCTGCCTCCCTGTCTGCTGTCATGGTTATTCCTCATTCCTGAAGATTTGGCCCCTTGTCAGCATCAACCACAGGGGTCACACATCAGATATCCTGCATATCAGATATTTGCATTCTGATGTATAATGGTAGCGCAATTCCAGTTATGAAGTAGCAACACAATTTTATGTTTGGGATCACCACATGGGAAATTGAATTAAAGGATCCCAGTGTTAGGAACATTGGGGACCACTGCTCTAGAGCATGACAGAATCTATAGCCCAGAGTATCTTTCTACTTTGACAGCATGTGTACTGCGACATTGAGTCAGTGGACTACACACTGCATCTTTGATAGGGAGGGTCCAGGCCACATTTCAGCCACTTCAGAATAAGCAAAGATATCTTTGGTACCTTAACATCCACCAAACCATGGATAAACTGTCTTTGATGGTCAGAATGTCTTTGATGGACAAGATATCTTTGATGGGCAGGGTGTCTTTGGATAAAAACTGTCTTTGATGGACAGGTATATTTGATGGACAAGATGTCTTTAACAGTAATTCAGCCGGATAAACTTTTTAACTTTTAAAGACATTGCCAACTCATTGAATATAAGATTATATCTATTTTTACCAAAACTCAGAGACAATACCCCAGCCAAGCAATGCCAGGCATGTTCTAGAACTATGGCTTTGACTGACCAGTATGCTGTAAATAACCAGGGTTCAGACTTAACACTTCTCCAATGATCTTTCTGGCTGATGAGTCTCGGTTTTACTAAGGACAAAAACCTATGTATCTTCCCTGTGAAGTCAGAACTCAGTCATTTCAAAATTTCATTTCAATTTAGAATTCTATTGTTATGTGCTGGACACAGAGAACATCACCTCTCAGTCTTTTTTTGGATGCTGTACCCCGTATCTATGAGTGAAGTCAGTGGCATGAGACTGTCTCCTACAATGCACTGTAAGCTTTCTGGGTTTTATTTTTCTTTGTTTTGTTTATTGGTGCACTTGAGACTTCTTTTCCCTCTTGAAGTTGGATGAGGTACCAGGTTACTGGCTGTACAATCTGAATGCTAAGTAGCAGGCATTAAGTAGCTTGACGAAGGCAGCAGGTAGGCAAGCCAAGAAAGCCTAGTTTAGTAGACTCGGGTCATTGAAGAGCCAGGTATTTCCCTTGTCGGAGTGAAATAAACTCATCACAGACAGCCGTAACCTTGAAGTCCCTCGTGATGACGGTGGCAGTGTTAAGCAGATTCCCTACTGCAGAAAGCAGGGCTCTAAGTCAAGGGCTCTCTTACACAGTAAGCTAGTCTACATTTTCCGAGCAGCTCTGGTGTTGATAGACTCCAGCATGTGAAGGAAAACACTCCATATGGGAATTCCATGTTGTGCTTGAGGCTCAGATCAGGATCCCTGTACAAGTACCTGATGGGAAACTAAATGACAAAACTTCGCCTTACACAGGGGTAGAGATGGGGCAGGGGTGTTCAGAGCCTCTTAGAAGGGACCCACAGAAAGGCTAATCACTTTGGTTACTGTGCGCTTCCATCACAACCCCACCCTCATTTTGTTATATTTATGCTCCAGAGAGTTTGTTTTCCTGTTGGAAGAGACACATCCTTTTTACCTTATTTATTTATTTAAAAAAAAATTTTTTTATTGAGAAAAAGAAAAAAAAGTTTCCGCCTCCTCCCAGCCTCCCATTTCCCTCCCCCTCCCCCCACTCCTCTCCTCCTCCCTCTCCAGTCCAAAGAGCAGTCAGGGTTCCCTGCCCTGTGGAAAGTCCAAGGTCCTCCCCCCTCCGTCCGTGTCTAGGAAGGTGAACATCCAAACTGGCTAGGCTCCTCCTTTTTACCTTTTACTGCCCCAGAGTGGATTTATTTTTCGCCTTTATCTTCAGATTTTTGTTAAGAGGTACAGGCAGCTTTGGGTGGATTCTCATTAGGACGCTTAGGCTGCCATGTCTGAAAGCAGTAATGTTGATTGCGTGCTGGCTAATCATCCTTACAGGGATAACGCACATATCTACCCAGGAATGGTGATGCAGCTTTGAGAATCATCTGAGATTATAGATGTAAAGACTGGAGGACAAGTGCAGTTAGGCCGTTCATCCAAAGCCACACGTTAGTAAGAAGAAAGGCCAGCACGTGGGCATTCCAGGTAACGATTTTTTGACTTGTCATGTGGGAACAGTGACATGCACAGCACTCTGGGAACGCTTGATGATGTCATAGAATCATGTGCTTGGAAACACACAGTAGACAACCCTCTGCCTTTTTCATTGTTCCTATAGGGACACACTCAGTCTTAAACCGATGTCCAAGGAAAGCCAAAATGCAAATGCTGAAGAAGCAGAATCCCAAAAAGTGAGACACAGAGTTGGGGATGTGGCTCAGTCTGAAGAGAGCTTGCCATACATGCACAGATCCCTGGGTTCCATCCCCAGCACCATTAAACAACAACAACAAAAACAGGCGTAGAGGGTGTATACTTGGCAGCCCAGCATGAGGGAAGTGGTGGAGGGTAAATAGGAAATTTAAAGTCATCCTCAGATACTCAGAATGTTCAAGGTCAGCCTGGACTGCATAAGATCCTATGAAAAGAAGGAAAAGAAGAAGGATAAGAAAGAAGGAGGAGGAGGAGAAAAAGAAAAGAAAAGGAAGGAAGGAAGGGAGGACGGACCATAGGCCTTGTAATATTCTTCCTGACTTACCTGGGAAGGACTCTCATAGCGATGGGTACCAGGTGTTTGCATTGCACCACACCCAGGGGTCCTTTCCCTTATCACCCTCTTTAGTCGAGGCCTTGGTGCAGCCCCCAGTGTTGTGAGAAGGGGTCCAGGACTGGCGATGGACACAGCCCTTTATTCTGTTCCTTCTATTTAGTGTTGGCCCCAGATGAGTGTGGCACCCTTGATCTTCAGGTCGAGAGTAGAAGCCACTGTGTACAGGCCTGGGTCCTCACAGGAGCTGGGGGTCTACCCAGGCCTCCAAGGGCCTCTAGCACGAACTCCTTACCCTGCCAAGTGAGGTGCTTGATGTGGGAGAGGTAAGCCCAGGACGTGAGCCCCAGGTCCCTCTGGGCTCTTAGGTTTTTGTGATACAATAAATTCCCTGCCTTGTTCAAGTTGCTTACATTTGGGTTTTTTCTAACAGCTTTTTTACACAAATAGGCCAGCAGCCGCTTCTCAGCCTTTTGGGTGAAATCAAGTGCAGAACGGCAAAGGCAGGGTTATAGAATGCTCTCTAGGGACGTCTCTCACTTACGGGCAGGCTTTTACATTGAAATGTAAAGCCTACATGTGTGAAATAGGTAAGCCCTGCATGCCATCTATCAGGAGGTGGTGGAGAGTGACGGGTCTCATATACGCGAGGAGCTAGGCACCTGCTGCTCTTTCAAGCTAAGAGCTCTCCCCGTCTTTACAGAGTAAAAGGCCCTCTTGTTGACGGCATCCTTCCCTCTTGCGGCTGCCATCGATGCTGTGAACTGCATAATTGCTCTCCATAGGGTTAGCACAGGTCAGTATTCTACGCTAGCTATAGTAGGGCGGCAGCAGCTTTGAAAGCAGGACTCCTCCGACACCAAGATGTCTGTTATGTGTGTTGAGCTTTGAGCAGATAATTTCCACCTGTCCTGTTTGCCCACTCCGTTCCCACCTCAAGACGCAGGGTGTCTGAGTTACTCATCTGGTCCCTGTGACCAGATGCCAGCCAAAGACCAACTTAAGGGAAGGGAAGAAGGGTTTGTTTTGTCTCAGGTTTTAAGGGTGTAGCCCAACATGGCAGAAAAGCATGGTGACAGGAATGGCTAATGCCAGTGGCATCTGGAGCAGGTGCCTGTTTGCTCACATCAGGAATCATCAGTGGAACAGAAAGCAGGTCAGGCTCTGAACCTCAAGGCCCACTTCTAGTGTGCAGTTACTCCAACCAGGCCCCACTTTCTAATGATCCTGCAGCACTGGCCCTACCAGCACCACTAGCAGGAGACTGAGCGCCCAAATGCTGGATGTTTCACACTTAACCCATAATGCTAAAGCACTCATAAAAATCCTAAGTCTTTGCAAGCTGGTGTCTCTGTTAGTTTGCTGTTGGGTTTGTGAGAAGTTGCCACCCACCCAATCGTTGAGCACAGCACACATTGGTTTAGCTCCTCTCCTTTGTTCAGGGCTCCATCTGCGTTTTCCTCTAACGTTGCTGTAAAGGAACTGGGAGATTGAACCTATCTTATAGGTAATCAAGATAAAGACTGATGTGTTTAACCCCTAATCACATTGGGAACCCTGTGACCACACGGGATAACAGATCTACAGGTGAAGGGACTAGGACATGGGTGTGTGTCTGGAGTGGTGGCGTCATGTCGTCTGGCATGCCGTTCTTAGGCAACTGGCCAGCTGCAGTTAGGATTCCCTCTGGTGTTTTGCATTCCTGAGTTAAGTATGCCTTGTTGTGCAGGGATGGTCTCTAGGGACATCTCTGCTCATGTGGAGCTGGTCCCCTCATACTTATTGATGCGTGAAAAAAAATGTCAACATTTGCTTTGATGTTGGAGCACTGTTTAGTTGTTTCTTTGACAAAACACCATGTATGCTTCTATTGCTGCGATAAAACACCGTGACCAAGGTAACTTACAGTTTGTTTGGGATAATGATTCTAGAGGGATAAAGGTCTGTCATGGTAGGGACACTTTGCAGCAAGAAGCCGACGTGGCAGATGGAATAGGAAGTTGAGAGCTTGCATCCTTCCCTGTAAGCATGAAGTGAACTGGAAATGGTTTGAGCCTTTAAGTGTTCAAAGCCCGCCTCTAGTGATATACTTCGTCCAACAAGGACACAACTCCCAGATCTCCCCAGTGTCACCAAATGGGACCAAGTGTTCAAATACATAGACCTGTGGGAGACATCTCATGTAAACTACCGCAGGTCCTGTGTGCACCAAGACTGAGGTTCTCAGGGTGGCAGGATTCTATGTGCCCTGAGATGCCCCTTCCCTGCAGGGTACAGACTGTTTCCATAGCCACTGTCCACTGATGGGTTTTTTTGTTACAAAGTTGCGCTCAACTCAGACTGTGCAGCTGAAGCGGCTGGGTGGAGAAGGGACTCTTAGCATTGTGCTGAAAGCTGCATCTGTCTGGGTCTGCTCGCTAGCTCCCCAGACATGGAAGGAGGAAACCACAGGATGGTGGGTGCCTTGATTTAGTCTTCTGTCACTATGAAAAGCACCATGACAGAGGTGCCTTAAGAGAGAAAGGGTTTATCTGGCCCAGGATCTTGGTTACAGATCTTTGTAGTGAGGAAGTCAAAGTAGCAGGAACTCGGAAGCCAGAGCGATGCATGCATGTGAGCTTGTGCTTTGCCCTCTTTCTCCTTTTCCATATAAGCTAGAGCAGCGGTTCTCAACCTTCCCAAGGCTGCGACCCTTTAATACAGTTCCTTGTGTTGTGGTAATCCCCAGCCATAAAATTACTTTCGTTGCTACTTCATAACTGTAATTTTGCTACTATTATGAATTATGAATTGTCATGAATTGTAGAGTAAATATCTGATATGCAGGATATTTGATACGCAACCCCAGTGAAAAGGTCACAACCCATGGGTTGAGACCACTGATCAAGAACCTGGTGCCGTCTACTTTTGACTGTGTCCTCCCCCAGGAGTTAATTCACTGGAGATAGTCTCCACACAGACAAGCCCCTGGGCCAACCTGAGCTAGACCGTCCCTGACTGAGAATCTCTTCCCAGCTGGTTTTAGATTATGTCAGGCTGACAGAACACACCATTACAGCCCAGGTCAAAAGGTGAGATAGATGATAGGTGACCACTATCAGTCTGGGGACATAGCCCCCTTCGGAGGAGCTCTGATGTTTATGTGGGGTCTGGTCTCACACCTCGCTGAAACCATGATGCTCATGCCTCACCCCCTGCCCTCCCCCACTCCTCCTCTTCTCCCCTTAGTCTCTCTCCTCAGTTATTATGTCTCCACCTCTCTTTTTCGAGTCATCCCCCGCATATGTCTGTCCCTAACTGGATTCCTCTAGTGGAGATGAGAGACATGGCCAGGGGGCAAATGCAACCACAAGAAGCCTATAAATACCTGTAACCCGATATCCTTATGGACCTGCAACTCCAGAGACTCCAGTTTCTTTATTCTTTGATGCTAAAGGTGATTGTCATAAGAGAGTAGAATCATGGTTCGTATGTAGACATAGAGCTGACGCAGGTCCTAATCAGGTGGGTGTTAGCACCTTTTCAAAGGACAGCCCAGACAGGCAGGACTTTCTGTGGAATAGGGATGTTGAATAGTGTGGGCACAAGTTGCGAATGGGAGAGCTGTCCCCCTTTCTGATGGTTTTGTGTGTCTGCAAGTTAGGCTACTGTTGTATTAACCTCAGTCACCTTCCAAAGTGTAACATGGCTCCCTTCACTTCAGAGCTGGGAAAGCTGGGGCCAGGAGATACGGTGCATTTCTGCAGTCCCAGCATTCCAGAGGCCGAGGGAGAGGGATGGAGAGTGCAGGCAGTTGGGCTATAGAGTGACACCCTATTGCAAAAGAAAAAAATACAATAAAAATAACACATTGGAAAAAACTGGAAAGGTTGCCTGGTCTTCTGTGTACTATACAGAAGGGTCCTTTGTCCTGTCTGATAAGAAATTCCCTTCTGTAAGCCACTGCCCCCCTTCATCTCCACCCTTTTCCCTTTCCCTCTCCTGTTCTGTCCTTTACTCTTTTTTATGGTGTATGGGTTATATCACTCACAATGATTTTGCCCTCAGCCAGAAGAGGAGAGAGTTATTTGTGTTTATTTTTTTAAGCTGCTCAATCCCTGAACAAATTAAACATTAATATAAACAATTTAAACACTGATGAGATGTGACAGTCTGATAGTTTTAATATAAAGCTACTTAATGACATTATTTTTTTTTTCTGTGTGCTGAGAGGTTTCAGTGGAGTGCTAGCTGGGGAGGTCGTCACTTCCCTGAGGATCAGAGACCAAGAGTCAAGTTAATTTAACAGTCAAGTTAATTTCTGCAGGGGTCCTCCGCCAGGTCTGTCCTGGGGCCTTGCTGGGGGCTCTGCAGAAGGATGTTTAGGTGTGGATTTAGGGTCACTGGCAGCTGACCCATGAAAGCCTCTGAGTGTTTGCTCTGGTGCCCTCTATGTCTCCATTTTTCTCTTTAAAAGTTTCTTTCCCAGTTGAAAGGAAGTTAGACAAAGATGTAGTGCAATGAATGGAACAAACAAGCAACCAAAAACAAACCCACAACTTTTATCTCAATGGGAATAAGAGAGTTTATTCTGGAATCAAATATAAGTGAATATTTGATTAGAATATTTGTCTAGAGCATGACCTAGAATACAGATTCCTACCTGTGCTTGCTCGTTAGTTTTTGTGTCACTACAAGCCAGAGTCCCCTAGGAAAAGGAAAGCGTAACTGAGGAATGTCCTCCATTATATTGGCCTGTGGGGAAGTCTGTGGTCATTTTCTTGGTTAGTAATTGGTGTGGGAGGGCCCAGTCCACTGTGGGCGGTGCTATCCCCTAGACAGGTGGTCCAAGATTGTATAAGAAAGCTATAAGCCAAACGAGCCTTTTCATTGCCTAGATGGTTTTGGATAGAGTTTTACCACAGCATCAGGATTGAGACTATGCTAGTTGTTGGTGGCGCATGCCTTTAATCCCAGCCTTTGGGAGACAAAGACAGGTGGAGCTCTGTGAGTTCGAGGCCAGCCTGGTCAACAGCGTATGTTCCAGGATGATCAGGGCCACACACAGAGAAACCCTGTCTTGAATAACAAAAAACAAAGAAGAACAAGCAGAATTCAGACTAGGACAAGGTTCCCCAAAATTCTACATTCTGGCAAGCATTTCATGAAGTTTATAAAGTAATAGAATGAAAGGGGTCAAGATACTTTTCTTAAAGTTCATTTGGGAAACTTCGGGTTGTGGGGGAGTTTCTGCTGTAGACCTCAGACATATTGGACGGTGTTCTTAGCTTTGGGGCTGGGAGAGGATAAGGGGTCTGTTTGTTGATTGCCAAAGGATTTACCTGATACTCACAGGATATCATCTCATACAGATATTGGCAGCGCATGGCTTTTGGGGGGCTAACATAGCTCAAGATAATTTAGTTCCTTAACTCTATAGTCATTGATGTTCTCTAATCAGTCAGCCAGTCTTGTGGAATGTTTAACACAGGGAGATGTCTTCTGGAAGCCTCAGTCACAAAGTCTTCCTGTTCATGGCACAAAACTCTGGGTTCATTTTGTGCAGAGGTCTGGCGCTCTGTGCGGTTGGTCACATAGACCTCACTGGGCCTTTGGCTGGTTGCCAGCTTTTCATTTTATACCTGGTGTTGTACAGAATGTTCCACAAACATCTTATTTTCTCAGGATAGGGTCTGAGTCACATAAATAGGAAAGTAGGAGAGGACATGAAAGCTATTTTGTGTTTCGTTGAATTGCCCTTTCCCAGAAATAAGTGACTCTGTGTATCCCTTGAGCTCTGTTAGGAGACCCTTGTATCTGAGTCTTGGAATCTTTCTTCCCTATGATTCAGAAACTCTTATAGTTAGGCAAAAATGTGACAGTGTTGTGTGCTCACTTTGATTAGTGGTGGAGCCTGGCCCCTTGCTTACTTCTCTGGCAGGTCCCTGACCTACATGGTCAGCACACTTGCACCCCACATTCAATTTTATCTTAGGGGGTTGAACTGAAGGCCCAATGCATGCTGGGACAAATGCTCTACTTTTGAGCTATAACCCCAGTTCCATATGACCGTTTGAACTATTGTCCCTTGAGTATCCCCTATATACATACAGTCACCAACTGCGTTAAGGTGAAGCCCTTGCTTTCAGACCTAAGTGTCTCTGTTCCCTATGTGGGGTGGCTAGAGGTAGCAACGAGAACACACAGTGTCGTTTCTACTGTTTTCACACAAGGAATGGATGCTTTGTATGGTCTTGGGATCTGTGGACATTGCAGAGATTTGGTGTTACTGGTATTGACACTTACAAGGTACCCTGGATTTACTTGGAACCTGCACTTGGAGGGGGACACTCAGTGACACTCACTTAGCTGGTTATGGTACAGAGGAGCAGGTTTTAAAACACAGTAAGAGATGGGGGGGCGGTAGGTAAAGCACTTGCTGGGCCACCATGAGGGCGTGAGTTCAGATCCTTGGAGTTCATGAAGACTGGAGACAGTAGCACATGTTTGCCCTCTTGGTGCATCTGTCGTGGAGACAGGAGAGCCACCAAAAGCTTGGCCACCTTCCTTCCCATCTCAACCTGTTCTGGGCTCTTCAGGGTGCTTTTCCATGCACGGAGGCCTCTCACAAGCATTCCTTTCCCAGCCTGATCTAGTTCCCCCTTCCCTCTGAGTCTCAGCTGCCCGAGACTAAATAAACATGGCTCCTGTGGGGTCCTTGATCGCCAGCACAGTGTGACACTGACACTTGTAAAAGGCCCAGTGGATGAATTGAGACAGAAATGTACCTGGTCTTGCTATCTATAGCCTCACAGTCTCCAGGTGCACACATCTTAGCAAATTACTGTGATACTAGTATGCTCTGTGAGATGTTCATGGGCAGGTGCTGGGTCCTGCTGGGGTTGTGTTTCTCACTGTGTCCTTTGAGAGGCTTAAGGAAAGTCCAGACTTCCTGAGTCATTCAATCTATGGACGTGTCTAAGAAGTGAAGACCGACTCCCTTCAGTAACATCTAAACCTTGAACCCAGTCTCAGGAGAGTGTTTGCAATAACCGTGCAATTCCCCATCCCTGAGTCTCATTCCGATGAGGGCCAGGCTGGCCGTGGGGAAGGTGCTCAGTATTTTCTCACCTTGTGCTCTGGGGATTCCAAAGACAGCTCTGGCTTGCTGCTCTGGTGTTTTCTCAGTCAAGGGATACTAATGCACCTCAAGTGTGCTGCCACCTCTACATTGGCATGGCAGCCTGTGGTGATTCGGGCAGCAGGTAGAGATGGGCTATCAGGAAGTGCCATCCTTGGTCTTAGCCTAAGGTCCAGAGGTATCTAGCCTTTTGCTTATGTCTGCTACATCCAGAGGTATCCAACTCCCAGTCCTTGTGTTGGGAGAACATGGGTTTATTCTGCATGGCACTGCAGCATGATGCTATGTGTGTGTGTGTGTGTGCGCATGTGTGTTGTATAGTATTGTGTGTGTATATAATGTGGCATTTGCTTTGTTTGCATTTTGTGCAGTGTGTTATGTGTAGTGTGTAGTCTGTGTGTTTGCATTGTAGTGTGGTGTGTGTATATGTACGTGGTATGGAGATTTTATTATGTAGTGTGTGGTATGGTGTGTGTGTGTTATATGTGTTTATGTATGTGGTGTGAGTAGTCTGTGTATAGTGTAGTGTATGTGTTTTATGTGTTTGTGTGTATGTGTTCGTCTAGTTGGGTGTTCTCTTGTTCTGTGCTCTGTGGGCGGAACACTATTTAAACTGCAAAGGGCATATGAAAAAATGTAGCTGCTGAAGTCACACTCAGTGGCTCACTGAGCGTCACATTACTTAGGGCTCTATATGCACAACGGGCAGTTTGAACTCTACCTTGACAACGTGATACCTGTGTGGTGTTTTTGGACAACTCACCTGCCTTCTCTGGTCCTACTTACTGTGGAGTGGAGACAAGGAGAATGTGCCATGGATGGGGCTTGGAGACTTACCTCCTTCATTCATCACCAAGGAACCACAGGACAGGGAGTTAGCAAATGTGTCATCACTATATGAATAATTCTGTAGGGACAGTAAAGGGAACCCTTGCACTCCAGGTCAAAGCATGACTCACTCAAGCAGAAAAACAGTGAAGATTCCGCATCGAGGTGGAAGGCTGGCCAGGCAGAGGCAAGTGAGGAGGATCCACTGGGTACAGATGACTAGGGAGAAGTCCGGAAGGGTCTCCCTAACACAGCAATGGCCTAGAAGCTGTCTTCTCTCTGAGGTCAGGGAAGAGTGCCTGGTGGGGTAGAAAGACATTCAGGATACAGAGAAGGTCAAGGGCAGCAGAATAGCACAGTCCCTGGACTGGGAAAGGAGGACAGGGGGAGTTTGGATGGTTGTAGGTGCTGAGCTGAGGACACTACTGATGTTTCTGCACTTGCGGGGATCTCCTGCTGGTGTTTCACCCTCTGCGTTCTTGTGCTCTTGGGCCGCATGTGTCCTCCATTCAGAGTTGTTAGAGTCACAGGGAAGGACACATTGCTTTTTCCAAGTCCCTGAGTCAGTAATTCGCAGCCTGGGCGTCTGGGTGAGGATGTCCCCAGGATGGCTGTGAAGTGCTGGCTGTGGGTTGGTGATGCTGTCATATGGGGTCTTTTTTTCCTGTTGTGTATCCTACTTAGCTATAGCTGTCAACTTGAACAAACGTAGAGTCAGCCTCATGGGAAGACGGAACATCAATTGAATTGTTGCCCAGGTCAAATTGGTTCATGTCTGTGTCTGTTAGGGGTATGGCTTAATTGACAATTGGTATGGGAGGGCCCAGTTCACTGTAGGTGGCACCATCCTTAGACATCTGACTCCGGGCTCTGTAATAAAGCTGTCTGAGCATGAGGTGATGAACAGGGTGTGCAAGCTAGCGGGGTCCTGCCACGGTTTCTGCGTCAGCTTCTGCTCTGGCTTCTTTCAGTGATGGATTGTGACCTGTGGCAGATGTCTGTTTTAGGTTACCGCCTTTGACAAGGACAAACCTCAGGAAAAAGCCCTGCGGTTGGGCTTCCTGAGGAGCATGGCCTCTAGACTCTGATTAAGCAGATGATAAGCTTGCTGGATCCCAGTGTGAGTTCCTTTCTCTTCCTTTCTCCCCTAGTGTGTATGAAGGTTGAATTATAGCCCTCCACTGTCCCAAATCTGAAACCATTGCAGTTCCTTCTAAAAACCACAGAGGTGATTGGGTTACCAATGGGGCTTCCAGTTGTCTCAGGTCTTTGCTTTGACAAAGATTAGACAGTTCTGCCAGGTTGGCTGTTGGCCTCTCTGCAAGGTGAGGAGGGCTGCCAGACTTAGAACCAAAGTTCCAAGGTGCCCTGTATTTACACTATGCCTTAGGAGACAGAAGTAATGTTATATTTCATTTGTTGTTCTGCTTGCCCCACCAAACCAGAGCTCTGTGTGTATGAGAGAGAGAGAGAGAGAGAGAGAGAGAGAGAGAGAGAGAGAGAGAGAGAGAGAACGTCCTGGTGACTTCTCGGGAATTCGCAGTGTGCAGCACCCAGATTGAACCTCCTAGCTGATCCTTGCTGGTCTTTTAGCTACAACATTTCCCCAAAGTTGTTCTTTTTTGGACCATGCAAAGGGAGGAATAGAGTTCTATGTTTGGGTGGCCATCTTGTTTCTTAAATGTATTGGTTAAGGAAACACTATGCTCTCAAAAGAATGTAAAGATTAATATAAAACATCTGTGAGGCCACATTCTGTTCCATCAAAATCATGGCCCAAGTGAAAACCATTCTTTTTCCCTAATGGGGCATTCATTTGCTTTCATTGTACTCAGCTTTCTATTTGATGCTTGGGTCACTTTTATGTGAAATAAATTGGTGTTATAGGTGATAGAAGGTGCCTCTCTGGGGGTTAGAACACAGTGGCTGTCACAGCAGCCACTGTGCATTGTGGCATGAAATGGGCACTCTTTTGTAAACTGTAAGGTATGGAGAGGGAAGGAGGCAAGAAGGGAGAGAGATAGGGGAAGGGAGGAGAAAGGAAGGAAGGGAGGAAAAAGATGGAGGAAAAGAAGGAGGGGAGGGTCCTGTGGAAATGGCTCAGTTAGCAAAGCACTTGCTACACAAGAGGAGAGTCGGGATCCCAGCTCCTATGTTAGGGTTGGGTTGGCACGGCGGCCTGCTGTGTAGAAGACTGAGCCAAAGGGTCCAGAACAAACTGGAGAACTAGATGAACCATATCAGCAAGTTCAGGGTTCAATCGAGAGACCTGGCTTCAATGACTAGGTGGAAGTGATTGAAGAGACCACCAATGGCAGCATCAGGCCTTTGCACGTGCATATGTATGCACACTTCTACATGCTCCCTCACACATGCAAACACACACACACACACACACACACACAGAGAGAGAGAGAGAGAGAGAGAGAGAGAGAGAGAGAGAGAGAGAGAGCGAGAGAGAGCATACATACATACAGACAGACAGACACATGCAAAAGGAAAAAGAAAACGGAAGGGTGATTGTTCGTTTTCGTTAACTTGACACAGGGGGGAAAGGGAACCTCAGCTGAGGAATGGCTCCATCATACTGTCCTGTGGAAAAGTCTGTGGAGCACCTTTATGATGAATGATTGATGTGGGATGGCCCAGCCCACTGTGGGTGGTGTCTCCCCTGGGCAAGCAGTCCTGGATGGTATAAGAAAGCAGGTTGGGCAAGTTATGGAGAACAAGCCAGTAAGCAACATTGCTCCATGGCCGCTGCTTCAGTTCCTGCTTCCAGGGTCCTCCCTTGATTGCTCGCAATCAAGGACTGAGAGCAGTAAGATGAAATACAGCGTCTCCACCCATAGACCTGGGAGGTGGTCCTAGGACATGGAGGCAGAAAGGAAAGGAAGTATCCTGGGAGCTTCAGGCATTTGTAGACCTGGGTTGGCTATCAGGGTGAAAGACCTCTATGTGGTTTGCAGGCTGAAGCTGGAGTTATTTCCCCTCCAGCGCCCGGCCCTGACCTTTCCTTGCTTTACTGTTTTCCTGAACAGTATCAGAGGACCCAGTGTGGTTGACCTGGCACTGTGTAATTAGCTGCACAATTAAGTTTTGTGTCCCCGAGCATCAGGGTCAGGTGTTCAAAGGGGAGGTTCAGGAGGCCTGGGTGCCCAGTACTGATGCCTGCCCTGCTCTGGTGCCCTGCTCGGGTTTACACTTTTGACCCTGGCAGTTTCTTGACTGCATGGTAAGCTGGCTCGAGGCTGCTCAAGGCAGTGGCTCTGTGAAACATTGGATGTGTTTTAAATAATCAAGGGGAACCTTGGAACATAAGATGTCCCTTTAGGAATTTCATGGCCCCTAGAGGATCCTCTTCTCTCCTCTCCTCTCCAGTCTCAGCCAGTGGGATTATATGCTGCTCTCGGTGGGATGAAAGCATTGGCAACCCTGATTACAGTCATGCTGCTGAGAAGAGATCTTACAGAATCCTGGTGGAAAATATAATCTGCTCTTTAGGATAGAAGATTCATAATCTGTGCACCCATTTGTTCATCAAATATTTAATGAGTGTCTGATACTTTCTGGATGCTGTTCTAAAGACCCCAAGTACTGTGGGACTACATGAGACCCCTGTTATATGGTGTACACCCTACTGATCTGTAGCAACTCACAGGAAAGCACAGAGTGATGGGGGATGTGGGACACACATGTGAACACGACCTCGAGATGCACTTTCAGTGCTCCAGAGTTTACAGAAGATGTGGCTAGAGACAGGCTGAGATTGTAACCAGACTGATGGGAACGGGGTGGGGATGGCACCAAGAGGGAGGAAGCAGAAAACTCCTCTCAGAGAACACACAGACAATGTCTGCTTGCTCTTTGTGCTGACTTTTAGATGGGCAAACCCAGGTTTTGGGAAAACACAAATCAAATGCCAGTTCCCAGAACGTTAAAAGATACAATATTGCATCAAGTAAGGCATCTTGTTAGGCTTGTTTTAGTGACTTTACACATTTCTGTGACAAAATACCAGCCAAAAGCTACTTAAGGGAGAAAAGATTTATTTGGACACACAGTTTGAGGGTACAATCAGTCGTGGTGGGAAGGCATAGCGGCAGGAGCATGAGAGGGCTGGTCACATCACATCTGCAGCCAGGAAGCAGATGAATGCCAGTGCTCAGCTTGCCTTCTTTCTAAGCCCATGGAATGGAGCTGTCCACATTTAGTGTGGCTGTTTCCTCCCCTGTTAAACATCTTTATAGACATGCCCAGAGGTCTACCAGATGTCTATTTTCATTTCTATGCTGATTCTAACTCCATCAAGCTGAGAGCCGCAATTATAACATTCACAGTATCTTGATTTTTTTTTAAATTTTACGTGTGTGTGTGTGTGTGTGTGTGTGTGTGCTTGTTGATATGTATGTGGGCACATGTGCTTAGAAGTCACAGGCTTGACATTGGTGTCTTACTTGATTGCTGCTCACTTTAATGAGATAGGTGAAGGGGGACCTTACCAACTTACCTAGTCTAGCTAGCCAGATTGCCCCAGAGATCTCCTGACCCTACTTTCCAAGTACTGGGTTTACAGACAGGTCATCGTGTCCACCTGGCATTTTCACATGGCTACAGGGGAATCTGAGCTCCAGCCCTTACACTTGCAAACAACTTATTCCTTGAACTATCTTTCCAGTTTGCAAATTTTGATATTTGTAAAAGAAATTCACATTTATTAAGCTATAACCTATGAAATTGCTGTTCGAGTCAGTCCAAATACACATGTATTAACAGTTCTAGGTAGTTTATTTCAGCACAAATGTGAGAGCCATCCTTCCCCTAACTTGGTAATGACACTGGACAAAGAGATTTTTGTCATTCCAGAGTGCAAGCTAGGCCTGAATACAGGTGTCTGTCAATCTGACCTAGCTGTAAATGTGTATGCACCATAACTTCTGTGTTCTCTGACCTGAACTGTAGATTTCATTGACTCACAGAAACAAGGAGGATTGGCGCCTTGCTGATTGTCCCACAAGTTACATGTGGCAATTCCAGGAACTGTCTGAATTCTTGACAGTGTCCCCCACTGTTCCTGATAGATGTGGGTCCAGACTTGTCAGAGTGTTGTGCTTGGGGAGTGCTTTTATGGGGGTCACTGAAGCTGAAGCAGGTTGTTGGAGGGATGTCAATATTTCCAAATAACCAGGGATCATCATGTGGCTGCTGCCAGTGTGGTCTGCCCCATGGAGGGGACAGCTGTGCCTGGACAATCAGGGCTACTCAAACCAGCGGCTCCCTGTTCCAAAGCTCTCGAAATGACTTCTGTGGGTTGTACAATTTCTATGTCTGGGTTTTTATTACAAAAAGTAAGACATAATGTAAAAATAACATGTATTTTTTAACCCCTATGTCCCCTAGGAGGATATGTTTCATAAAGAGGAAAGAATATATTTTTGTTCATTGGTGTCAGGATAGTCTCCATAGGACTTGGGTGGAGCAAAAGGTAGATGCTACTACCCATTCTTGGCTTGAGGGTCTAGGCTACTCAAAGGACCTGCTGTGCTCAGTCCATTTCCCATCTCTGGAGCACTCTCTCCAACTGGGAGTTCATGTGACTGTGGTTACTTATCTTATGTGTCTTTGTGCCTCATTGTTCCTCATTTTTGGACAAAGGTCCTTCCCTGTGGGGTGTGAAGTTGCATCAGAAATGGTACCAGGTATGATGTAGATGTGGGGATCAGACTATGTGTGAGAAGGTCAGATTATAAGTGAGAAGGTCACCCCAATTCCACTTTTGATATGGGATACCCTTCTGTATATGTGTTGCTTTTATTGTTTGATGAATAAAGCTGTTTAGACCAATGGCTTAGCAGAGTAAAGCCAGGCCATAAATCCAAACAGAGATGGAGATAGAGAGAGAGTAGGCAGAGTTGACGAAATGCCATGTAGCTGCCAAAGGAAAAAGATGCCAGAACATTACCAGTAAGCTCCAGCCTTGTGGCGATACATAGATTAATAAAAATGGGTTAATTTAAGATATAAGCGCTAGCTAGGAATATGCCTAAGCCATTAGCCAGTGTTGTAATTAATATAGTTTCTGTGTGATTATTTGGGTCTGGGTGGTTGGGAAAACGAAAACGCTATCTCTGTTTTTACATATTTTGTCTAGCCTGGTTGGTCAAGGGAAAACCCATTGTTTATCTGATGTGATGTTAGTATCCTTTCAGCCCTTCTTGACATCTTCTTTAGCAAAAACCAAAAACAGAAACAACAACAAAAACCCAAAACAAACAAAAAGTGAAAATGATGGAGACCAGAGGTCCATATGGGGCATCTTCTGCAATCTCTCTCCACTTTATTTTTTGAGACAGAATCTCTCACCAATCCTGGTGCTCATGATTCAGCTAGCCTGGCTGTCCAGCAAGCTCCAGGCATCTCCTATCTCCATCTCTCCCACACTGGGCTTAAGGCGTGTACTGCTGTGCCCAGCGTTTTCTTAATATGAGTTTGGAGAATTGGAACTCCAGGCCTCCTGCTTGTTTATGCTCTGAGACTTAAGCCCCTTAAAGCTATTATTATCCCTAGGTAGGAAAAGTGATTTTGTTTGAATTTTACTTATTTACACATTCATTTTTGAGTATCAAGTGACAAGTTTTTCTACCTAACACTAGTGACATTGTGCGGTATCTTTATCGGTTGAAATGTAAACAGATGCCTATTCAACCCAGGTAGAAACCCAGGAGAAAATAGTTTCCACACGAATTGAGCTTGGTGAACCAAAGAGTTTGTGAGGGTTACTCCTAGAAGCACAAATGACCAAAAGGCAGCTTCATCCCTACGAAGTGATCACCATATGGGTGACGATCAGCTAAAGCTCTGTCCCTGGAACTTTGGACTCACATTGCAGACCCCTCTACCAAAGATAATATTCCCTCCTTTCTCTCTCCTCTCCCAAGACAGGGTTTCTCTTTGTAGCCTGGCTGTCCTAGAACTCACTCTGTAGACCAGGCTGGCCTCGAACTCACAGATCTACCTGCCTCTGCCTCCTGAATGCTGGAATTAAAGGTGTGCACCACCACACTTGGCTGATAATATTTTCTCCTAGGAAAGGTTCTCTGCAACAGAAGCTTGTTCAGGTCCTGATGTGACTTGTAACCTTGCGAATTCTTATAACGCTTTGTGAGTTTTGCAAGCTCCCTACCTCCTAGGAAGGACGGTTTCGGTCTGGAGGAAATACTCACCCAACACATTTGTGTCACCTATCGTTTGCACATGCACGTGTGTGTACATCTACCCTTACCATATGTTTTCTTTGTGTGCCACACAAGTGTGTACACATGCAAGGTCAGAGGTCAATGTCATATGTCTTCCTCAATCTTTCTCCATGTTGTTTTAAGAGACAGGGTCTCTCACTGAACCTGGCACTCACTGATTAAGTTAGTCTAGATGTCCAATGAACTCCAGGAATCCTCCCTCTTGTCTTCATTTCCCCAACCCTGGACTTACAGACATGTACCACTGTGTTCATCTTCTTTTTAGTTTTGAGCCTTGCCTTTAACTGCCAAACCATCTCTCTACCCTGATCAGCTTCTCTTTAAGATGGGTTCTGGGGTTTGTACTTCTTTCCCACCTGCTTGTGTGGTAAGCACTTTGCCAACTGAGCCCTTTCACCCAGCTCCTTTGCCTATATTTTCTATACATTGAGTTGAATCCAAGAAGAAACCCTGGCTAATCCAGAATAGCATCCCTGGTCCAAAGGTGGGCAGTGGGTGGTTACCAGTGTGCTATCCAAGGCTACAAATCTGGTGTCCCGGGATCACTAACACCTGCCCTCGGTTCCTCCCAACAGTGACGGAAGGCCGAGGGATCCTGGAGAGCATCCAGCGGTTCTCGCTACTGCCTACCTACCTCCCGGTGACCTACCACATCAACAATGCCGATGTGTCCTTCTTCCTGAAGGAGGCCAACCAGGACATCATGCGCAACTCCAGCCTGCAGTCGCGGGTTGAGTCCTTTCTGATCTACAAGTCCAAGCGGCTGCCGGTGCTCAACGCCAGCTACGGGCCCTTCTCCCTTGAGCAGGTGGTGCCCCAGGACCTGATGCTGCCTTCCAACCCATTCGGATTCACCAATACCTTCTCCCTTAACTGGAGGCTGAAGGCCTACATCTTGCAGGAGAAGGTCTACCTGAGCCATCCCAAAGTGCAGGTGCTCTTCCACGTTGTGGGCAGAGACTGGGATGACCACAGGGACGAGAAGCTCCCCTGTCTGCGGGTCTTTGCTTTCCGAGAGACCAGGGAGGTTCGGGGCAGCTGCCAGCTAGGTGGAGCCTTGGGACTGTGTGTGGCCCAGCTGGAGATGCTGCCTGGCTGGTTCAGTCCCCCTACGGTTGTGTCTGGGCGCAGGAGACCCACAGAGCAGCCCGAAGGGAGTCCCGTGGAACTGTATTATGCAGTACAGCCAGGGGATGAGCGAGGGGACTGTGCCAAGGAGGACTTGAGGAAGGGTGGTGGCCCTCTGACCGGCCACAATGATGTTGATGAATCCAGCCCCCCTTTGCACAGAATTGGGAGTGTCTTCCTTCGCGAGACCCACAGCAGTCCACCTCTGAGGGAACTGCGTTTAGATAGCAATGTGGCCGTTCATTATGTCCCCAAGACCGTCCGACAAGGAGACGTACTCACCTTCCCCATCTCCGTCTCTAGGAACTGCACGGAGGATCACTTCACACTGAGGTGAGCAGGTTCTCAAATCTGTCTGCAGCAGGCAGCCCTGGGGGGTCCAGCCAGGCTCCTGTGTTTATGCCTCTAGCATGAAGTTCCTGTCAGATGCTCACATGCTGTGTTCTCACTGTGAAATGTAAGGGCTAGTTTGATGGTGCTGGTTGACAACTTAATTATGAACATTTTGGGGGTACATGTGTATATGAATGAATATAGAGGTCACAGGTCAACCATGGGTATCCTTGCTCAGGTATTATTATAGTATTATTTTGAGACAGTGTCTCTCACTAGCCTATTGCTTGCTGGTTAGACCAGTTGGCTGACCAGTGAGACCCTAGGATCCTTTTCTCCCCACCCTCCAGCATTTGAATCAAGAGACCACACTTGTTCTATGCCCAGCTGTTTACATGGATCCTGGGAATCAAACTGAGGTGCCCATGTTTTCATGGTGAACACTTTACTATCTCACCAGTTCAGATAATGTTCTTCCTTTTTATTAAGACTTATCTTATTTTTAATTATGTGTGTGTGTGTGTGTGTGTCTGTCTGTCTGTCTGTCTGTCTGTAACTATATCTATGTTCGGGTGTGTGCATGTGAGTGCAATGCCCACAGAGGTCAGAGGGGGGTATCAAATCACCCTGGAGCTGGAGTTATGGGGAGTTGTTAGCTGTCAGATGTGGGTTCTGTGGTCTGAATTAGGGTGCACAAGAAGAGCAAGCAAGTGCTTTGAACTCCTTAGCCATCTCTCTGGGACCATAAAACATCCTTTTTAGTATTAATGAAACTTTCAGGCTGTCATAGAAGAGCCGGGAATGTTGTCAGGATCCCTCGGCCTTCGTGGAGGGTTTATGGACACCCTTCGGAGCACTGAAGGTTACCCAAGTCAACGACTTCACAATCGGGTCTTTAAACACCTCACAGTTTCAGCAAATCTGCAAACGGTGGCGACAGTTGTCAGGGAGGATGGAGAACGTGGCTCTGCCAACTCAGAAGCTATTCCAGACAGACAGGCTCTAAGTATAAAGTGGTACCAGCCTCAAAGTTATCACTTTGTTTCTCCCTGGAAATAGAATGTGGTGTTTAAAAAAGAAAGAAGAGAGTGTAAAGGGTGGGGAATATGCGGTAGGATCTTGGATTTCTTATGTAAGGTTGTAGCAAAGAGGAGACATTTAAAAGAAGCACTGTGCACTTTAGAAAAAACCCTCTGAAATTTTTTGGAAATATAATATGCAAGAGGAACTCGCCTTGTGGCAACTGTGATGTAACTAAAGACTTTAGCTTCATTTTAAATGTAGGTAAATCTGTTTAATTAACTAGGACAAGCATTGTTGGTGGACTGCGGTGTCCAACAGTACGGCATGACTAGGCCTGCTGGGAAACAGATTGCTTCTTGTCTTCGTACCTTTTAAATCTATTTGTTTTATATTTTTGCTTTGTGTGTATATGTTTGGTGTGGTGTGGTGGTGGTAGTGCACGCGTGTGTGTGTGTGCTGTGCGCGCCACATGATTGCAATGCCCACAGAGGCCAGAAGAGCACATCATAACCCAGGAGCTGCTTGATTGAGGTACTGGGAACTGATCTCTGGTCCTCTGCAAGAGCATCAAGTGCTCTTAAATGCCGAAGCATCCATCTCTCCATCCCCCAAGACATTAATTTTATCATGATCCTGTAGAATATGGATGTACCTGCATGTGGTACATGTTGCCTGTGGATTTTCAAGTTCATTAGCTACCAATCTGATTTCAGTTTCTCATCCAGACTCTTAACTCCTCTCTCTCTCTCTCTTTGTCTCTCTCCGTCTCTACCCTCAACTCCTTTTCCCTTCTGCTCTGTTTAAGAGTGATGAGCTCAAGGAAACAAATCGTTCTTTAGTTTGAACTCACAATTTAAGTTGATTCTGACCTGTCATTCAGGGTTCCTTTTTAATTTTTTTTTTTGTTTTTTTGTTTTTCGAGACAGGGTTTCTCTGTAGCTTTGGTGCCTGTCCTGGAACTAGCTCTTGTAGACCAGGCTGGCCTCGAACTCCCAGAGATCCGCCTGCCTCTGCCTCCCGAGTGCTGGGATTAAAGGCGTGCGCCACCACCGCCCGGCTTCCTTTTTAATTTTGACTAAAGCAATAGACATCAGAGAACAGCATTTGTCTAATAGTTGAACTTGACAAAAATTGGGAGGTAATTTCTGGGCATCTGGGGATTAGCTAAAGAGGCGGGGTGGGGGTGTGTGATGGAAAGGCATCTGGGGGACTGTGACCACACTTGTGTTTCATTCTGTCTGTCTGGCCGTCAGATTTCGTTGCAGCTGGTCGCAAGTCCTCCACAGGACCTACTAGTGTGTGCTTCAGTTTCCAAATTCAGCAGCCTTCCATAACATCTGTAAAGAAGGCCGATTATGAGAGAAGTGCTTTGTCTGGAAACCATGGCAAGGGCGGGCCTCTGCTCTAAACCATGCCATTCTTCCTTGGCTGTTCTTGCTGATCATTGACTGGTGATGGATTCCTGGGCCAGGGGTGGAATCTCGCCATCCTCTGGACTTTGGCTTCAGGAAGTGAGCTCATCTAGCCTTTTCTAGAAACATCTCTATGTGTGTTTGTTTCACACAAGGCTTGGAATCCTGTCACCATCTGTAATATAGTAAATGTATCCCCCTGAAGTCTGGAGTAAGATCAGCTCTCTTGGTTCTCCAGTAGACCCAAAAGACATCCCCTTTGTTGGGCCACACAGCCCACAAGGTTAGGCTCAGCCCTTTGCACCTTCGGAAACAAACACATTGCACCCTTGTACGTTTTTTGGCTCTGGTTGTAAGTTCAAGTTTGGGTGGTTTCAGATATAGAGAAAATGTACATTTATTCAGACTTCATTCCTTATGGATTTAGTTTTAAATTTTTCTTAATTTTTGAGAATTTTTTGACATACATTCAATGTAATACATCTTCTCTTCATTTTCTCCTTCAACTCCCTCCACATTCCCACAGTATATACTTTCCTGACTTCATTTTCCTTTATAGCCAACTAAGCCCAGTTAATGCTGCACATTTGTGCATGGGGGTGGGAATCATCCACTAGAGCATGGGAAACCTACCAATAGGATTGTCCTCAAAAAAAAAAAAAAGAAAGAAAGAAAGAAAAAAGAATGTCCCACCCTGCTTCCTCTAGCAGCTATCAGCTGCCACTAACTCTTTAGCTAGTTCCTCCCTCATCCTTGCTGGGATTTTTTATCTAGATTGATCATGTACAGGTAATCATAGCTTCTTTGAGTTCAAAGGTGCAGCAGCCACACCATGTTCAGAACACACAGCTCTCCTCCCCATCCTCTGGTTCTGATATTCTTCCTGCCTCCTCTTCTACAATGTTCCCTGGCTCGGATATATGCTTGCTACACACTTAACATACTTCAGTCTTGAATGGATCTAATCTGTCTATATAAGTAGACAGTATAATCTTGGACCTGGTGATGTGGCGAGCCTGTCATTTGAGTCTTCAAACATAGGGTTAGGCTTTTCTGTGCCTGTAACCTCAGGGGATGCTGTGGAGGAACCATGAGGGGCTGGGACTTTCCATTCTGGGTACCAAATTATAAGTACATTTTAACGAGCTGTGTGTGTGTGTGTGTGTGTAGAAGTGCAGGGACCGAGAACAAGAAAGCCCCAATAGATAGCTTGCTGTCTTCCAAAATCTATCCAACCCTGCTGCTCTACTCTTGGAGCCCACGTTGCAGAAGAAAAGCAAAGCACTTTGAATTTATGGACATCCAAGTTCTTTTGAATCTCAGAAAATGTTTTCCTTTCCATGAAGAACTGAAACACCCACAGCATTTGGGGCCTTTGCTCTGAGATCCCACCTGCCATATTCCCTTTCTTATCTCCCTCTCCACAGGACACAGGGCTCAGAAGCCACCAATAGCTTCGACTGCCCAAATGCTATGCTGGAGAAGATGAACATGGGGACCATTTCTCTCCCCCCACATCAGCTGTTCCTTTCTGCTTCCCTATAGAAATCGAATCTCTAAGAAGGCCTGGTCCTTAGGTTGAACTAAGGTTTGAGTAGAATATTTACTCAATGTCAAGGAAGCTCATGTGGAAGACAGAGACCAGAGCTATAAAAGGCAGAACTCAGACAGATCAGGGCTCTTCCCAGAGTCACTGCTGTTCTTAAGTCCCATGAATGAACGAATCCCTCTTGAGCATTAGCAAAGCCCACTTAGGACTTGCAGTGGGCTCTGCAGTTGAAAATACTATATGCTCAAGTACTCTTTGACAGTTTTGCATCCTGCACTGTCAGATTAAAGATGCTTTGGGAATTGGGGAGCTGCCTCATATAGGAAAGATCCTACCATGTGAACACAAGATACTGAGTTTGATCTCCAATATTCACAAAATTAAAAAAAATACCATATATGGTGGTATGTGGTTCAATGGCTAACTAATTTAGCTGAATCAGCTTGATTGAGAGACTGTCTCTATAAGGTGGTTGGCTCCGGAGGAGCAACACCTGAGGCTGACCTCACACCTCCACACGCACAGATACTCAAGAGCACGCTCACCCCAACCCCCACAAACGTACAGGCATGCACACATATGCATAAATGTTAATTAAAACTAAATTATCAAAGTACTTTGGTTTAAGTCTTGGGATTTTCTTGACAAGAAAAGACCTATGAAAGAGAAAGCAAGGGTATATAAAAGAGAATTTGACATGTGATTGGGGAGTCAGGATTAAGATGGGTCTGGAGATATCCTTTGGGTGGTATATTCCTCCGTGTTCTCTAGAGGAACATATATGAAGGGTATTTATTAGAATTGCTTACAGGCTGTGGTCCAGCTAGTCCAATGAAAGGTCCAAGAAGCCAGTAGTTATTCAGTCTACAAGGCTGAATGTCCTAGCTGGTCTTCGGTATATTCTGGAGTTCTGAAGAAGCAGGCTCTAATGCCAGCAAGATCAAGAGCAAACAAGCAAAGAGAGCTAGCTTCCTTGTTCCCCATCCTTTATATAGGCTGCCGGAGGAAGTTGTGGTCCAGATAAAAGGATAGGTCTTCCCTCTTCAAAAGATCCAGGTTAAAAGTGGGTCTTCCCACTTCAAATGGTTTAATTAAGAAAAAAGAAAAAAGAAAGTCTTTCCCAGGTCTACCCAGTTGCTCAGATTTTAGTTAATTCCAGATGTCATCAAGTTGACAACCAACAGTAGCCATCACAGGTAGCAAGCTGCTTTGTGGAAGACTTGGGGCTTCTACAAAAGCGATGAGTTGGGGAGAGGTTGGCCTTGGGCTTCCTTCAGTCCTCGGGGCTCCTGTGAGCTGTTCTCCACCTAGCAGGGCATCTCTCAATCTAGTTCAGGTGGAGGAAGTCAATTTGAATCCCGGAATAGTTCTAGTTGTAGGCTACACATTCCGCAAGCTAGCTTAACCAATGACTTCCTGGTGGTCACTGAGGAACCCAATGAATAAAAACTGAGCAGCGGGTATTGACAGAGTGGAATCTGACTGGGGAACAGAGGCCAGCATGGAGACACACCTCTCCGACTTGTCATCCTGAGTCCCCCAGCACCTCTGCCGTTGCTGTACCAAGCAAAGGCCCTCACTGAGCCCCCTAACCTCTACCTTGCAAGATCTGAGGGGAGAGAGAGGAAACAGGCATGGCTTTTGTAAGGAGAAGTAGCTCCTAAAATGCCTTTATGAAGAACAAGGCTGTTCTTTCTTGCAAACCTGTAGGGAGCTAGGGACACTGGTGCAGATGAGATCGACCCTGTAAATGCCCAATGACATCTGTTAAACTCTGCATCCTAAAAGGAGCATCATTTGGGCATGCCCAGGGCACACTGAACCCCTGGCCATGCCAGAACAGGAGAACAGTCTACCCTTTGCAGAGGCCAAGTAGAAAGCAGCCTCTGCATTAGCTGTGGCAACGAAATTCACTGACTATGACCCTTGACCACTATGATCCAGGGGTTCTTGCTACAAAGTGCTGAGTTGCTGACCCCTTAAAGACAGACGGAGACTGGAATTAGCAACGCATGAAGATGGTAATGCTTATGGTGATAGTGATGGTGATGACGGTGATCAGGGTGATGGTGGTGATGCTGGTCATGATGATAGTGCTGATAATGATGTTGATAGTGATGGTGAAGATGATAGTGATGTTGGTGACTAATGTGGTGGTGACAACCATTTGACAATGGTGACAATGGTGATGCTGCTGATGGTGGTGGTGATTATGATGATGGTCGCCATGATTGATGATGATGATGATGATGGATGTGGACCGTGGGCATGTGTAACTCTACATTCTTCTTGTCTGTGCTGTGTACAGTGTTGCCCACAACTTCTCTTCCTCTGTAAACTCAGCCTCATGTTTCCCTAAAGCCAGTTGTGTGTGGTCTGTACCCACCAGGAGCCTCAGGAATGAGGACATACGTGGTCAGAACACTCCCACTCTGGATCTTGGGATAAATACATTTGAAAGGTGCAAGTTTCTCATCCTGTCTGTCTGTTCAACCTCTAAGGGAAGTGGCTGAAGAGTAGAATCTCTGCACCTTTCTGATGAGAACCAGCTAGGTAGATTGAAGAGGAACACATTACCCACAATCCTTTTGTTCTCCTAGAAAGTGAGTCATGGCAGTCTTCTGGAACCTCTATGGGGGGGAGGTGAGCATTGCCTATTCATTTCTCATTTATCCAGGAATGACGGCAGAGAGAACAACATTAGTAGTGGGAACAGAAGTTGCTAGTGGGGGTGGCTGTGTGAGAGACAGTGGCCTTTCCTAGGGCTCCTGGTGTTACATTAGACATTGCAAAAACAATAGGATTGTTCAGATAAAAAGCATTGTGTTTACCCACTAGGACCACAGGGCACTTGAGAGAAAGAGCACAGCTCAGCTCCTGAAGTCAGGCATCCTGGGCACCTGCCTCAGTAATGTCCCTCCCGTGCATCTTGGAAGGGTCCTTGAGAGTCACGGAGCTGCAATTTCTGGGCACCTTCCTTGTTCAGGTGTTACAGAGCATAAATAAATCGCAAAGGGGACCTGAAGCGCAGGTTGGCAATGGATTCAATGCTCAGTAGATCAATGCAGCTGGCCATGAAATGCAGGGCGTCGGGGGAAATGCAAACAGACAACTTAAGGTCACTTTGAACTCCCAGAATTGATTTCTCTTTGAGAATCCGCTGGTAAGTACATAAGTAGCAGGTTTCCTCTAAGTTAAACTTCAAAGAACAAATACAGAAAGGAACACGCCGGAAGCCATTTAGGAAGCACTTTCCTTGATAATAACTCCAGAGGTGTCCAACCCAGCATATTCCAGGGTGAGATGCGACAACGAGCTGGGCCTCCGCTTCCTTCCCCTTCTGAAGATATAAAACACAAATATATTTTTATCCTTCCATTTTTCAGCTGTGTGCTCATGATTGTTGGCATGTGTTGATATGTATATGGGGGCTCATACATGTACATGTATGTAGAGACCCAAGGCTGATGTCAGGAATCATTCTCTATTGCTCTTCCACCTATTCAAACCCAGAGCTCCCCAGCAAGGCAAGATTAGCTCTTCAGCTTACTCCAAGGATCCCCCGACTCTGCCTTCCAAGGCTGGAATTGTAGAAGGGCTGCCATGCTCGCCTGGCATCTCTGCAAGTGTCTGGAATCTAAAAGCTCATGCTTGCATGGCAAGAGCTTTGGCCACCAAGCATGCTCCAGCTCTGCAGATCTATTTTGAACATGCAGCAAAAGCCATAGTTTTAGAAAGGAAAAAAGACTGGGAGCAGGGTTGGCTAAAGAGTGAGCCAGATGCTTGCTTGCCTCCCCTCTTCAGATCTCTGGGGTCCCCTTCCTCTATGGTCTCATGCAGAGAAAGTGAGACTGGTGGATTGGAAATGCCTGTGTGTTTTTGGATACCCCTCCCATTGAGGCATAGGGCCAGATCCCCTCTTTCACCTGAACTGGCCTCTGTGCCTGGGTCCCTGGGAAGAATGGTACATCTGAACCAACTTTGAACTCATGAACTTATTAAAAAGTTTGGCCTGCCACTGCCGTCCTCGGTAGCACCTGGTCTTGGATTCTCAAACTACTGTGGGACAGGTTCAGCCCTCTCCACAGATACTGGTGGCCTTGTTGCTTGACCCTCTGGCCCTCTCAAGATGGGCTTCCTGTGTGGATTAACCTTCGAGCTGTGTCTTCACCCTCTGTCTGCCCTCCCAGGTATATTTATACCCCTGTCATGGTCCTCACACTGAGTGTCCAGCTCAGGTAAGTCTCTAGATATAGTTGTTGTTAATTGAGCTGTCTCTGATGGTGCAGTGATTTAGGAAAACATATTTGCCCATGGAAACAGTGGTCCTTCATGACCTGATCACCTCCACGTTTGCAGAGATGCAAAAGAAGCAGGTAGAGGAGGGGGATGTTATCTCTCAGTGCCAGCTGGGAGCCAGGAGAGAAAGGCCCTGAGAAGCTTGAACTGATCCTCGCCAAGAAGTCCGTAAGTATGGTGAAACAGCACAGCATGTGGCAGAGACCAGACTAGCAGCTAGCAGCTAGGTGAACTAGGGGTTTGGGCAACCCCTGCTGTATGCTCAGTGTGGGAGCGTGGAGGCACTGCACTGCTGTGTCCCCAGCAACTACTATGTCCCCCAAGGACCTTCCCATGGCTAGAGGCCAACTCTCTGTCTGCTCTCTGCTCTGTTGTGAGTTGTGGTGGAGAGGGGTCTTCTTCCCAGGTACCCTCCATGGCATAGCATGAGCTGCTGGAAGCTGCAGCCCAGAATATCTCTTGATGGAATGATTTGCGTAGTTAAAACCAAAGGCCATGAGATGTATAAAGACACAGGCTGCCTTCTTGTGTAACGGAGCCTGACTCTGCTGATGGGAACATTGGGTCATCTTTTAGGGCTGGTGATGCCTCTGAGACTCTCTGGTCACAGCCTTCAGCAATCTTTCCTGAATGCAGTTCACTGGCTGTGTGAACTGGCTAATTCCAGATCTCCATCCTGCCTGTGAGGTGTTCCTTGTAGGGTACTAAGCAGCACCCCTGGCTGTAATTTACCTACCACTGCCCCCTCCTGAGCTGCGAGAACCCCAAATGGCTCCAGCATTTGCCAAATACTCTCTCAGCCTCAGTCATCCTGGGCAGAGATCACAGGGGGAACTGTCACACCTTACCCACTGAGTTCTGGAGTCATCTTCTAACCTTGGGTTACACCGCTAGGGCCGGCAGTTCTCAGTTACTATGCTGTGTTCTCACTGGGTCACCTGTTTCCTCTTCCATGCTGCTGGGATTCACAAGCATTCAATAGATGGGCATATTTACCCACTGTCTAGAGGCTTCTGAGAGAAAACCAAAGCAGCAGAGGTGTAGGGTCCCCAGGGTGCTAAACCTAACATGTTCAAAGCCACTAAGATATGCAGCAGGGCCAGCTCTGGTCTAATAAGATATGTGCGTAGAATCTTCTGGACTAATGTGGGTACCAGGTACAACCTACAGAAGATGCAGAAGCAATTTAGTCCTGGAATGTGCTTTCTTTAAAAAGGACAACGTATCACTTTATGTGTCTGTGTGTGGGTATGTACACATGGCTGCAGTACCCACAGAGGCCAGAAGAGGGTGTTAGCTTCCATGGAGCTATATTTACAGGTAGATGGAGTGAGCTGTTAATGTGCATTCTAAGAACTGAATTTGGGTCCTCTGGAAGAGCAGTCCGTGCTCTCAACTGTTGAGCCACCTCTCCAATTCCATGAAATATATTTTAAACCAATAATTATGCAAACAAAATAAGCGGGTTTGCCACAGTGGACATGATTCTTTGGTCAGATTCAAAAGGCAGTTATCTTTAGTGAACCTAACCATATATATATATAGTGAAGCCTCTGAGATTCTTCAAGTAAAATTGCAGTGTCACCCTTTGTCAGGAGGGACACTTCTGAAGTCTCCCAGGATTTCTCATATGCTGTTGAGAATTTGTGTCCTTTTGAGAACCTATTGCAGGGCCTTGGGGAATCCAACCTTACAGCTTGCTATTCTTTCCAGGTATCTGAGAATATTTGTTATAATTCTGATTTCTAAACCTGTGTGTGTGTGTACATGTACACACATGTAAGTGTTGGTGCATGTCAGTTCATGTATGTAGGGGTGTCAGAAAACAGTCTCAGGTGCTGACATCTGGAATGCTGTCCACACCCTTTAGGAAAGGCTCTCTTAGTGGCTTGGTACTTACCAAAGGTAAGCTTGGCTAGCTACTAAGCTCTGGGGATCTGCCTGTCTCTGTCTTCCCAGGACTCGGTTTGCAGTTTTCCAAATTCTTAAACATTAACAGCAGAGGAAGTTCAAGGGCTTTCATTTCAAAGTTCAAACAGAGCCTCTGTAGGAGATGAAGGGTCATCCCTGTCTTCATCACGGGCTGTGAGCCATGGGCATAGGCTTTTGTTCACAGCACTGATGCTTGCCTGCCTTCTGGCCTAGAATTGGTTTCCTTCCCCTAATAGACTTGTGTCCCTTTTCAAAAGGAGTAAGACTCATTTTTCACAATCCATTATCCTTGTGGTTACCCCAGTGTCAGGCAAGATGCATTTTCTCTAACTAGCCTGCGTCTGCCCTTTGAACTCTTGAATCCAGCACATAGGGGGCCCTCAGAGTTGAAGGACATTGGGTAATGGTTCCTGATGGAAAAGCAGGACATTGTGCTTAGTCCCATTGGCTCTGGAAGCTGTTGGGTCCTGCAGACTCACACTCAAGAGCAATGCAAAGGCTGTACTGGCTGCTCTGACTCTTGCTGGCAGATGGATGTGTCCCTTTCCAGCCTGAATGGACTGTTTAATCCTAGCTCTGCCTGCCTTCTCCCCTCCTCCCTGGCTCCTTGGATTCTTTGCAACCCATCAAACTACACTTCATCCTGGTCTGGAAATTGCTGTTCCCAGAGATAACTTTTCCCAAATTAAAAGTTATTAGTCATTACTGATATTTTTCAAGCTTATAGATGTAGAGAGAATGGGGCCTTGTAGCCCATGAGCCAGTAATTACCAACTGTGCTATGATGTAGGAGTGTCATATATCAATCTGTTGATTTCATTGATTAAGCAGTAAAGAAACTGCTAGGCCCATTTGATAGGCCCACCTTTAGGTGGGTGGAGTAAACAGAACAGAATGCTGGGAGAAAGAAGCTGAGTCAGGAGTCGCCATGATTCTCCCATTCCAGACAGATGTAGGCTAGAATCTCCCTGGTAAGCACACCTCGTGGTGCTACATAGATTAATAGAAATGGGTTAAGAGATTAAAACTAAGGGGCCAAGCGGTGTTTAAAAGAATACAGTTTCTGTGTAATTATTTCGGGGCATAAGCTAAAGCTAGCCGTGCAGGTGGCGGGGGTGCCGGGGACGCAGCCCCGCCACTCCAATTATTACAACAGTACTATCCAATCTGTCCTGTTCCAGGCCACTGCCATGTTTCTGAAAATTAACTTTAGAGGGTTAGCGAGGTGGCTGTGCAGTTAAAAGTAATGGCAGTGCTTGCAGAGGACCCGGGTTCGAGTCCCAGAACTCACATGACAACTCACAACTATTTTATAACTCTAGTTCCAGGGAATCCAACACCCTCTTGTGACCTCTATCAGTATTGCATACCATAGTGTGCAGACATTCATGCAGGCAAAACACCAAGACACATAAAATAACAGAAAGAAGGAGATACGCTGAGTGACAGTCACAGCTCCAGAAGGTTGGCGTTATTCCAATGTTGTGGCATTTTCATAAACAAGACTGTAAGGTTAGAGAGTCCCTTGTGGATGGATGAGGCAGAGGGATTTCTGTGGAGCCTTAGGCCCTGATTTATTGCCCTGATAATGATGGTCGCGTGGATCTATGCATCTGTTCATGTCTCAAGACTCCTAAAAATACACACTAACATATTTGTATAGCCACATACCTACCCATCTGTGTGTGTATCTGTCTGTGTCTGTGTATGCCAAACATTGCATGGTTGTGTAGATTTACAAGAGGGCCCGAGAAACTCTTAAAATGTGACTCGAATAGTAAGGAATGTCACAGGTCTTAACGCCATCTTGGATCACTTTACCCTGAGCCAGCCTGCTCTAACAAGCCAACCTCACTATTCCTGCCTCTTCTCAAGCAAGCAGGCTTGGGTTGACTCTGGTTCCCTAAGCCATTGCTGTTAACGTCTGCAACAGTTAGGGAAGGTCACACAAGCCACTGAAACACACAGCCCTAAGTCTCAGATGCCTGGCACACTCAGAATGTCTTAGTTCACACTGTCAGCGACCCTGAGAAGATTGTCATGAGGTGAGGCCTCAGCTGTCTCTGAGCATCTGCCATCCTGTGTGATTCAAATCGTTGCATCTAGCCAGCAGCCAGGAAGTGAGAGTTGGAGGACCATGATGGGAGTTGGTTTTATCCTTGAGAGGCAATCACTTTAGCTTGAATGCCCTTGACCTGCATGGTCTTCTGGCTAGAGGAAATGGCCAACTGTGGAGAGCAAAATCTGCCTGGGGGCGTGCCTGGAAATCTCTCTCTTTCCTCCTTGATTTGTTATTTGATCTTTAAAGGAAAACCCTTTCCATCCAGCTCCAGAGCCCTTTACCAAAAGGATCTGCCTCCTCCTAACTGAATGCCACCTCAAATGTATATTTTCATGCTTACATTGTCACCATTAGGTGGGATTGCCTTGGGACAACCTGGGATCCCATAGTCAATGACATAACTTGGACTTTCCTGGTCCTCATGACATGTGTTGCTCAGCTTCCCATCTCTGTAATATGATAAGAATCGACTTAAATGAAGGAAGGACTTATTTGGCCCATTTTTTCCAAGATTCCCCTCTGTGGTTCATTGTGTTGGCTGGGTCAATGACAAGGCAGAACATTGTGATGGAGCACTTGGGATTGGCCGCTCCTCACATCATGGTGATGAGGAAGCAAACAGAGAGAAAAGGATGGATGACCCTAGTCACCCACTTCTCTTTCATTGAGCTGAGCCCTACCTCCTCCCAACAGCACCCCCAACTGGGATGAAGCCTTTAAACAGAAGCTTGGAGGGGACATTCAAGATCCAGGCTATTGCCACCTGTCTGTGTGGTGAACCCTTTGCCCTGTGCAACCCATTCTTGCCCTGCTACACACTCTCTGAGACCTGTTACTTAGCTCGGGAAGACAGACCAACCCCTGTGCTGTGCTGTGTTATGCTTCCTTGTCTGCTTGATGTGGACCATCTATTGCTTATTATACCCATCATGGGGCCTCTCCTCCTGCTTCACCTAAGGCCAGCCTTTTGAAGAGCATGTGCATGCAGCACGGTGCCTCTGGGAAGCCCACTTACATCCCACTGTGCCTTCCCTTTACACCTCAGTTCGCCTGACTTCTCACTTCCCACCGCCTCTAAGCCAATTGCCCAATATTCAACTTCCCTTCACTTGGTTCCAATGAACAGTGCTCTGTGGGTGCTGAGGGCAACTTCTATGACCTGGTGGAGGCCACATGTACTTTTTCCTTGCTACAGAATACTCACCCTTCATATTGGAAGCATGTCATAATGGTCAGTTTAGCACTGCCGAAGCGTGTCTTGTTCACTAAGCCATCTTCTTTCAACTCTACTGCTGGCTCTCAAAGTTGAAATGCATTTCATGTGAGGCCACGAATCTCTGCTTCTCTCTTCTGTTTGGTAGGGATATTACACAACAATATTTTCATATATTCTCTCAATATTTACCTATTTTTTGTTTTCTCTCTTTCTCCTGCCAAGAGACATTTTCAGTGACTCCACAGCCCAGTGAGAGAAACATCAGAAATATTTCCAAGAGTTTTTCATGAATGCTTCCAAAATTGAGATTATTTCTCTTTTCCCTTTTGCACATGGGGGAGAGATAGGATACAGATCCTGCCAATTGTACATATGTGTGTTCCCGGGATCCTTCAGCTGTGGGCTCCCTCAGGCTCGCAGCCCACTGTGGTATCTGCTGGAGCTTGGGGCAGCTGAAACCATTGTTTCAAAAGCTTACCCGCAACAGAAGTTTTGCTCTTTGGAGAGCCTCGTCGGTAGAATTAAAATAGAATTTATTCCGTATAAAATGAGAAAATGATTAAATTTCCCTCAAGACCCCTCCACAGCAACCTGACAGCTCTTAATTATAGAAAGGAGTCAGAATTTCAGATTGGCACATTTTCTCAAAATGAGCTAAAACACACTGTCACTTTGAAGTTTTTAATGATTAGGCAATAGATAAAATCAAAGTAGGCAAAAGATAAAACTCAGAATGTTTGTAATATGCTTATTCTATCTGGGTCTAATGGGATAGGTTTGTCTTCCCACCTGCTAAAGAGGCTGCGGCAGGGGGATTACACATTCAAGTTTGGCCTAGTCAACTTAAAAACCCTGTGTTGAAATGAGAAGTAAGCAGGGGTTGGAACATGATGTGGAGTGCTTTCCTAGCATGCTCAAAGCCATGGGATAAGCCCCTAGCACCGCAAAAGGGGCATGTTCATGCATGTTAGGAAAAGCAGCATACACTGCGCGTGTGAAAGGTCGACAAAGGTGTAATAATGAGTTTTGAGTTACGGAGATGTTTATCTCCCAGTTTGCAAAGTCTAGAAAGTCCCACAAAACTGTTTGCAAATATCCCGGCAGGCCATGATATGCTAACTTATTCAGCCCTCGCATAGAAGAGGTCGGCATTTTAAGTAGGAAATTAAAATGCTAATTTCCCTCCCTGACTGCAAGAGTCCAAAATCCTTCTGCTTTCTCCCCTTCCTTCCGCCCCATTTCATCTCACCAATGTCTTGGCTTCTGGCTCTTTGTCTTTCCTGCCTCTCCTGAGCTCAGCTTGTATAGCCCAAGGGCTGCAGATTCGATGGGTGGCTTGGGCTCTCTGGGTTAATCTAGCTGTACTCCACAGCTTCCATGGCTTGCTTGCTTGCTTCCTTCCTTTTGTATGTATGTATGTATGTATGTATGTATGTATGTATGTCTGCATGCCTTTCTTCCTTCCTTCCTTTTGTATGTATGCCTTCCTTCCTTCCTTTTGTATGTATGTATGCATGCCTTCCTTCCTTCCTTTTGTATGTATGTATGTATGTGTATGTGTGTGGGGGAGCACGTATGTACATATATGGATGGGGACCAGTCAAGATCAGATGTCCTCCTCAGTCACCCTGTGAAAGGTCTTGCTTGTGGGATGAAGAAGGTCACTGAAATGGATCATCGGGGGACAGGAGTTTATTAGAAGAGTAATTAATGTCATGACCTCACAAACAACAGTGTGGTAAGGGATCTGAGAAGAGTTCGGGTCCTGGTTCCAGAGACAGACAGACAGCATGACTGGGTGCTCTGAAGAGAGCCCGGATGGCAGAGTCGGGGTCTGGTCGGTCTCTGAGGAGGGTGGTTTCAGAGCACAGGCCTGGAACCAGGTCCTCTGATTCCCTGGCAGGGGGCAGGGAAACGGTTGGGAAGTGGGCTGTGTAGCAACTGGTGTCCCCTTGGATGTAAACTAACATTCCAGGTACAGAACCTGGAAGTGTGTTAGTGAGGCTTTCACAGACAGCATCACAGCCTGAGAAACCTCAAAGCCCACCCCCACAGTGACACACTTCCTCCGACGAGGCCACACACACTCCAACAAAGCCACACCTCCTAATAGTGCCACTCCCTATGAGATTTTGGGTTTATGGGGGCTATTTATATTCAAACTAACACACGTGTCTATGGAAAGGAAGATGAGATGAAGTTATCCTATGGAAAAGGTTTATTAGAATAATAGTAACATCAAGGACAGAGGCAGCCATGGCAGTGCCCTGGAGAGAAAGAGCATGAGCTTGTAGGCCCAAAGAACAGAAGGGTATTTCTTTATTTCTTGTTCATAAAAGTTTTTGTTTTTGTTGTTGTTGTTGTTGTTGGGGAGGGGACTGGAAAGAAGGAAGTTTCATACCCTGTGATATAGCTTACTAATAGGTAACAGGATCCCACTGATACAGTCTAGCTATACCACAAGGCAGAAGCTAGCAGAGTAGGCCTGGTTTGCAAGAGCAAAGGGGAGAAAAGGTGCTCCATGCTTTTATGACTTGCAGGCATTACCCTGGATAGAGCTGCAGGAATGTGGACTGACTTCTTGGGGTGAGCGATGGGCTACTGGGGGGTGTCTGCAACCTAATGCAGTACTGAGTGCTCACTGTCTTACTACGTAGAGGTGGTAAGGCATTCGAGTTAAGAATGCAGGCTCTGGGCACAGGCTGCCTGACTCTTCTGTATCAGAGCCCTCTCCACCATACAAGGATGAGGACAGAGTCTGTGGCTTATGGCAGTTCATGTATTCAATTTGCTTAGAAAAGAATTCCTTGTTACGGTGGCTTGGTGAGTATTACTTCTGGCTATCATTGTTGATATTGTTGTACCAATATCTGAGGATTGACAATGAGTGACTTTTAAAATTTATTTATTTTATTTTATGGATGTATTTGTCTGTCCATCTGTGCACTGTGTGTGTGTAGTTTCTACCAAGACCAGAAGAGGGTGTTGGATCTCCTGGAACTAGAGTTACAGGTGGTTCTGAGGCACCGTGTAGGTTCTGAGACTTGAACCCCGGTCCTCAAGTGCTCTCTTCTCTGAGCCATCTCTTCGTCCCTCTGGTGGTTTTACTTCCTCACTGACCAGAAGTAAGGGTTCTTACACTTTCTGAGCAAGCCTGTTTTCGAGGATCTACTTCATTTTCTTTTGATGAAAATTACTGCACACTAAGAAGAAAAGTGTCTCAGAGGGGTTCATTGTCCCTCATTAGCAAGTCCCCTAATGGTCCTGTCAATCTGATTCTGAGACAATGCTGCTGTCTGCCAGGCAGGTGATATTCCCCCTGAAGCTGAGCTGCTTCATCCTTCAGAAAGCACAGGCCTGATAGGACTGGCGCTGTGGTGGGAACAAGACAGAAGAGCATCCTGTGAAGAGCTGTGCTGCAAAATCTTATCTCGATTTTCCCAGATGGCCATAGAGGGTCTGGGTCTCATCTTGTCTTCTCACTGCCACTTACGCTGAATAGCAGACATTTCTCTTTTCTTTATTTGTGTATGTGTATTTGGTGTATGTATGTTGTAGCAGGCTTTCTTTTGGGCCACTAACCAGCTCCCAAATCACAACATGGAGACTTCTTATTAGTTATGAATGTTAAGCTTTAGCTTAGGCTTGTTTCTTGTTAGCTCTTATAATTTAACCTGTTTCTCTTCATCCACTTTTTGCCTTGGGGTTTTTTAACTTTCTTTCTGTATGTCCTACTCTGTGTCTGCAGGCTGGTGGCTACCTGGCTGGCCCCTGGGCATCTCCCTTTCTTTATCCATCATTCTCTCCTCTCTTCTTCTCTCTGGAGCCTAGATTTCTCTTCCCACTTATTCTCTCCGCCCTCCAGCCCCATCTATCCCTCTCCTGCCTAGCTATTGGCCATTCAGCTTTTTATTAGACCAATCAGGTGCCTTAGGCAGGCAAGGTGAAACAAATGTACCACATCTTTACATTGTTAACAAAGGCAGCATAAACAAATGTAACACACCTTCACATTATTAAAGTAATAGTCTGCATCTTAAATAAATATAACGCATCTTTGCCTGATTAAAATAATATTCTACAACAGTATGTCTTCACATGTCCCAATCATCCTTAATCATTATCCACATAATTTATTGAGACAAGGTCTGTCACCTAAACTTAGAGCTGAGTAGTGAGCTCCAGGGATCCTCCTGTCTCTACCCCAGTACTGGGATTCCAGACTTAAATAGCTGTGGGTGGCTTTTCACATAGATACTGGAAACTGGAACTCAGGTCCCCATATTCTTGACAACAAGTACTTTATCAGAGCCATCTCTGGGGCTCCTTTCCTTTGAACTCCCAAGTCAAGCTATTCCTTGGTTGAAAGTCATGAGAAGAAGATGTGTAGACATCATGTTTCTCCTCCGTTCTTTCCTCCTTTTGGAAGGACCTTCAAACAGTGATGTTTCCTTTTATCAGAATCTTCTAGCCCCATATGATCTGTAGTAGCTCAGCTTGGTGACATGGAGGATGGGTTCCCTCTTCAGCCTCTGGGACAAAGCAAATTCATCAGTGAATCTTGGAGACAGTCACTACTACTTTGGATTAAGAATCGCTCCTCTCAAACTGGGTCTTCACAGATGGACTGCCTGTTGCTTTGCTATCAATTATTCAGAATTAATTCATGGTCACTCTGCCAGAAACTGCTCGTTGCCTAGTCAACGTCCATGTTGCCCCATTTCTTGCTAATACAGTTCTGACTTGTCCCAGAGTCCATTTCAATTCTTTTCTTCCTTGAATCCTTGATGGTCATGGTTGGCTGCTTAACCCAGTATGTTCTGTTGAGAGCTAAGCAGAAGCTTCTGGATGGCCCTCATTGAAGATACAAGTAGTTCGGTCACATCTTGTCCTTTCCTTACTTCCGGCCTGGGGCAGCATCCTAGTCAATGGGCTCAGACTCAGACCTTGGGTCAGGTGACTGAGGATTGGAATCTAAATGAGGCAGAGAAGGAAGAAGGAAGGAATCTGGGTCTTTGATGGATGGTTTTTCATCTTCCTAGGGTTCTGTAGCTTTCCCATCCCAGGATTCCTTTGAGATGAGATGAATGGGTCATCATGTCACTAAATAACCATATTTTTATCTGTTAATTGTATCCCAGAGCAAGCCTGTTGGTGACTAGCTCATACAGTCTTCTGTCCTTTCGTGTTAGCAAACTGGAGCCTAGCCTCAGAGCTAAGGTTACGGGTTCTGTCTGTGCTATCCCTTAGCTTGCTAAGTAACAAGATGGCCTTCTCCAGCCTGACTTCTGCTTGTGAATAAAACCTGATGGGAAAGGAGAACGGGTGGTCGAAGGCACTGTGTATTCAGAGACACTGCCTGGTGCAGGGGGAGGTGGTATCAACCCTGTAGAAGACCTTGGAATCTAAACCCAGTGGCAGCCACACTCTCATTGCCTTTGAGGGAATGTGTCCTGGGCAGCAAACAGCAAAGCTTTAGCTTGCCTTCAGCTTGTGCAGCTCACACTGGGTCTGAAAGCCCAGGACAGGCTCCTCGCTGTTCTCCTGCTCCCTTCCAGCTGCACTTCTGATCTGTAGACATGCTCAGCCTTGGTGGTTCCCTTTGCATCAGATGGAGCCACAGGCACCCTACTGTCGTATAGAACCCATGAGGATAGGAACAGCCACATTTCATGCACAAAGCCTAGACCACAGAACACGGGATACTTATCTGAAGATCCGGTGACTCCAGATCTCGCTGTCAGAGCAGAAAAGGTGTACAGTGTGAAGGAAGAGAGGGAGGGAGGGAGAGTAAGTGAGCAGCATACACAGCTTGTCTTTACATAGTGTCTCTTATACTTTTCTTTATGGTTTCATGTTCAGAGATGCGGACCCATTTGACCAAAGCAAAGCGAAGGTGTGGGTTGCCGGAAACCAAACACAGGTGTACAGGAATTCCCCCATCTGCATTTTTTACTCGCCATATTTACCTGTGGTTGACCATGGCCTGAAAACAGGGACCAGAAACTTCAGAATCAAACAGTGCCTAAGTTTCAAAGCACAAGTCATTCTGCTCAGCCTAATGACGTATCATGAAATCCTGCTCTGTCTCACTATGGCTATCTCTTAACCACTGAATCCACAAGGTATATGCTACCTGCCCATGATCTGTACAATAGACGTCCCAGTTATCAGAATACATATCTTAGTGTGGCAGCTCTTCCTGTCAATCATGACCCTGTATAAACACAGAGAAGCTGTAAATTAAGGGAAAAGAGTAAAAAATACAATTAAGTTTTTGTCTTCTTGCAATTTTGTTTTATTTTAGAGATAGGGTGTTGCTATATCCCTGGTTGGCTTCAAACTCATCATATAGCTCTGGCTCTCTCTGAACTCATGATCCTCTTGCTTCAGGATTATAGGTTATGTCTCGCCACACCTTGCTGCACTGAAGTATTTTAAAGAAAAGGAAATATGCACATAAATTTTGTCAAAGCATATTGTCTCTAATTATTGTGTTTATTGTTTGTTGTCCCTAATTTCTAACTGTGTCTGATTTAAATGAAGCTTTTTTCATAGGGATGTGTGGGAGAATCTGTGCACATATGCATGGCTCTGGGCTGTCTGCTGTTTGCCTTCACTGAGGATGTGGGGTAGCTATTGATGGAATGAGGGGGTAGCATAGACATACATCAAGAGAAGTTATGGATCATTCAGATTGGAAGTAGGGAAGAGCTGAGTCACCTTGGAGAGCATGTCTTTAGGGCAAGCATAGCTGTGCCCTAGCCTAGCATCCAGTGCATCAAATCACCCTTCAGCTATCCATCCATCATCAGCAGTTTGGCCTTTAAGGAGGTATAATAAAGATAATGTCTGCTTTCTCATCTGATGGAGCTACGGGGGCTAATGTGCTAGCATGCCACCAAAGCATCCCATTTTCGGACCACCGAATCACCTCCTTGCCTTCCATCTCTGAAATGTGTTTTGCAATTTGTGGAAATTAGGTTCTCTGGAAACTTCTATTTGCTAAACCCAGGGTAGCTACAGGAAAGATATGTCTATCAACATATAGCTTCGTTTCCTCTGCCCTCAATGGCTACTGGAGAACCACCCAACGCATTGAAAGACCCTAATCTCTAAGGTCCAGGGAAGGATCCTGGACTCAATAAGCCACGCCAATGGATGCAATCAGCAAGAGGATTCTTTATTGTTGAAGGCGCCAACGGGTGACTCAGTACTCCAGTGAGACTGAGCACCCCCAGCATTTTCTCAGCAAGCGTTTATAGGGTCTCAGGGTTACATAACGGGGAAGCATAGCAACAGCAACATCTTTGGTCAATGCAAATCAACATATAGGGTCAACATCAGGATGACACAAGGGACTGGGTGTTTTTCCTCTTTGGCAGGTGCAACCGGTCTCATGGCTGCTTCTGCTGCCCACAGATATCCTGTTTTGCCCTGGCCTAAAAAAAACATCTTAAGTTGGAGACTAGGGTTGAGGTCTTTCAGCACGATCCCATGGCTTTCAGGAAGGTTGAAGGATTCCGGTCAAGCAGCCTGTGTTGGGCAACTGCAGAGCACATTTTCTAGAAGATTCTTCGGTCCCAGCCACAGGGAGCTGAGAAGCCCAAAAGGATAGGAGAAATGAAGCAGGTAGAGCAGCTGCTGGTGGAGAGGGGTATAGGAGCTGAGAAATTCTGCTTTTCTCTAGATGGTGCAGATGGTGACCTCTGGCTCCAGAATGTCTGTCTGAAATGGTGTAGTGCATCCATGGGCACAGGAGGGAGGCTGCTGTGCATCTGCAATGCTGGTTTACACAGTTAGCCTTGGGAACCGAGGAAGAGGTCCAGGAGGCTTAAACAGAGCCAGGGATGTGTACTGATGACAAAGGCTAAAACCACCGTGGGCTCCAGGGGAATTTGTGGGAGCTCTGCAGGAGAAATGAGGAAAAGAATTTCCAAGATGTTTTCATGCCACTTTCAGTTGTTCTCAATATTTATGTTATGACCTAACTCTTGTGTGCCCCACCCCCACCCATAAGTCTGTTCCCCCATTTCTGAGGCTCCTATGTCCCTCCCGAAGAGTCAGGTTCCTGCTTACTCATGAATATGCACATGCGCGCTCCCCGACTCCCTGATTGACCATTGCAGATCCTTCACTACCTCAGACATCATATTCTTTGTTACTGTGTCTGCTGCCCACGATGACTGGGCCCAAGCTGCCGCCTGGTAGGTTCCACTCACGGGATCTGTCCGACTCACGTCTTTCTGCAAACCTTAGCCCATCCCTGTGCTCACTGCAGGCCTGCAAGGTGATGGTCAAAGTCACATTCAGAGGCGCTGGATGTAGAGGATGAAGTGCAGGCACCCAGAAATGGATGGCAGCCCATTCTTGGGGAGCATGTTAAGCGCCAACCAAGTTTAAGGTCACCCTCGGACATGTTTCCCTTCCTCTGGCCACAGCTATTTCCTGCAGACCATTACCCCCCACCCCTGACTTGTTTCCAAGTGCTGTTGAAATGAGAGGAAGGCAAATGGCCCATTGCATTTACCTTAAGCACCCAAGGTGTTTTGCTTCAAGGGGTAAGGCTGTCCTCTCTACCAGTGACCTTTGGCATTTAATTTAACTAGAAAAGTGTGTAAATGATGGTTATGAGGTGCTTAGACTTTTACTTCCCTGCTGATGCTTGAAATGTGAAGGCAGGACCCTTCAGTCCCATTGTCGTGGAACATATTGGAGCCAGCTGTCTGCTCGCAGTAAAGGCTTCAAGGGCTATGTGCACAGAAAAGCATCCGGGACAGGAGCAATCAGTGTATCATCCCGAGCCGGAAGCCTGGTGAATGTGTCCCGTTGGACACCCCAACAAAGATGTCTGGTGAAGGTGGCCTGGAAAACTGACTCTTTCTTTCTGTATCATGAGACTGATGGACACCTTTGTGTGGCTAAGCCAGAGGGTGCAAGCAGGTAATACCAAAAAGACCTCCTTTTAGGAGACTGGGGAGATGGCTCAGTAGGTAAAGTGCTCACCATGGTAGCATGAGGACTTAGGTTCAATCTGCCCCCCATACAAGTAAAAAACCCAGGCAGACTGGCATCCTCCTAAAATCCTAGTGCTGGTGGGGCCAGGGACAGGAGGATCCCTGGGGCTTGCAGTCCAGCTAATCTTGTTGAATTGGTAAATACCTATTTTGGTGAGAGACTCTGTTTCAAAACCTAAGGTGGAGAGTGGTTGCAGAAGACACCTGACTTTGACCTCTGACCTTCAGGTACACCAGCATATACACATGAACATATGTGTGTGCCGATCCCTTATCTATATACGAAAGGCAGGCGTTTTTACACTGCATCACCGCCGCCCAGAGTATCTGTACCTGAGAGCAAAGACGGATGATGGAAATCCATCATGAAAACCCGCGGAAGCTGAATAGATGTGGTGGGGACTCGAAGTCTGCAATGTTGTTCTTTGTTCTGATGATGAAGGATTACATCCATTTTCATTTGTAAGGGCCTGTTTAGTTCTGCACTGGCTGTGAGGTGAGAGAAACGGATTCTTTAGTGGCCTGTGTCTTGCCTTCCCCTGCCCTTGTGGACATGGGTGGTTTTAATATCAGGGTTTTGTAATTCTTACATCTATGTACACCACCCCCTGCCTGCCATGTGCCATGAGGTTCAATGTATTCCTCAAGTAGGAGAGTAGGAACTGGCTGGAAAACAGGCTGTGAAACGGATCTTTTGTTTGGCCAGAAGAATCCAAAGGTTAGAATTAGCCAGGAGCCACAGCTGTGCTCCTCTGTCCCAATAAAATCTTCAAGGAAGATAGAGAAAGGTCCAGTTTCTAGCAGGGTCACAGTGGCACCGCCTTTAATCTCAGCACCCGGGAGGCAGAGACAGGCAGATCTCTGTGAGTTCGAGGCCAGCCTGGTCTACAGAGTGAGTTTCAGGACAGGTTCCAAAGCGACAGAGAAACCCTGTCTCAAAAAAAAAAAAAAAAAAAAAAAAAACAAGCAACAACAACAACAACAACAACAAAAAAAAAAACCAAAAGAAGATACAGTTTCTAAGGAGTGTTAGGTCTTTGAGAGTTAAATGTTTCAATCTGTGTTCTGCTTTTCTTTGTTTCATTCCTTTTCTTACCTTCTCTTCCCTTTTTCCTTCCTCCTCTTCTTCTCCCTCCTCCCCTTCCTCTTCCTGTCTTTTTGACAGGGTCTCACTCTATACCCAGGCTGACTTTGAACTCTTGGCAATCCTCCTGCCTCGCCCTCCTAAGTGCTGAAATTGCAGGTACAAGTCACCACACCCAGTTGATCTGTGTGTTCTGCATTGTAGCTGAAAGCTGGGTCACAAGTCAGAATAATGACAGACACACTGGCACATCCAGAGAGGAGGGGGACAAGAAGCCGACATCCCACTCAATGCCTGCCATGTGGGTGCAGGGAAATGGCAGTCTTGGGCTTCTAGCATGGTGCTGGGGTGCTGGCTGACTGCAGAGTTAGTGAAGGAGAAGGTGCTGTCATTTTTGAGAGCGCTGAGGGTAAGCCTGGCTAACTTCTTGTTTCCCTGTGTATCAGTGATGGCAGAGAAACACCAAGAGGTGAAAAGTCAACAATTGCTGGACTGTTGTGAAAAAGATTCATGAGACAATAGGCAAAATGCAAGAACAGGTGGCTCCCCTAAGTTGTTAGAAAAGATGTGGAGTCCCACAGAGAAAGGAGAAAAAGTCATAAAAGTTACCAAGTTCAGCCCTCACCACCGAGTTGACAAGACTGCAGACTTGGCAGTCAGTGCGTGGTGAAAGAAGTAAGGAAGGCTCCTGTGGTCAGTCCCTCATGAGAGGGAGGTCACTCTCAGCTCTAGCAGCCATGGAAGTCTGAGGTAGACCTGAGGCACCTGTGACTCAGCTGTTTCCTTCCCAATGTTGCCTGCAGAGGAAGCGCTCAGTCATGCCACGTAGGCTTGGGCAAAATGTAAAACTGTTCGGAAACAGCTTGAGCGCTCACGGTAAACACTGGAAACAATGCGTGCACTGCTCAACAGGGAACATATAAATATCGAAACACTTGCTCCACATACGTTGCACAGCAGAAATAAAAAAGTGAAGGACAGCTGGGTCCCCAGCAGGAGCTTAGCGCCGACCAAAATGATGTGATTGAGGGTAGAGGAAGAGACCTCCCCATCTTTTGTGTACAAAGAAAAAAATTATACACTTGCAAATAACAATATGTAAAACCTAAATATAAATATGTGTGTTGAAAACATAATTATAGCTGCATAAATGGCAATATGCAGCTTATGATAGAAGATACCTGGAGAGGGGCTGTAGAAACGGCTCAGCAGTTAAGAGCCTTTGCTGTTCTTCCAGAGGACCGGAGTTCTGCTCCCAGCACCGCCATCTGGCTGCTCACAACCGCCTGTAACTTCAGCTGTAGGGGATTAGATGCATTTTCTGGTGTCTTCTGGTACAGCACCCACATGCACTAACTCAGACATAGACACACATACCTATGAATAAAATTTTAAGCTAAACTATTTTTTAAGGTGAAAATAGGGGCTTCCGTTTACTTTTGAATACTTTGCATTTTATTTAATTTGGGTCTTAGGTATATGAGTTTTTTATTTTATAGATACGTATGAGTATATATAGAGATATATTAAAATGTGTATAGATACTTGTTAAATAGAATAATTCAAGTGATAAAGCACATCTTATACCTCATAAATACACTGCATGAGATATCTGGAATATTTTGCAAATCTAAAATGAATTCATTTTGGAATTAAGAATTTCAGTTGGATATAGTGGCGGCATACCTTTAAGCACTGAAGAGGCAGAAGCAGGCAGATCTCACTGAGTTGAGGCCAGTCTGGTCTACATAGTGAGTTCCTGGTTAGCCTGGTTTACATAGTATGACCCTGTTTTTATAAAAGAAAAGAAAAGATAGTGGCAAGTACCATACAGATGGCAGAGTGGGGGGATGTGGAATGGCCAGTTCCCACTCAAATGACCAGGATGGCTTCTACCTCAGCGGATGCTCTGTCGCTTGCACCTTGGTGCATTCTTGAGATCCCTTATAAGGAATCTGAGTTCCATGCTCAGAACCAAGCATAGGATATGGACTGGACTCAGGAGGTAAGAGTGCTGGCTGCTCTTCCAGAGGACCTAGGTTCCAGCACCCACACGGCAGCTCGTAACCATCTATAACTCCAGTTTTCTGACTTCCGCAGTCACTGTTTGTACATGATTGGTATACAGATGAACATGTAGGCAAAAACAAAAATCTGGGTATGGTGAGCCCCATTATATAGTCCCAGTACTGGGGAGCTAGAAATGGGTGGATCCCCGGGGCTAGTCTAGCCTACTGGGTGAGTCCACGGCCACTGAGAGGCCGTGTCTCTACAGAGGTTGACAGCATCCAAGGAGCAAAACCCAAGGTTAACCCTGGCCTCCATATACATGCACACTGTTACATGAAGACATGCCTATACATACAAGCACACACACGCACATGCACAAGAGAAGGTGAGTGAACTCTGCCTTGCCCACTTAGGTAAAGTGAGATGTAGGTGATTTGGGGTAGAGCAATGCCTCTGCATAATCCCAGAGCCCCAAGTAAGGTAAGAGCCCCCTTTTCTACTCCACTAAACCCTCTGGACTATGTTTTGGAGAAATCCTTAATTGTCACCAGACTGTGTTTAAACTTTCTTCTGCAAACCAATGTTGAAGGCAGTCCATTGCCCAGAGCTCTTGCCGAACAGTGTTGTTGTGTTTAGACTTAGAGTGAAGATGCTTAGTTACTTTTCAAAATGGATCTGAGTATGATGGAGGGTCTCCTCGAACATCTGCGATATAGAAACCATGGTTCTTATTCAATTACGATGTTTTGTAGTGGATAAAGAAATGAAAGCTCAGAGTAGGGGAGCCTGCCCTAAATCATAGGTCCCCGTTGGGTCATGTAAGTCTGCAGGAAGGAAGTGGGGCTGCGGGGGAGGGTTGGGGGGATCTGGAAGAATTTTGAAGGCAGAGGAAGCATCAGGAAGCCAGGCACAGCATCACTCATGGAAATGCAGCCCGGAGGAGATAAAATGAGGGTACCCTGCCTGTTTATGGAGGCAGATCATGCATCTGATGTCACTGGTTCTGTTGGACCCTAAACAGCCTCTGTGTTGTTCTCAGGGCTAACAAGGACAATAATACCTGCTTCCCCCAGGGGCTGTTTGCCTTTTGTCTCTGGGGATTTGTTTCAGTAGCTGTAGGGAACAGAATAAAGGAGTGTTTTGTGAGGTTAGTGAGGTTAGTGAAGGTGAACTAATGGCTTTGTTTCTGAAACTCTTCAAAAGCTATAATCAAATCTCCATTAGCTACTGTTCTTTCTCTGTCTTCCCAACTTCTCCCCATCTCTATTACCCCTGTAGCCTTTCCCCCACTCCCCGCCATCAGTTCAGATCTAACCTGGCCTGATCTAGCTTGACTAATAGCATGTTTATCTAGCATGCATGAGATTCTGGGGTCAATCCCCACATTAAAAGAATGTGGTAAGCCGGGCGATGGTGGCGCACGCCTTTAATCCCAGCACTCGGGAGGCAGAGGTAGGCGGATCTCTGTGAGTTCGAGACCAGCCTGGTCTACAGAGCTAGTTCCAGGACATGCTCCAAAGCCACAGAGAAACCCTGTCTCAAAAAACCAAAAAAAAAAAAAAAAAAAGAAAAGAAAGAAAAAGAAAAAAAAAAGAAAAGAATGTGGTAGTATATGGCCGGAACTTTAGCACTCAGAAGGTGGAGGCAGGAGGATCAATATTTCCAGGTCAGTCTTGGCTACATATCAAATTCAAGGACAACCTGGGACACGTAAGACATAGGGGGAAAAGAAAAGAAAAGCCCAAATTAAATTAAGTTCATCCCAGTTTAACTTCCCTGTAGGCCAGCACCCTCAGTGGGCAGCTTGCATTGCCTCTGTCCCAGACTGGCTGCATTCACGTACCCCCACCCTCATAGCCCCTGAATGAACAGAGCTGCTGCTTTTTTTAATGCTTGATTTAAGGTGGGATGGAGCTCCGTTAGCATCTCGCAGGCATGTGCAGTTCATAGTTGGAGAATTTTCATGAGATAACTCAGCTCAGTAAGCCATAAAATGAGACACAATGAGACACTGGCACCATGAACATCCAAAAATAGAATAATGGCCCCTTAAGACACACGCTGCAGGACATCGTATTGTAAGAGGAGAGCTCATTCTCTGAGCAGACCTGACGGAATTCATCTGGAGATGAGTCTGATGCCTGATGGAACAGAAAACAGCCTGAGCCTGCCCTCGAGAAGAGGCAGATTCCCAGGAGTGTGTCCCACACTCGGAGTCACTGGGCCCTGGCAGGGCAGGTGCACCTGCAGAAAGGTTGGCCATCAGCGGTTACTCTAGAACAGTAATTTTGAACCTTCCTAATTCTGTGACCCTTTAATATAGCTCTTCACAATGTGGTGACCCCCAACCATAACATTATTTGTTGCTACTTCATAACTGTAATTTTGCTACTGTTATGAGTTGTGATCTAAATATCTGCTTCCGAATGGGTTTTAGGTGATCCCTGTGAAAGGGTTGTTTAACCCCCAAAGGGGCTGTCACCCGCAGGTTGAGAACCACTGATCTAGGATCATCTAAATGAAACTAACTTGAGCCAAATGTGACTGGAGACATTTTCCTCTCTGGATACTGGGAGGCTGATTAGAGATCACAGGAAAGGCAGAAGATTGCCTGGTTGGTCTCTCAGAGTCACACAGATGGCCTTAGTGAGTACCTGGCCAGTTATACTTGTAGGAGTTATCTGTCCATCCGTCCATCCATCCACCTGTCCGTCCATCCATCCATCCATCCATCCATCCATCTATCCATCCATCCATCCATCCATCTGAGCTCATTGGGAGCCTTGTACTTAAGCTTTTGGAGACAATACACTGGGGAGTTGGCCTTCCATGTTGCTAGGAATGATGAATGTAAGTGGGAAGAAGAGGGTATAATTGTAAGCTAGTGCTGTGCCTTTGAAGAGGCTGCATCTTGCAGAAACATTATTTGGGGGCCTCTTTAGGGATTTGCCAATGTGGTTTGTGAGAGGTCCAGCAGTTTAGGATGAGACCAGTTCTGATCTCCAAGGCCAAGGGGATCTATGCCTTCATTATACTTTCAGAATCAACTCCCCCCCCCCCCCAAACTAACTGTGACACTGTGGTGGCCATGTTGGGACCATATGGATGAAAGAGGTAACTTTGAGTTTTCCTTTGAATAATAGAAGTCACCCAGAAAGTTAGGGAGGAAGCAGGATGTTCAAAACCAAGGAAAGGTGAATACCCTGAAGACTGTGGACTACAGTGAGGGGTAGATAGGCTGAAAGCTTTGCCCTACAGTTCAGGTGCCTGATTTTGAAAAGTGTGTGTGTGTGTGTGTGTATTTGCATATGTATATCTCTATGTGTATGAGTGTGTATATGTCTGTGGGTGTATGTGTGTAAATGTATTTATGTGTCTCCTTGTGTGTATGCGTGCCATAGTTTGGGTTTTCATTGCTGTGAAGAGACACCACCATAACCATGGCAATAAAGAAAACCTTTAATTGAGAGGGCTCACAGTTTCGGAGATTCAGTCCATTGTCATCATGGTGGCATGCAGGCAGTTGTGGAGCTGGAGGAATAGCTGAGAGTCCTACGTTTGAAGGAGACTTGAGCAAAAGAGACCTCAAAATTCGCCCCCACAGTGATGTACTGCTTCTAACCAGGCTGTACCTCCTAAAAGGAGGCACTCACTTTGGGGACATTTTCTTTCATACCACTAAAATGTTTGTGTGTGTGTGTGATTGTATATGTGTGTGTCTATGTGTCAGTATGTGTGTCTGTCGCTGTATGTATTTGTTTGTATTTCTCTCTGTCTGTCTGTCTGTCTGTCTGTGTGTGTGTGTGTTTGTGTGTGTGTGTTTGTGTGTGTGTGAATGTGCATTTTTTTTGTTTCATGGAGAGAAATACAAGTGACACCATTCTGGCTGTTTAAATATGGAGGATGCTCGTGTAGCAGGTTGATGGTAGTTACACTTAGCAATTTTCTGTCTTATGGCTATGTTTAATAAATTCTGTCTGACTCACTCATTCCAAATCTTTGTCTTTGATTGTCAAATGAAAAAAAAAAGTTGCAGAAAGTTCATTCAAAAGTAGGGGGAGTTCGAACCTTCTTTGTGGACCTAAGTTCCCTTAGTACCCATTCCCTAGGCCCACGAAACTCTCAGAGGTTTGGAGAGGTCTCAAAGCCAGATAAAAAGCCACAGAGGATCCTAAGCAAAAAGGCAAGAAGACACAGGACCTGACCCATGATTTTAAAGCACCATTCATTTGCTGTGAGTTGTGTAGATGAATTCTGCAGGGCACTGTAAGCAAATGCTTAGCTCCAAGTGAAAGATCTCACCTGAGGATGGGCCACTGTATACCTTAACAGGAACATTCAGAGGTGAAATGGGGTTGGGGGGCACTGCTCAGTGGTCAAAGATGTGCTTCGTGTGTGCAAGGCCCTAGGTTTCATCTCTACCACCAAAAAGCATGAAAACAAAGAGGAACACTTGGCAAGAGTCCATGGAGGTAGCCATGTAAAGAGCCAGGACTTGGTGAGATAAATGCTTCCTGATTTCAAATTCCTCTCAAAATGAATACTTAAAAAAAAAAAGACTTTTTGTATATTCCAGAACTGAAGCCAAAGGCCAAGGCCATTTTACAAGCTGCCAGGCATCAAATCCCGACTCCTACCTGATAGTGTTTGCTTTTATGTGTCTGCTGCAATAGGAGCAGTTCCCTCAGAGCCAAAGGAGGGATTAGATTGTGTAGCAGCAGGGGACAACTTTGTGGGGTTTGTGATTGGGATAAATGAGAACTGAGATCAGAGGTGACCCCATGGTCCTTCTGAGACTCACTTTTGAAGCTCTTTGGGACCAGAGTCTCCTTGGTGCTAAATCAAGATGGTAATGAGCAAGAGCATCAGACAAGGAAGGGCAAGCGGCTCCATGTCGTCTCTCTCTTTAGTTCCCGAGATCTTTATTATTATTTCCCTTTTGGCGGTTGGCCCCTCATATGCCATTCAGTCCCACAGGACATATTGAGCACAGGGTGCCATGTTGGGGCCTTTAAATGAAGACCACACAAGTTTCATAGCACATGTTAACGTTTCTAACCTCAAGCCGATGCTGCAAAATTTCTGAGTAGTTGCAATGGGAGTTCACTGAGTGAGAGTGGAGAGAGCTCTGCCCGTGGGAGTGGGTAGAGTAGCCTGTTCCTTCCCTTTAGTTTTTGTGAGCCAGGAAGGGCATTGCAGAGCTTGTCTCTCACCTCAGCCTGAGCTTCAGTGGTCATCTGGATAGTGTTAATCTCACAGATGCAAGGAGAAAGACCACCAATCCACATCATTGTGAAATTAATTAAAATATGTTTTTTTTTTAATTCATGGACATGGACTGCCTCCCCTAAAACTGGGGTTCAAGAGATCAGCATTGGACATGGGTGAGATAAGGGGTTTTATAGTTGGGGAATAGGGGCTTTCCAAATGGGGGATCTAGCAGACAAATAGATGGGGTTGCAGAAGCAGAACATTAAGCATAACTAGTTGATAGTAACAACCTTCTGAAACAAAGACTTGGTTGCGAGGTAGTCATAACAACTTTTTGAAACAGCCAGAACAAAGCTATTTGGAGTTAAGGTTACTAGTGGGACATAGCCTAATCCCTGAGAAAGAGATTTAAACATAAACAGGAAGGAACCTAGCTTGTCTTTGTTATAAGATGGCTTTCAAGGCCTAGATCAAGGCAGGTTGGTTATCAGTAGATCCCTGGGCACATTCTTCTATTTGCCCTCTAAAGTGATCAATTACAGTCTTCCCCTCATAGGTTCCTGAGGCCATAAGAAGACTGCTGCCCTGGATAGCAGGAAGACAGACTTTGCTTCCGGCTTTTGCATTCAGGGACTAAAGCCAGAACAAAGACCTTACTGGAATAAGGTCCATGGAGGGAATTTTCCTTGCTTTCATGTTTATTCGTGATGGAGTCTTCTGAATTAGCTATGTAACTGAGGATGGCTTTGATTTTTAATATTACTATTTTTAATTATGTGACTATTGTGTGTGTTTGTGCATGTATGTGCCAATAGCTCTGGCAGCCATAAGAGGGTATCAGATGCCTTGGAATGGAGTTACAGGCAGTTGTGAGTTGTCAGGTGGGTGCTGAGCACCAAGCTCCAGTCCTGGTAGAGGAACATTGAGAGTTGGTAACCACTGAACCGTCTCTCCATCCCCCAACTTTGCTTAGTGCTGGGATTAGAAGCAGGCACCACTGAACCCACTGAATGCAGTCCACAGTCAAGGTAAAGGAGGCCTAGCTGGACCGTTGTTTGCTAATTGTTTCCTTAAACAAAGGTAAAGTTCTCACTTTCCCAGCAAATGGGCGATTTTACAGTTTAATGGGCAATTCCTCTGAGCTGTCTTCCTGCTCTCCCAGGGAAGCTGGGGTGGGCTTGGCATTCCTTGGTGGATCGCACACAGCAGGGTGGCTCCAGGGTTTTAAGAATGTGCCCTGGGTTGTAAAGCTGAGCTGTAGAGCTGAAAAGAGACTTTTAACCGGATTTGCATCTCAAATTGAGTTTACTAGCTGGAAATTCTAATGCTCTGAGACACTAGAAGAGAGGCTTAGTGGGAGAGGTTTGGTCAGGGCATTGAGTTCTATAAGGTAAGGTTGGGAGGAGGTCCAGACCTCTAGTCCAGGGCATGGCTACAGTTTGGTCCAGTTCAGGGGATTCTAGCTGGGGACTATGTACATAGACCATCACTGTCAGACAGCTCAGGGTGAAATGAATTAGGCAAGGATAAATTGTTTTAGGGATGAATTCTGCCCAGAAAGAAAATACTGAAAAAAAATCTCTACATGATGTGTTGTGCTTTCTGGTCACATAACTCACAGCTCAAAGGGAATAAGGCATAGTTTATTCTTGAGTCAAATATATGTGTGATCATGGCCCAGGAATACAGATTCACTTGCCCCAAATAATGTGTTCTAACCGGAAAACAACTGGTGAAATTTTTATAGTTATGGAACAAAGTCGTAAATCAGAGCACTTCAAATACATCCGTGGAAACACCTGGCTTCCAGGAAAGCAGGGAAATGTCTGCTTGAGGTCTCAGGTGCTGCCTGGTGCAATTCTTCACTACTGGGTTGGTGGCAGCTGAGAGACTGCTAAGTAAATACATTCTAAAGGTAAGTGGCTGCTTAAGTGACAGAAGAAGTCAGGCAACAATATAGTGTCCCATTAATTCCCAGTGGACAAAATTATACTGAATATTATTTATTACGTAGTTCTTGTTTATAGTTTTGTTTTTGAGAATTTCATACACGAGTACTGTATTTACATCATTCTCACCCCATTCCCCATCTTACTTCTCTAGTGTTCTTTTTACTCCCTCTCAAATTCATGAGCTCTTCTTTTTATTTTAACACATTCCGTTTCTCTCTCTCTTTTTTTAATGGATTTATTTAACTTTATTTTATGTGCATTGGTATGAAGGTGTCAGATCCCCTGCAACTGGATCTTCAGACAGTTGTGAGCTGCCATGTGGGTGCTGGGAATTGAACCCTGGTCCTCTGGAAGAGCAGTCAGTGCTCTTAACCACTGAGCCATCTCTCCAGCCCTCATGCCCTCTTCTTTAATTATTGTTGTTTTACACATACACACACTCGTACACGTATATAAATATATAAGTACAGTCTACTGAGTCCACTTTGTGTTGCTACATGTGTTCAGGGCTTACTACTTGGGACTGAATATCCTAGCAGCGGCTTGTCCCTGGAGACGACTGATTCTTCAGCCTTTTGTGGCCTGTAGCTCTTCACTTAAGAGCAGAGGCTTGTGAGCTTGCCCCCACCCACCCATGCAGGCGCTGGAAATGGAACCCCAATCCTTTGTGAGAGCAGTGGTTCTCGGTGTTCTAAACCCCTGAGCCGTATCTCCAGCTCCACCAGCGTCATGCTTTTAAACAGGGAAATTACAAAGCCAGACTCATGGATTAAAATAATTTATTTGTGTAATCTCTTAGGTGTTAATGAAACTGTAAAACACATTTCAAAAGAGGAAAAACCCTGTCTTAAAACTCTAGCGGGAGCCCAGAGAATACTGAGATGGCAAAATAATATTCCTCTTTGTATAAAGCAAACTACTTCTCCGTTCGTGTTCAAATAAAGTGTTCAGACTCAGACGTGGCAGGATTCTGTTTTCTGTGCAGTTGACATTTTAATTTACATGATATGCATAGTTTAGTATAGTCCAAAAAAAGATATAGACATTTTCACATTTATTTTCAAGATTTATGTGGAATTAAAGCTTCGTAGACGATTCTTAAATAGAGTCGTTAGGAGAGTATGTGTGTACAAGCAGACACGTACCTGGGATGACCATGGGTCAAACTCGGGTGTGGTTCCTCCTCAGATGCTGTTTCCGAGCCAGCATCTCACACTGACCTGGACACTACTCACCATTTTTTGGTAAAGCTGGCCATGGAGCTCCCTGGAGTCTCTTGGCTCCTTCCTCCTCCCTAGCATTGGTAGAAGCACACAGCGCCCTGCCTGGCTTGTGCAAATCAAACCCAGGTCCTCATGCTTGCACAATGGGCGCTTTTCAGACTTAGCCATCTCCCCAGTTCCCTCAGGTTAGTTTCTTAAACCCCTAGTTGGTACCAGGGACTGAATTCAGGAGCAAAGGGACTGAACTCGAGGAGCAGAGGGTGAACACTCGCTGGTGTCCCTTGAAGTTGCTTTGGTGACCATGTGAACATGATTCCTAGTGGTTTCAGACAAGCTCCATTCCTCCCTGGACTAGCAGCCTAGAAAGATAACTTGGGAAGAAAAAAAAAAGGTTATGAGAAAACAAAGCCTCGAAAGTTATTGCTGAGCCCTTTGGGCTGAATATTTTTAGGTTTTGGGGCAAAGCCTTTGAAAGCGCCAGTGTTCCTTCCGAGTGGCTCCCAAGTTTGTGACGAGCCCATTTGTGGTTCTATAGTAATGAGCAAATGAAACAATATGAAAGATGGCTGCCGAGCCTGGGCTTGCAAGTGGGAGATGGATGGCCGGCGTGATGGTCCCCGACAGCGCATGAGCCGGGCTGTTTGCGGAGTTCCCCAGCCATCCATCACACTTCTGCCAGGCACGGAGGTGTCATTCTGATGTACTTCCAATCCCAGAGGGCTGGTAAAATGAATGCAATTGGGGGCACAAATCGAGGTTCCCTTGCCTTCAAAGGGTATTAGCACAGACAGAGAAAGGCAACCGGAGCCTCCAAGTTCACTAAACTCTTAGCAAGTGCCTCCTGCCGTGGATCTCAGTTCCACTCAGGGACTTGCTTGCTCCCCCGCGACAAATGTTGAATCCCTAACAAGTTTTCTGCTTGCTCTGGCATTGGCCTGGATCCTCACAACCCTGCTTTCCCTCTTGTCCTTAATATTTACCATTATTTACAATTATTGAACGAAAGCAAGACCAAGCGGGCTTATGTTGCTTCCAGAATTTAGATAGATAAAAGTTGCTTGCAAGACTTGGGAACTAGGTAACTTTTAAAAGACTGCAGACTTCCTGAGTTCTAATGTATCTATAGGTGATTTATCCACAATACGTAAGGCTTATGAATCTCGACAGAAATGTACAGAGGAAGTGAGCAGGGATTTCCGGGAAGATGCTTGTTTCTCTGTACACCCTTGTCTGAAGAGGGGTGTGGGCAGGGAGGTTTGTCTAGGTTGGAGGACAGAGGATGGGCTCTGTTGAAATGAAAACTTTCATGGTGTCAAATGCAAAGCCCTGTTTTATCATTTGGCTACAGGCTTATGTCTGTGGGAGGTCCACATAGTGAGTTCCAAAACAGCCAGGACTATACAGAGAAACCTTGTCTGAAAAAAAAGCAAACACAAAGACAGAAAAAAAACCAAATAAAAAAGGATTAGGAGGTGTGATTTGCTGGAGGAAGTATGTCACCGGGAGTGAGCATTGAGGTTTCAAAAGCCCACACCCGGCCCAGTGTCTGTCTCTCTCATAGCCTATGGATCAGTATGTAGCTCTCAGCTACTTCTCCAGCACCGTGCCTGCCATGCTCCCCTCTAGATGATATGGACTAAACCTCTGAAACTGTAAGCAAACCCCCAATTAAATGCTTTTTAATTGAGTTGCCTTGGTCATGGTGTCTCTTCACAGCAATAGAACAATGACTAAGACAAGTGCAATTCTGGCCTCTGTTGGGTCAGGCAGCCCATTTTGAACCCTAGCTGCTTTCTTTCTGTGTCCCAGAATGTTCTAGAAAACTCTCTGTATGAAGCAGGGTGAGACACTGCCTCCTTCATTCACTTTACCCAGTGACTCTCAGATGTCAGGTGTTCCCTGACTTCTTGGGGTTTGCTTTTTTCTCTCTCTCCTTTTTTTTTTCTGTCTACCTGCTTTAAACTCAAAACTGAAACCATTAAGTTACACTGGTTCCATCTGTCTCTTTTCTTGAGATTACACATGCCACATAGAGTTTCCATCCCAAACAGAAACACCTTTAAATTAAAACTGGACAGTGTCCAGTCTGCATTAGAAAACCAGAGCAAAATGATTCTCTTGGCTAGTGGGCGGGACACCTGGAGAATTCCCATGCAGAGGATGATGTATTTGATGTGTATGTGGCCAAACACTCTGTGCTTTAAAAACCGTATACTCAGATGCCCAGAAAATCCAATGGAAGTTCTGCCTTGGGCAAAGCCCTTTGCAGGTGCTGTGGATATCCAGAAAGAGCTCAGGAGTGACCCTTGACCTTCAAGGCTTGGTTGTGGCATCACTGACTGCCCAACCTCACCAACTGAGCCTAACTACATGTGCCAGCCGCTTTGATACAAATGCACAATCTGGGCTCCTCATGGAGTATACCAAGCTCAGCAGCATATCCCTCGTGATGGTGGTGGTTGGTCTGGGATCTTGGGTGCTAAGCAGCTGATCGTTGGGCGATTATTGAGAATGAATTCTGATGGCAAAACTGTATTTTTGTCCAAACTATAGCTATCAGCCGCAATCCTCATAAAACACAGGACTTAAAAAGGAAGTGATGGGGCAGGTGACTCAGGCTGTCATTGTTCCGTGGAGGATATGGTAGGCAGTCACCAGGTGGACTGGCAGAACTGCCAGGAGGGACTATCTCGGGTGGGGGTCATTTTCTAGAGAAAATGCTCAAACTTCACTTTGGAAGATTCAGTTACCGTACACTCATTCCGTGTAGCTGCTCCATGCTGTGATGGGTGCAGGGGCTGACGTGCAGAGTCACAGAGATGATAAATAGAAGCCTGTCCGGTTTTTATTACTTCTCTACTTGCTGTGACAAAATGCCCGGAAAAGACACCATAGAGAAGGAGACAGTTTCCCTGAGGGTTCCAGGGTATAGTCCATAAAAAGGGGGCAGACACAGCAGCAGGAGTGTCAGCAAGCTGAGAGAGATTGTTACTAAACTTAGGGTCACAGCCTGTGCTCCCCCTGTCCCTGAAGGTGAAGCCACCTGTTGTCCTCCGTGAGTTCATTAGAACAGTCATATTAACAGGAAAAAGTATAAAAAGGAGAATCCAGTGACCCCCACTACCTCCCCAAGTTTATCTTCAGGGTCCTGAAGTGAGATTGAAGTTTGAACAGAGGGCTGTTAATAAACATATCTAAGTTGAGACACATTTATGCTCTAAGACTTGTCTCTTCGATTCCAGTCCCTGTCAAGTTGTTAGTCAATGCTGATCATCCTATAAGCCTAAAATTGCAACTCTGGTTAGTGCCACCCAGTGCTGAGAAGATACAATGGGCCATGAGGATGGGAGCCAGTAGGAGCTTCTCTGTGGCTGTAGCCTTGGACCAGCACAGAAAGGGATGGCGAAGCCAGAAGAGTAGAAAGGGAAAAATGAAGAAGAGTGAGCTAGATAGGGGCCGTGGATGCCACACAAGCCCTGTGGTGAGAACACAAGATGAGGGCCATGGGTGTGTGCCTTAGGTAGTTGGCATGGATGGGGTAGAGCAAGGTTGGGAAGGATAGATAGAGGTAGAGGAGGTGTTGGAGAGAGAAGAGGAAATGGGGAGGGAAGGACTCGGGAAGCAAATGAAAGGGATGGAGATACAAGCTTGAAGAGAGCTGACCCCATGGGGCATTGCTGTTCATTATGAGGGGCTAAGGGGCTTTGACTTCATCCTACCAGTACCAGGAGGTGATGAAGCTTAGGTGAAATCAGGGCCACGACTGGCAACTTCATTTGCTATCATATGCTGTTGAATTGGGTTTATATTGCTGTGGTAACATGACCAGGAGCAACTCGGGGAGGGAAAGGTTTCTTATATGATGGGTTAGAGTCCATCATTGAGGGAAGCCAAGGGCAAGAACTCAAAGCAAGAGCCTGGTGGCAGGAACTGGAACAGACCAAGAACAAGCCTAATTTGCTTTCTTATATACCCAGAACCACCTGCCCAGGGGTAGCCCCACCCACAATGGCCTGGGCCCTCCCACATTAATCCCCAATCAAGGAAATGTCACACAGGGATACTGCACAAAGCTAATCAGCACATCTCACAGCTACATCACTCCTTCCTTCTTCTTCTTTCATAGCCACCATCTCTGCTTGGACTACACATCTTTCTTTTGGGCTACTTAGTAGCCTAAGTCAAGTTCTAGTACCTTCTAACAGTCTACTCAAATTTGTGTCCACCAAGGATTAACCCCTTGATCACCCTCATGTTCTATTCCTCTTGAAAGACTCCCTCTGACACCTCCAGGAGCATGTTGAGGTGTTCTGGGTGTATTTCAGTACGAACAAGGTGATCACCAAGACAGGCCACTGTGTGGAGCTGAACATTTCAGGAGTTGGAACGGATGATATCACTAATTAAGTTTGGAGAACCTGCACTCTGCATTGGCCCAGAGCAGACCCACAGAGCCCTAGGACCTATATGGTGTAAGAGTGTGTGCAAAGAAGAGGGACTGCACACATTTAACCAGTGTGTTTCAAGGTTAGTAGACCTTGGGGCTCCCATTTTGGGTTGAACACTGATTAAAGTCCCATTAGAAACCATTGTTCCAAGAGACAGGATGTGCAGGCAGGTGTGCGGGTCCCACTTGTGACTGCTGTAAATTCACTGTTTCTTCACCTTAACTGAAAGAGGAATGCTTCAAGTTAAATTGTTTCAAGTTAGAATTACTCCTGTGATTTTCCGCAGGAGCGCTGAGCTCAGAGCACTGCAGATTGAGGCTTGGAATCTCCCCCCGCCCCCCCCCCCGAGCATCTGAGGGGATTAAAAGTTATGGTGTGTGTAAAATAACTAATTGTGTTGACGGTAATAAATCCCACCTTTAAATACTGCAACTACTATGTGGGGCATTCATTGAAACAGCTCATGTCTGCCTGGTGTTTCTATGGAACCCTGCATTCACTGAAGAATAGGCCGTAATTGCTTGTTGGTCTGTGGGCTGAAACAGTCTTTATCAAGAGGTTGTAAGTGTGTCTCCCATGGGGGAGGAAAGAGAACAGAGGCTGGAAGTATGGTGGTCCTTTTTTTTTTTTTCCATTGCTGTGACAAGCTGCCCAGCAAATGCGACTTAAAGGAGTCAGGTTTAGTTTTGCTGGAGAAGGCAGGAGTATGAGGGATCCGGCCACGTGGCATCCACAGGAAGGAAGCAGAGAGAGATGGATGTTGGTGCCTGGCTCACCTCCTCCTTTATGTTCAGTCCAAGATACCAGACCAGGAAGGGCATGGTGCTGCCCACATTCAGCGTGGGTTCTCTTTACCTCAGTTAAACCTCTCTAGGAACACTTTCATAGGCCTGTTTCCATGGTAATTCTGAATCTAATCAAGTCAATAAAGAATGCAAACATTCGCCATACCCAGAGAAAGAGGCGAGAGAGCACTCAGGGAGAGTGAGGATGGATGGATGAATGAATGAGTGAATGAACGAATAATTAAATATGAATGAGAAGGAACGGACGCTCTGCCTCCAGGGCCCTTTGTTTTCACTCTTCGTAGGCCCTCGGGAATTGAACAACTAGACTTTTGGGGGTGTTGTACCAAGGGTAGGGATACAGTACTTTTTAGGTAGAGAAAAGAGATTGAAAGTATTCTACTGATGAGAACAGAAGACAGAAACACGTCAGGCCAACAGCCCTCAGCAGTGGCTCTGAGACTGTCCTCGCTGGAGGCCAGGGGAGAGTTCTCCTGGTTCCTCATTGCCTCCTTTCCTCACGTGGACACTGACTGTGGTACAGGACCAAAACATCGAGGAGAAAGCTCTTAGGCCAAATGAACAGTTCGTTCTCCTTTTCCACATCACCCCAGTTTCCGCCGTAAGAGCTTTAGGTTGGCTTTAGTGGCCCTATGATTTTTTTTTGTTTGGACTCTAGTCACCCCAGGCTAAGCCTACCTGATGTGAGAGAAAAGTCTTTGTTGAACTCATGAGCACTTCATATTTTTCCCATGTCAATAAACCTTGATTTGAGAAAATAATAATAATTATTATTTTGATATTTTGAGACAGAGTTTCTCTGTATAAATAGCTCTGTCTGTCCTGAAACTTGCTCTGTAGACCATGCTGGCCTCAAACTCATAGGGCTTCATCTGCTTCTTCCTTCCAAATGCTGGGATTAAAGATGTGCACCACCCCAACTCCCAGCGAGAAAATTATTTTATTTCATACTTTTTCTTAACAGTTTGCAAACTGCTAGTATATGCGCAAAACAGAAAGATGACCAGCTTGAAGACTTAATCATGGACACTCCAGTTAATCCCTGAAAAAAAAGCACACACCAATCAGGTCAGCCAATAGGAAATCACGTGCCTATCAAAGCAAGAACCTGCAGTGTGGGGAGGTCCTGACACCATTGTGATGCAGTGGAAATCTTACATTGCAAGACTGTCACTGGAGTATTGGGACAATCATGGGATATCGTCTACCAATCCCTTTCCCCTACTTAACCCTCTTGTTCATTCCTCGGCAGGACCCTGTCCGTCCTTTCTTTTCTCTCCTCCATGTCCTGGAGGCTGCTTTCTTTGCAAAGCACTCATGAGTTTGACCACTTTCTGCTTTTTGTCTTTGGTCTATGAGGCCACTATTAGGAGATCAGAAGGCTGGCAATTCCCTTTGTTCCTTCCTCCTCCATGACTGGCAGCAGGGTACCAGTGGTTGCTTCTTCACTAGAACTGATATCTGTTGTAATCTTACACTGCTGGCCACATCCCCTGGGGCTCCATACCACTCACAGCTGGTATTATAGGCTGTATCCGAGTCCAAAGCACACCTGCTGAGATTTCTAGGTTCTTGTTTCTCTGGGCAAAGAATTAGATTGGAATAGAGACAGTCTATTAAGAATGAAAAGGGAAACCTGAGAATGGAAGTGGGCAAGGGGACTAGGGACACACCTAGGCTCTAAAGCCGTGGGCCCTCCTTCATGACCCTTTCCAAATCATTTGCATGACACCCTCCTCCTCCTGCTTCCAGAGATGCGGCTCTTCTTGATCTTGCTGCATTTTCTCACCCGAACCCTTGATGGGAAGGGATGTCAAGCTTTCCCCTGACCGCTTTCATGTGTTCATCTTGATGTTTCCCCAGCCGTATCCTCCTGGCACACTAAGAAGGTTCCCTGTCTGCTCCCCTGCCCTTCTTCATCTCACACACTCTGCCCAGGGAAACTTTTCCATCAGGGAAGTTGGAAGTGGCACAGCCCCCATCTCTTGAGTCTGTTCTAGTTGGGAAGAAGCCCTGCCTTGGGCTCTGAAGGACATGGCTTAGGATATTCACACCAGCAACTGCATGGTGAAAAGCGGTAAATATGCTGCATGCCCATCAAGAGATGATTAGATAGGGCAAGCAGGGTGTATTTGTGTAATCAAAAATGACATAGCCATTGCTGTGTAGTTTCCCGAGCAATGAAGGCAGAGTTATGACTGGGTCATTTCACATATTGACTCAGTCAACCAAAGATTTGATTCAGCAATGTCCTATAGGGAGGGCACTGTATTCTGCAATGGGGATGGAGAGAAGAGGGATAAGGACGTGTGTGTGTGTGTGTGTGTGTGTGTGTGTGTGTGTGTGTGTGTGTCTTGTCCTTTAAGAAGTCAAGGACCAGAGCATGGGTGACCATGTAAACACAAACACACACATACCTTCTCTCTCACACATATATGGACCCTCATGTGCTCATACATACACAATACACCTGCACATACTCAGGGAAACACACGTATTCACCCACACAGAGACACATATATACATACTTTCACATGCTTGTATCCACCTGTTTATACATAAGCACGTATAAACATGCACACACATATAATGCATACATTATTTGCTCACACATAGATGTTTACTCACACATAGAATTCAGCCAAAAAGATAAGAACCCAACAATATTAAAATAAATTCAGTGTGAAGTTCTAAGTTAGCCCTCCTCCTCCTCTTCCTTTCTATTCCCCTTTTCCTCTTCCTTCTTCCCAGAGGGAGGAGAAATGAATGCATATATGCTCACTTGCTTGTGTTAATCTCAGTTTCCCTACTCTCGATAGTTAAAGCCCCCCTGTCTAGGAAATGATGGCGCCCACAGCCCACAGTGGGATGGGTCTTCCCTCATGAATTAACCTTATTAAGACACTCCCCTACAGACATGCCCACAGGCCAACCCAGTGTAGATAACCTCTCATAGAGACTTCAGTGCCAGGTGATTCCGTATTGTTTCAAGTTGACCACCATAAGATGATTGGTAGATTTCTCTATAATTTGAGATTGGGTCTGGATAAAGATATGACATGGCATTTTAGAGTGTATTTCAGCTTAACCTTTTACCTAAGTAGTTCATCTTTCCTTTAGTCTAACTACGGCTCTTTCTTCTTCCCTCCCTCCCTCCCTTCCCCTCCCTTCCTTCCTTCCCTTTTTCTTTTCTTTTTCTTTTATTCCAACAGGGTTTCTCGGTATAGCCCTGGCTATCCTGGAACTTACTATGCAGACCTTGAACTCAGAGATCCACCTGCCTCTGCCTCCTGAGTGCTGAGATTGAAAGTGTACTCCATCACGGCCAGTCTCAAATCTCATGTTCTTACCACATTAGATGTGGGGGGATTCCCTTCTACCTCCATTTGTCTGCAGAAACTTCCTTGGAATCACACTAAATAGAAACCCTCTTACCTCCCCATGCCCTACCCCCCGCCCCCGGCCCTTTATGGTGTTTGTGTGGTTTTCTGTCTTCTACACTGATCCAGGAGCCTTACTAGAGCCAGAGCCCTCCATCACCCTATTGCAGTCTGAACCCCAGGATCTGACAGCACTCTCCTGATGCCTTCCTTCAGCCCCTTGAGATGCAGGTTGTGACTTACGTAGCTACTCACTCCTTTAGAGGATCCAGGGTACTCATTTTTCAAAAGGTAATGAAGTAAGTGTTTTTGTAGGGGAAGGAAAAACACCTCACTGAGGGGGGGGGCAGCTCTTGAAGCTGCAACTCATAGAGGAGAACTAGGGTCCTTACTCTGCTAAAAATGCATGGGAGGAGGAATGGAGAGAAGAGAGAACGAGGAAGGGAAGGAGGGAGAGAGGGAGGGAGAGAGGAAGGAAAAGAAGGCTTGCAATCAGGTCATTTATTATACTGCAGGGACAAGAACTTAGCCACAGACTACTAGGGTTTGAGGCATGCCTTTCCTGAGAGGCTGTGTGTCCTCTGGTGATTCACTTCGTCCCTCTCTGCTCTAGACTCTGTTACTAAATGAGAGTCAATGGCTACACTGCTTCACATCTTTGAAAGGTTTACCGTGCTCATCTTTGGAAGTACTTGAAACAGAATGGGATAGGCACTCCACACAGCACAGCCTTTGTGGGCCCTCACTTCCAGTAGAATATAAATGAAATGAACAGGAGGAGGTTAGCATGCATACAACATTCATGGGACAGGTAAGTGGTACTCAGAGCCTGTTTGACACAGCACTCATGGGATAGGCAAAGAGGTACTCAGCCCCATCTTTAACCCATGAGCCTCCACACTGAATGCAGACTTGTCCGGCTAATGTAATTTCTCCCAGAGAGGAAAGCCATGAGCAGGATCATATGTCATACCTCTGTTTGGGGCGCTCAGACTACACAGTAGCAGCATAAGCAGGTGACACCAGGGAAGGGGCTGGGAGCATCTCCTCTGATGACAAAAGTGAGAATATGGGAAGAGAACACTGGACAGAAGCAGCCACAGGCTGGGGTTCACCGCTGGGTAGCTTTGGCATCTATACAGCCAGACATCCAGTGGGGCAGGAGTGAGTTAGGAGCAGGGGAGGTAATTGATGTCCAGATGGCAGGGACATCAGGACCACTGGAACCAGCAGAGGGAATGAGGCCTTTCTTGCAATGCAGGAGCCACTGTCAGCGTGAATCTGGGGTAATGCCATGACTTGATGTTTTAAAAGATATCTCTGAGTTATTGTAAGCATGGACCACCAGAAGATGCAAGAGCAGAGCGGAGGGTGGGGCAGGGGCAGGAGGCACGACCAGACACCCGCCTGTGAAGCAGCAGGAGTGGGAATGATACTGTAGAGGATTTGGAAGGCTGAGCCTCCTGCTCTTGAACTTGAGTAGCTTTGAGTTTAAAAAGATAAACATAGCCAAAACCAGTTCCAAGGATCTGGCAGTAACCACAGCTTACCTTTACTGGGTCAGCAGGGTTGGTCCGAAAGCATTTGGGATATGTGCAGAGTGACCTACAGTCCTGCTGGCTTGGTAGCAAGGTGGTAAGGCTGTTCTTATGACACAGTAACCTAAAACAACTGCATCTGGTGTCTTTCTAGAGGGATCTGGTCACCGTATGTTAATTGCTCTTGTAGTGTTAGGGTAATAGACTCCATTATGAAATGAAATGCCCTTCAAAAACTGCGATGGTATTTAAATTAAGAGGTAAATGATTACTGGAACTCAGTCTGGTTCAAAGAAAGTTGTTTAATGAGTTTGGAGGATACTGCAGACAGACCTTTCAACCAAATGTCAGATGATCTTTCTATTGAAAACACGGAAGACAGGGGTTTATAATGGGCACATTAAGAGAGTTTCCTTCAGTAAATGGGACCAGGGTGGTGCCTCTGCATTCAGAAGTTAATTGAGTTTAAATGAAGGCAATTTGGCTGATGTTGAAAAATCAAAGGATGGGGGAGGGGGAGTCTTGGAGTAGAAACACTCTGGGAAATTAGCTAGAAGCAGGGACATGGACTCAGGGCTTCATGTATAATCAGATGGTATGTTCTTTACTGGTGGAATTATCCTGCTTGGGTTCTTGGTTCCTGGAGTGGGCTGTGCTGGGAGAGGTGTAGACAGCATGGTGGAGAGACATGGATGTATATCTATGGCTTGGTGCCCCTGCGTGAACCTAACAGGGTCCATTTTGCTCTTGCATGTATGTGTATGAGTGTGTGTGTGGGGGGGAGTGTGCATGTGCCTGTGAATCTGTGTGTATGGGAGGGTACATGCATGCACCTATGAATGGCAGTATATGGGTATTTGTGTGTGAATGCATTCATGTGGTGGTGTTTGTGATTATGAAAGTGTGTGTGTAGATATTTTGCATGCATGATGACCTCAATTATCAGAATGAATTTAAAGCAATATGAGTCTATTGGGTTTTGGCTTGCTTGCTTGTTTTGTTTATTTGTTTTTGAGACGTGGCTGGCTTGAAACTTAGTATTTGCACCAGGCTGGCCTTGAACTCACAAACCCCCACCTGTCTGATAAGTGCAGGGGAAAAAAAGATACTACCACACCCAGTTTATTGAATCTATTGAAGTTTAGCTGTGGTTGGGCTGGATAGATAGAAATGACTGTGTTTTCTATAAAGTCCCAAACATCTCCTCTCTGGCTCCGTACAGAATGAGTTTGTGCCACTGCAGGATAGAGCACTGCCTGGTGCACAATGTGTGTCAGCAGGTGTCTGTTGAGTCAACACATTGGGGGCATTCTGTTGGGACTGGAGTCCAGGCAGCTGTCCACATCATCGTGGTAAACATTATGATTCCGCTCTCTTACTGTTTTCTGTCTCTCTGATTTTGTAAATCAAAGAATGTTTTCAGAGCTTTTCGTTCAAGGGACAAACAACAAAACGTTCTTGCAGCTGTGCTCGTAGAGACAGCGGCAGCGTGTAACCTTCTGAGAGCAAGCGTCGTGTAGAGCCCTCACGCCCACATGCTGTTCTCACAACCATGGCGGTTCCCACTGCCTTGTGTGATTTAAAGTCTCCAGCCCACAGGTGCTGTAATTGGCAGGTTCCCACCTTGTCCCTGGTCCTCACAGCAACTGCCACAGCTGTCTGGGAAGATGTGGCTCCGAGAAGCGGCATGGCAGCTGGGAGGATCAGAAGAAGCAGGCACGTTGTCTGACATGAAGCCAGTATGTATGTCTGCCTCTCCCCCAATTCATATGTGAAAATTCTAACTCCTGGGAGGTTTACCTGTGTGTGTGTGTGTGTGTGTGTGTGTGTGTGTGTGTGTGTGTGTGTGTGTGATGGCTTTGGGATATTATTAAGTCGTGTGTGTGTGTGTGTGTGTGTGTGTGTGATGGATTTGGGATATTATTAAGTCCTGAGGGTGGGACCCTCAGGGATGAGGTTAGTGTCTTCAAGGGCCATGTCTGTCTTTTTCAGGATGTAAGAAAATACTGTAGAAGTCCCATGTACGAGCAAGAATGGGTGTTGTTTAGTAGTTCCCCTTGAGTCTGGGCATCCAGTGTTCACAGCCATGAGAAATAACCTAAGCTATTGTGTTGTGGAATAATCTACTGGTATGTCATAGTTAGCTTCTTGTAGCTGTGAGAGAAAACTTGCATAGACAATTTAGAGGCTTACCTCGCCATTTTAGAGGGTTTAGTTCATACTTGTTGGTTTCCATGAGCTTCAGAACAACTTGACGGAAGCAGGAGCATGTAGGGGAGACTGTTCTCTTTGTGACCAACCAGGAAGCCAAGGAGACAGAAAGCAACCAGGAATAAGCAACCCCAGAGCCCACCCATATGATCTACTTTCTCCAGCTAACCGTCACCTCGTACAGTTCCAGAATGTACCAAACTAACCCATTTCAGGAGGACCAGGCACTGACTTCATGAGCCTGTGACAGATGTTATATATTAAAGCCTTAGCCCCCAGCTATAATGCTTTGCTAAAGCTGTCTAAATAGACTGAGATGCTGTCTTTTCAGTTGCACAGTGGATGCAGGGCAGTCGACAGTGGTGGTGATGGACAGATCTGAGGCTGTCACAGCTAAGCCGACCTAAGGGAGGAAGAGTTCATTGGGGCTTATGGTTCCAGAGGGAGTGCTTGTTTAGCAGCAGGTGGCTAGAACAGGAAGATGCTCTCTTCAGCCACACACAGAAAGCAGAAAGAGAAAACTGGAAATAGGGGGCTATGAACCCCCAAAGCCACCCCCAGTGGTATTCTTTGTCCAGACAGACTCTGCACCCTAAAGATCCCATAATATCTCCAAGCAGTGCCACCAATGGGGACAACATATTCAAATATGTGCACCTATAGAGGACATTCCTCATTCAAATCACCATAGATATTGCCTTCTAGATGGACAATGGGGTGCCACAGGCTTGATGGACAGGTCTGAATCTGTGTTTGTGCTTAGCTGGTCAGCTACTACGTACTATCCTTTTGCTGCTTGTGACCTGGATCTTTCCAGTAATCTGCACCATTCAGATACCTGCAGAAGTGGCTAGCTGGGAAGGATTGTATCAGTCTTCTATCCAGGTAGAAGCCTCATTTCTCTTCCTTGTGGCTTTGACCATAGACAGAAGCCCCATCTTCATTGTGGCTCTTGTGACATCGCCTAGAAACACTCAACAAAGCACAACTTCATTAGGTACATAATAAATTAGTTTATATGTGATTTTAATCTTAGGAGAGTCAAGCTCCAGGAGACAGGGCCTGAGAGTGAACAGATGGGTTAAGACTAAGATTAAATAGTGAAGATTCTTGGACCATAGGTGAGAGTTTAATTTTATGTATGCATGAAAAATTAACTAGCCAAGGACTATTTCCCATCCCAAGTTACCTGAAATTCAGTGTGAGTTTTTTTTATTCTCTCTCCCTCCCTCCATTTCACCTTCCCCTCCCTCCCTCCCATTTTCCTACCCTCCCTCCTCCCCTTTAATCTCTGAGGGTGTAAAATTCCTGGGTTTTCAGGGCTTTGGACTGAGAACAGTCTGCCAACTGTAGAATTTAGTAGTACCCATTCCCTACTAGTCTGCTCTTATATACTCCCCCTCCACACCCTGAAGGATTTTAGGTATGTGAGTTCATAACTGCTGGGTTAGCTTCACTGCCTCCTTCCCAAACCCCGGCCCTAGCCAAATCTTGTACAGTAGCTCACAATAGAAGACAGGTTTTAGCATCATGTACTTGGGACTCAAGCTCTAAGAACAGACCTATTTGAATTAAGGAACAGAGAGCTGTGTAAGCGCCTGTCCCCATCTGATATCGGCCAGCCTATTATTGGTTTCTGTTACATCAGGACTCTGGGTAACCTGGACCTTTGACAAGGTATCTGTCTGATGCCCCAGCGTCTTTGCAGCAAAGAACAGCTTATTCTGGCTGAAAAGACCCCGAGCTGTCGAACCATCTTGAAAATAGCTTATGCAGGAAAAGTTAGTCTGGTTTTTGGCTCAGCCACCAGTTAGTCCCTGGTGTTTGTTGTGAAAGTTGTTCCCCATTGGCAGAGTGTTTGAGAGTCTTGGTTCTAGAGCCAGGTGACCTGGCTTCTACTGCTGGCTCTTTAATTTACCAGATGTTACAGGGTTCACCATATACCACCTGCCCCAAATCCTTACATGACACCCCTATAAGCTTCTTTTATACACCAAGCTTAGGTCATGAGACTTAGCTTCTGCAAACAGTGCTGTTAACAGAAATATCACTATATTCCTCGACCTGGACATGTAGGCACAGGTGTATTCTTGATCCTGTGTGACGTAGTCACACACAGCAGAGCTGAAGGTGCCCTTTTGAGGCAGCAGTGCCCATTGTGAGTTTTAGTATGAGGTAGGTCATGGTGTAAAGTCAGTTGTAGCATGATTAATAATCCCAGAGACAGAAATTAGGGTCAGAAAAGCAAAACAGCCTGCCATTGGCTCTTACCTCTACCTTAGTCTGAAATGGTGATCCTGCCTCCAGGAATCTCAGAATGAGACTGTGAGTGAGAGCTGTCTCCTGACATCTTATAATCCTCTCTAGGGCTGGGATTAAAGGTGTGCACCACTACCACCTGGTTTCTATGACAACTAGTGAGGCTACTGGGATTAAAGGTGTGTGTCAGCACTGCCTGGTCTGTAAGGCTGATCAGTGTGGCTGTTTTACTCTCTGAACTTCATGCAGGCTTTTTTTCTTTTATTAAAATACAAGTGAAATATCACTAAGTTCCCCTTTTTGTCTAATATAAAAAGGAAGGCTATAACTAATATTATAAAAACTATATACTATAAATACAATGTCTATATATAATACATACAGGCAATAAGTATATCAACAATGTCCAGGCCATTTGCATTTAGCAAATTTAGAGAAAATACTTCATATCTATTCTGTCTTGGTGAGTCCAAAGTCGTGTACCTAATTTACTTTCTATCATAACTTGCTTTCTATGTCTGAGAAACTATAACTATAGCTATCTAATCTTCAGCTCCCTCAGAGACCCAATAAGGAAATAATATTAACTGAATAAGCAGAAAGTGCAAACAAGAAACTTCCAAAAATGTGAGAAATGACAGAAACAGCTGGATGCCTGGAGAGTCATCCAAAGTTTCTCTGCAATATTGGGGCATCCATCTTCGGTCTTCAGGCCTAGCATATCTGATAGACTTTTCTGTGAAGCAGGATATTTTGAAGGGCAGTCTCTCCTTGCCTTGACAATGTTTGGCAGTCACTTTCTTTTGTGTCCAGTTTATTCAATTAGGACAGCATACTGTCAGCAGCTGAGGCAAGGACATTTTCTTGCCCAGTGATTTACTTTTGCAACAAAGAAAGTCAGCTCCGTGTGAAGTTTCTTTGATTCTCATTATCTTCTCTGAAATAGATTGGTGCGGCAGGAACAGACATGTCTCATTGTCATAAAAAAAAGAAGAACCTAGGTTATAAAAACATCTTAAATACCACATTCTCTGAAGTGTTTGAAGATGGCTTCTATATCTAAAATATATCTTTGTTTGATCTTGAAAACATACCTACTGTGACTACAAGTTCAATTATAATAGATGACTAATTACTAACCCTGTATTTCCTTATTATCCTAAACAATTGATAATAATTGGATTTTACTGATCCCATCAAATTTTTGCTGAGACATATGGATGCAGGGTTCCTCTTAGGCACTTAGGTTAAATTACCCTAATTCAGAAATTGGTCCCAGAAGTCAGGGACTGCCCCATCAGAAACCTGAACCAGGACAGTGGCTTGGTGACCAACTGTCAGGCATCAAGGGACCTTATAGATAATAGATAGGAATATGACTTCCATTCCACAGTCACAGGGTAGCTGGTGATCAGCCCTTAAACAAATGATAGGTTCAAGGGAAGCTGTTGAATCTCATGACATCCATGTTTTATGCCCTTCAAGTTAGCCAAAGAATATCTAGGCTTGGGAATGAATTGTGTTTGAAAGAAGAAACTGAAAGACATGATGCCACCCCTGAAATCAAAGTCCTTGTGAAATTGGGAAGACTCACTGTATCTCCATCTCAGGATTAGGATAGATGAGTGCTAAGGCTCAACGTAAGCCAGGGTCAAAGATCAGGCAAGGGGATTCTTCCCATGTATCAGAATCAGTGAATGAACATAGAACATCTCCTGTGTTCAGTAGAGGGGACAACGCACTGTGTCTGTCCACCAGAGTTACAGATATATCTCTTACACACTCTGCCATATTCCTTAGCTTTTCTGCTCTAAGTGATGATTCTGTCCCTGAATCCACATTACATTCTGGGTCTGTCGTGTAGATAAGGTGTCCCCAATCTGTACTTGGACCCCATGAAATTCTGGGTCTGCCACATGGAGAAAGGTATCACTCACTCTCTGTCTTTGGCTCCTCATTACACATTGGGTTTTGAATGGGAAGAAATTATCCCTTTTCTGTTTTTGGACTGCCATACATGCTGGGTCTATCACATAGAGAGGGTGTCCCTACTCTGTCCTTGCCCTCTCCAGCATTGTGTGTTGGGTCTATCATAAGAGAAGATAACCCTGTCATCCTTGGCTCACCACTGCACATTGGATCAGTTGTAGAAATCAGTCCCTTTTAGTTCATGGCTCTTTGAACCTGATGGGCTGCCTCTGTATCTTGGTTTTCATCTACGCTTTTGGGTGGAGTGAATGAATGGGATTTTTGAATTTTCGTCTTGGGGATGGATGGAATTGCCAAAACCGCTGCTCATCATTCGGGAACAGGGAATCAAGGTAAAGGCCTTGATGATGCTTAGGTTTACTCAGTAGCTGCGCATCCTATTCCATCCGGAAACTTCTTTTACAGTTGGGGTGGGACTACGGGCCATGCCTTGGTAGCAAAGAGTACGTTTTAAGGGATGTGTCACCTTCAGAAAAGGGACATCAGTGTCTCTGTGGTCCTCTATCATTCTCTTTCCTGATGGGTGAACTTAGTGTGGGTGGGCTGGTGACATCACAAGGTCTAGGAGCTTAGATCCTTACATTGCTTTCAGAGGTGAGCCAAAGTCAGTGCACACTAGATTGCCTATGAGCAGGAAGGGCTTGTGCTAAATCCACCCAGACTTAAAATTAAGCCTTGGACTTAAAAATAAACCTTGGATCCCACATCCCAGTCCTCATGAGTGAGGAATAGGCTGGAGAGTGATGTTTCTACAGTCCTCAGCTCTTGCCTCAAATGTGGACAGGGGAGATGCAGAAAGGGAAGGATAGGCCAATTTCACAGTCAAGAACTGTAGAGGGGCATCTATGAGGAATGCTCCCAGATGCAGAGCCAGCACAGGACTTCGGAAGTCAGTGTGTATGATTCATGTTGCTGTGAGGGCACCATGTCTTATTCACAGAATACCCTGTAGCAGGTCTTTTCTGGACCTCCAGCTCCCAAATAACAGCACTGAGACTTCTTATTAAGTATAAAAGCTTGGCGTTAGTGTAGGCTTGTTCCCAACTAGCTCTTAAAACTTAAATTAACCTGCTTATATTAATCTACATTCTGCCACATGGCTCGTTACCTCTCCTTAGTACTGTACATCCGACTTCCTCTGCATCTGACTGACAAATCTGTCCACCTTAGATTCTTTTTCAGAGTTCTTACCTCTGCCTAGAAGTCCAGTCTGTCCTTTCTTGCCTAGCTAATGGCCATTCGGCTCTTTATTAAACCAGTCAGAAGATCCCTTAGGTGGGTGAGGTTAAATAGAGACGCATCTTCACACAGTTTACAAAAAGATTTCCCCAATGATATCCCATGAAAACAGCTTAAGACAGTCATATTTGGGATATCAGTTTCAGAGACTGGCTCCATTGCTTTTGGATTGAGGTAAAGAAAGAATGCCATGGGGAGGGGGAGAAAGAGAGAGGTGTGGGAGAGGCAGGCAGACAGGCAGACAGACAGACAGACAGACACACACACACAGACCTGGAGACGGACTGACTGGCTCATTTCATTACCAATACAAATTCCCAAGGAAGTAGTGACCTGCTTCCTCCGACCTAGTCCTACCTCTGATGGTTTCTGCTACCTCCCTGTACTACCATCTAATTATGAGACCGGCAGTGGATAACTGACACCAGAACATGTGGGATCTAGTCACCCTTCAGCGACAGACCCGACATCTGAGGACCAAGCCTTCTCTGTGCAGAAGCCATCACAAGCAGCTAGTGTCAACTTCACTCGGAAACCTACACATGCTCTGTAATTGGGCAACAAGCCAGCCACCAATTCAAGCTCCTGTGTTTTCAGCACGGAAATCGCCACAGCGGAAGTGTCTGTCTTGCAGGCTACAGGGAAGGCGAGAAGATGGATTTTGTGGGAATAAAATACATTCCCCAAATAGACCGATGGGGAGTCTCTAGCTGTGGCTAAGACAAAGGGAAAGTTGTGCTGTGTAGTTCCCAATTGTCAACATGACACAACCCGGAATCACCTAAGAACTGAGAACCTTAGCTGAATAATTGTCCAGATGGAGCTGGCCTGTGGGCATAGCTGTGGAGGATAGTTTTGATCGCTAATTGACCCAGTCCACTATGGGTGTCACCACTCCCGTGGGCAGAGGCCCTAGGATGGAAGGGACTGGCTGAGAGCTGGACGCATGTAGACAGCCTCATGGATGAATCTTTTTCTCTCTGCTCTTAATTGTGGATGTGATGCTGCTAGTTGCTTGAGTTCTGGCCTTGATGTTTTCCTGTGATGGACTGTGCCCTGGAACTGTCAGCAAAAATGCGAGCCCATCCATAAGTTGGTTTGTCAGAAATGAAACTAGAAGAGAAGACTTCCATGGATGCTTAGGACATCTAGGGTCAGCCGAGATCATGGGTTTGAGGCTTTATGAGGATTGCAGGTCTTCCTCATGGAGGCGTTTGCACAGCGCTCCCAGGAGAACAATTTGGACCAGAGCCTCGGTCAGTCTGTTATCAGGATGTTTGTGCCATGTCGGGCTAATGTACTTTTGTCGGTACTTAACCTAATTGCCCTGTAAATCCCCGTGATTATATGCTGTTTACTTCCTAAAACGTCCTTGGAACAAGTGTGTAATTCACTTACGGGTGAGCAGAGCTGCTTTCTAATCGTTATTTTCTGTTAGTATCATCATTTACTTACCTGTTAATAACGTGAGGGACTCGCTCCTTGTATTCACACTTCCACGAGAGTCTCATTTCTGTGGATGGAAGGGTCAGCCCCGATCTCTCCTGTCCAGGTAGCCAAGTGGTGAGAAGGATGGATTAGGAAGTAAATAGCAAATTGCCTTTATGGAAAAGAAGGCTCAACATCTCTGAGAAGTGTCAGACTTCTAGAAAAAGAAGACTCGGACTGGGCAATGGCTCAGTCAATAAAGTGTTGTCTGTGCCAGCGTGAGGATCTGAGTTCAGTTCCCAGCACCGATGTGAAATGCTGGATATGGCAGCCCTCATTTGTAATCATCGTGCTGGGGAATAGAGATAGGGGGATCCCTGGCGCTCTGCAGCCAACTCATCTTGCCTAATCACTGAATTCAAAGCCTGCGAGAGAGAGCCTCTTCAAGCAGCATGCCTCAGGAAAGAAATCTGAGTGAGGATGGCTGATAGTCGTCACATACATGTTCATACACAGACAAACACAAGCACACTCACATGCACACATGCATGCATACACATGTGCCCCCATACATAAGGCACATGAAGGCATAAGTCAATAAAAGAAAACAAGATATTTTGATTTATCTGATGACTTTAAGAGTTGAAGATAGACCAGAAGTCTTTTCTGCTGAAAGAGGAAATATACTCATTAATATATGAAATTTCTGGAGCCAGTCAGGTGAGATCAAGGCATGAGGTCAGTTTTAAAATACACTGATAGTCTTTCTCTTATTTTGGCAAGTGCCTTGAGGAAAGTAGTATGTCATGTCCATGAACAATGCTCATAGTTCTTAGCCAGAGCAAAGTGGAGCAAGAACCCTGTGACCTTGTGCTGTTCCACGTCTGTGTCTGGTGATTCCAGCTGTGACCCACATATGACCTGGTACTCATGCCTTCAGGGCAATATGGAGAGGTAAGTAGGGAGGGGCAGAACAGAAGTAGGAGGAAGGGCCTCCCCCGGGAACAGAGTGAAGAGGTGCCAGTTCCCTGTGGAGGATGTGGAGACAGAGTACAAACAACACCACGTGCAATCCAGTGACTTGTGCCATCCCTCCTCAGCCAGCCCTTGGAACGAGAGCCCCAGCCCTCCCTGGTGTACCCCAAGCTGAGTCCGAGCCTAGTCATGATGTTGATTGACGGCTATGAGCATCCCACCATTGTCAGGTTTCCTATGACTTTCTAGAAGGGCACTCTTTCATTTAAAGGCCATCTGTGCATGTCGCAGAGGGGTGGGAAGAGCCTTCTACAGGTCCCCCAGGGCCAAACCTGATGGTTGGCTTCTGCCTCTCCCTGTCTTGTCTGTCATGAGAGAACAAGAATGTTCTTTCCAGCGATTGACTGGGAAGCTCTGTACACTGACTTACAAACTGCTTCCTAAGCTGCCAGTCTCAGCATCATCTGGATACTTAGTGACAGACACCGGGGGCCACCTTGACCTTAGTCAGGCTAGTGGTGACAGTCTGTTGTAGCATAGCTGCCAGGTCATTGATTTAAGTCGAGATACTGAGAAACCACACTCTCACATGTGGATCCGAAGCCAAGGTGGGTGATTTGTTGGAGAACTGTGAAGTAGGAAGGGCTAAGGATGGTTTAGATGACGGGGACAGAGAAGAGTAGAGTGTGTCAGTCAGTAGAGACAGTATGCTCTTCCCTAAGGCACGTTCCTTTTTATTTTTATTATATTGTTAAGCGTGTGTGTGTGTGTGTGTGTGTGTGTGTGTGCGCGTGTGCGCGCGCACGCGTTCATGCAGCTTGTATGTGGCAGAGAACAGCTTGAGGGAGTGGATCAGGTTTGGCCTCGAGTGCCTTTGCCCACTGAACCATCTCGCTTGTCCTTGTGGCGGCTTTCTTCTACCTTGTAAATGGCATCTACTTATTTTTTTGAAACAAAATAGCTAAGAAGGTGTGTCTCTTCGGGTTTCAAAGAGAAACTGGACTGTGTTTACTCATAGAAAAACTGGACCGTGTTTACCCAAAGAAAAACTGGCCTCCTCAATAGTATCTGTCAAGGGACAATGGGAGCTTGAATCATCTAAGCCCCAGCTTTCTTAGCCTTGCTGATAACATCAGAACCCCCCATTACCTGTGTGTTTCCACAGATGAAAAGCAACCCCAGGCCTGGACAGAATTAAGATGGACTCGTGCCAAAGGGCCTGGCAGGCTCTCCATGTCTGGGTCTTGCCGCCCACTCCCTGTAGAAAAACCTGGTATTTTGCAAATCTTTGCAAGTCTCTCTACTCTGCTAATTGAAAAGCCGGTGCACATAGGAGAATGCAATTGGCACTCCTGTCTCTAATGCTTTAGTGTGAAGAGGCACACGAAAGCACACACAACACTTACACTTCATAGTGATCCTTGTTTAAAAGCCAAGAACTTGTAGATTTTTCTCTCCCTAGCAATGTGCCATCCATCTTTCCTCACTGTGAACAGTATTTCACAGACTGCAGCACAGACGGCCAGACATCTCCTGCTCCTTCTCAGTTCCATCAACATGTCCAGTGGGGCTGGCTGTCATTACAAGCTGCAGAGGAGCTCGGCGCTTGCTAGTCTTGCTCTGGGAAGCATATGCTGATTGGTGGAACAAAAGCTGGAACTGTGCCATGAGCACCCAGCAGGCCAGCTTTGATGTCTGGGGGTTGGGGTTTGGAGGATGGGGACTTGTGCTGGCCACAGGTGCTCACTAACACAGAAAAGGACACATAAGAGTGTGTGGGTATATTTTATTTTGGAATTGTTTGCCCCTTGTTCATTCAGTGGCAGTCACTCAAGGAGCCCTGGCTGTGCACAGGATTAGCCTTGCCCAAACAGAAGAAAGCTTTGTTTTCTTTGTCTCTGAATCCTGGGAGGCAAACTTCTGAGCCCTCTGAATGCCCTGCCTAGTAAAATTGTTTCTGTTCTCCTGGGTATGTGGCCCATGCCAGTATTCCATGTTAACTCTACAGTGTGTGGGAGCATCAGCAGGCTCTCTGGAAGGACTGGGGACTGAGGCTAGCCAAGCACATGTTCACCATGGAAACAATATACAAAGTCCCCACCCAGGGGGCACCATAATTATAGGACATGATGCCACCACCCAGGAGTCACTATGACTATAGGATACCGGGTCATCACTTAGGGGGTCACCATGACTACAAGGCATCAAGTCACTATCTAGAGGTCACCGTGATTAGAAGGCATCAAGTCACTACCCAGTGGTTACCATGACTACAAGACACCAAGTCACCATCCAGGGGTCACCATGATTATAGGTATGAAGTCATCATTCAGGGGTCACAATTACTGCAGTCACCAAGTCACCACCTAAGGGGTCACCGTAACTAGAGCATCAAGTCACTATCTAGGGGTCACTATGACTGCAGGGCACCAAGTCAACACTCTGATTGTCACTATGACTATGGACATAGAACCACCACCCATGGGTCACCATCAGCACAGTTACACCTGGTCATCACCACCAACCCATATAAAGCAAACTTTCCTGTAGAGGATGCTGCTGTGGATAATATACACAGGTATACAAGTAATGAAATTTTATTCCTTGTTTAATTCAGTGTCTTTTTCTAATCTTTCTGCCAAAGTGATGGAAAATTCATCTCAGTCAGTACTTAGTCATAGTTTTCAGTTCCGTTTCCTCATCTTTCCCCGAGTAGCATCTTAGTCTTGTCAGACCTGCACTGGGCCTAAAGTGATGGAGGGTGAGTTTGGTGTCATCATTGGTCTACCTTTGGCATCATGGTCTTCCACCATTATCCACCATACAAAGACTGGCTCACCTCTGAACTAATCCACGCTGTCTAAGCAATGCAGGGGAACATTGGCTGCTTTTCCTGCGGCTCTCAGACTCCCTAGGAGTCTATATTGCTGAGCACACCAGGTTTTAGCTGCTCAATTGTATCTTCCTCGCCCATCCTCCAGTTCTCATCGAGCCATGCTCAAGGGAGTCTGCAGCGGGATCTGTGTTTTGACTCAATCAATACACACCATGACTGCCTCTTAGCGTTCTATATTCCAGAGGAAGGAAGTTGAAACATTGACTCCTGAAGACTCTCATCATCACTAGGTCTTCATCTGTAGCCCAGGAATGGATGTTCTGTCATGCAAACACACATCCCAAGACCTCACAAAGAAGAGAATTCCAGCCAGCATGTGTCTGAAGTGTCCCTCTGCTCCTTCCCTTCCGTTCACATGTTCAGCTACACGAGAGGTCATGGCTACGAGCAATGGCTTGGTAGAACACAGCAGTGTTGGTTTTCTGGCTGTGATTTCTTGGGCTGGCCTTCATATCATCAAAGTTAATTTATTGATTCTTGCAGATTCAGGATGGCTGTTGCTGACCACAACCAAGACCTGTGATTTAAAAAAGATAGGATATTAAAAACCTCACGGCTAGCTTCTTAATTTACAATAGGAGCCGAGTGTCCCAGCTTCCAAATGCATACTTGCCGATCTGCGCAATTTTTTTTTCTTCCCACCTGGACCACAAAGTCCCTAGTATAATTAAAAACTGCTTAGGAAGAATTACAAGGGGTCAATAGGACTGTCTGATGCCAAGATCCAAGTGTCGATCAAAGCGTTTTCAGGAGAATACTAGAGCTCGTAGATTCCCCCCTACAACCTAAGTATTCTCCCCCCAGCACACATCTGTATTCAAGAACTTTCATATATTGTCGGATATGCAAGCTAGGGTGTTCTCTCCATGGAGTAAGCTTATTTTTACCTATATTCTTTTCCAGATAAATCAGCAGAATAGGAAAACGACGATGCTGTGATAAAAAAGTCATTTCCCACAGTGCACATTATTTTTCTAATCACACTCACCGTGTTCAAAGATATGCCGTGGCCTATCGGCGGGCTTCCAGTGTTCCGCAATGGCATACAAACGAAAAGCAAAAAGCGAAAAGCGAAGAGAACCAGAAACCCAAGCCGTGATCAGAAAGCATTTAGGAGTGGGCCATCTCAGATACGTTCACTGTTATAAATATACGGCGAAGAGAAAACAAAATACCCAAATTAACATGCCGATAGTGTCTCTCTAAAGAGGTAACATACTTGTTCTAAATTAATGCCGCCCATCTCTTGTTTACCACCTCATCTCCCCCGAGGGGAAGGCTATTTTAATTACGACTGTTTTCTTAGGAGGGCATGCATTTGTATTGTCTAATATTAGGTCAGTAAGCAGCTTCCTTAACTCCGTGTCTTGGCTGGATACCTAGAACCCGGAATTCATTTGCAGCTAGTCAGGCTGAGATAATGATAATGGTAATTAAATCTCATGCTTCACTATCTAAAGATGATGATGCTTCAGGCAAGTGGGGAGGGCGGGGCTGCGCCCCAGCTATGCCATTTTCCGACTGGTTAGGTGTGTTACAATGACTCCAGTGCACCTTTTCTTTTCCTCATTCAAATGAGAACAAGGACCAGCGGCTAGACAATTGGTTCACAGTTGGAAGTGATGATATCCATGATATTCTGAAAATTTTAAATGTCCCAAAGTGGTATATAGTCCAGCAGATGGCCCCTTGGAGCCCATCTGTCTAAGCTAGGTTTCTATTGTTTTGACAAAACATCATGACCAAAAAGCAAGCACGGGAGGAGAGGGTTCATTTGGCTTACACATCTACTTGGTAGTTTTGTACTCTGTCACTAAAGGAAACCAGAACAGAAAGGAACTCATACAGGACAGCAACCTGGAGGCAGGAGCAGATAGATGCAGCGGCCATGGAGGGGTGCTGCTTACTGGCTTGCTTCCATGGTTTGCTCAGCTTGCTTTCTTATAGAACCCAGGATGGCACCACCTTCCCATCAATCACTAATTAAGAAAATGCCCTACAGGCTTGCCTATAGCCTGATCTTAGGGAGGCATTTTCTTCATTGAAGTTCTCTGCTTCTCAAATAACTTTAGCTTGTGTCAAGTAGACATAAAACTAGCCAGCACACCACCCAAAGGAGCTAAATGGGTATCTAAAGAGAGACTTGCATGTGACCTTTTAAAGCAGCTTTCTTTAAGGTTGCCAAAGCTTGGAAGCAGCCAACATGTCCTTCAGTGGGTGAAGGGCTAAAATCCCTGGAAATCCACACAATGACTATTATCCAAAACTAGAAAGAAAAGAGCTCTCAAGGACCTGAAGTAAACTTCAGTGCATATGGTGATATGAAAGGACCTGGTCTGGAAAGACTGCCTAGAATTATAATATAAAAAGGATTGAGGGTGGGAGAGAGATGGATGGGCAGTTAGTGATTTGAGGATGCTGAAGGTACTGTGTCACCCAGTGATGGGATTTACATGGTGTTTAACATGGGACATACAATGTTAAGAGTGATGCTAGGGTTAGCTGGTCTCTAACTGATGATGGTGGGTCTTTGTGGGTTCAACAGCTGCGGCACTTGTACTCCCATCCTGTGGGATGCTTATGGGGTAGGCTGTGCATGTTTGGTAAAAAGGTGTGTGAGACATCACCCAATCTGTCGTTTAATACATTGATCGTCAGACTATGCTAAAGACAGTCTATCTTAAACATGTGGTCGTGTGACTCACCTAACAGTAGATCTTGAAAGTGATAATGATTTGGCTAACACCATGAGGTATATGGTGATTAGCATGGAATGTATTTTGCCTTGATTTCCTTTCTCTCCCTCCCCTCCTTTTTTCAATTCTTCGTCTCCCACCCCAATTTCTCCTTCTTTCCTTTACTATTGTGTCCTTATCACAGTTCAGTCAAGGCAGTGGCATCCCAAGTGACCCTTCTGCCCTCTTTAAGAAGCACAAAGGAGAGCTTCCGTGACTGTGTTGATATTTGCTTCTTTTAGCGTCCATGTGAGTCTTATCCTGTGCTCCTCTGTGGACTGATACTTGCATGCCCTCTACACACAAGTGGCTGTGATCACTGTGCACCGTGTCCTGTGAGATCTGCAAACACTCGGTGCATGACTTTAATTCTGCACACTGTATCTTGTGATGTTTGCACAGGTCCCAAGCACAAACGGTGGTGGTCACTGTACACCTTGGGCTTTGCCTGCCCTTTGTATACAGATGACTATAATCACTGCACACTGCAACCTGTTTCACTTTTCACTTTTCCACCTGATGGCTTCTGGAAACCGCCTATGGGTGCATGGTTGCTCTGCTACTGGGGTCCCAGCTCTGCTGGTCACCATCCTGTGTTCTGTACCAAGAGCAGGAGTGAGTAGACCACACCAAAGAATCAGTGTGGTCAAACTCAGGTAATAATGGGAGCACAGAGACGGGAGGCCAATGATGGTTCTGGAGTGATAAAATTCATGACCTCTATTGGCTTGTGATAGGAACATGTTTTGCGGCAATGACAGTATGGTTAAAATGCAAGGGCATCAGAGGGAGGAATTATGAATTATGACTAATGAAAAAATGTGTGGTGTCAGCAACCATTTTAAACTTAAATCTATCCTTTTTTAAAAAAATTATTTGTTTATTTTTATTTTGTGTGCATTGGTGTTTTGCCTGCATGTATGTCTGTGTGAGGATGTTGGATCCTGGAGTTACAGACAGTTGTGAGCTGCTATGGGGTGCTGGGAATTGAACCCATGTCCCCCGGACAAACAGTCAGTGCTCCTAACTGCTGAACCATTTCTCCAGCCCGTTAAATGTATCTTCATTTGACTTTAAGGGAATTTGTGTATGCTGACTACATAGCCACAGGTATTTAGAACTTCTGTTATTTAGAGCCCTGTATTTGTTATTATTTATGTCTTACATTTTAAAGCAAACATTTCTGTGGCTGGTGAGATGGTTCAGGAGTTAAGAGAACATACTGTTCTTCTGGAGCACCAGAGTTTAGCTTCTAATACCCATGTTAGGAAGTTCACAGCTGCTTCCTTAGTAGGTATACACACACACACACACACACAATGAAAATATTTAAAGAAATACAGGCATTGACGATCTATTCACCAAGTATCTATTAGAACTGAATATATTGGTACTGACAGAACCCCACTCAAAAAGAATTCGTTAAAAATGGAGAATGCATTGGTTCACAGAAATGGGAATTTCAAGGGTGGTATTGCCCTCAAGCATAACTGGTTCCAAACTGAGTCATGGCTGTAAACCCTTGCCCATCTTTCAGCTCTGTTTCTCTTTGCAGCCTCAGCTCGATTCTGTTTTTGGTGTGGGGCTGGGGGACTCAGGGCTCATGCTCTATCCCTCAGCAGTCTCACAGGGGTGGGGTAAAGGTAGAGTCTCTAGCCACTTTTATGAGCCTGGGGAACTGTAGTTGCATCAACTGTCCATGTCTAAGACTGTGGTGATTGGCCTCATCTTGTCCAAATGCCTACCTTGACTTAGAATAGAATCAATGAAGCCGCATAGCTGAACTCTGGGTGAAGAAGAGCCATCAATACAGCTTGTGGTGCCAGGAGAGGACTGTGGGCAAACAGAAAGACAACTGTCTAGTACCCCAAAACTTCTACAGCTCTATTAGAAGTCCAGGAATGTTTGCATGACACGTGACTTCTACATATCTGTGTTTTTCTTTTCTTCCCCTTTGTGGTTACAGCACGCCTTGCTCAATTTCTGTTATCCTCACCAGAAGGACTTAGAACTGAAGTCACCACCATGGGAGAGACCGGCTCACAAAAATCTAGTTCTGGATTTTGCAGTAAAACTAGGAGCCAAATGCTGGAAAGAGGAATGATTGTGTCCATAAAAAAACTGAGGGCTTGGATTCTCTGCTGGATGCCAGGCGCATCTGTCAGAGAGGCGGGCTGGCTGTGTGCCCATGATTTGGCCTGAAACTTACTTGTTTTAATGACTGCTTGAAAGGGAACCCTGGGTCACTCAGAGCTAAAATCAGCCCTGCCCCGCAAACTTCGAAAGGCCGGAAGAGAATGGAGGTCATTTGGCTGTGTACCTTTCCGTGTAAGAGGTGCAGTGTGTGAAACTGTTCCCCCATTGTCTAAGAATCTGCCGGAGGGTTCTAACTGTTAATGTGCTAGCCTAATTTACTCCTCCAGTTGTGGACACTGTGGATTTGTGGTTGAATTCCTCTGTAGACTCTCCTTTTTATTTTTCCTTACTTTTTTCTTTTCTACTTTGTGTGTGTGCAATTACATGTGTGTGAGGTACACATGCACACAAATACACGTGCATTTGGAGGCCATCGACTGACACCGGGTGTCTTCTTCCATCCCTTTACACTTTGAGTCAGAAGCTCACGAAGTGGGTTAGCCTGGCTAGCCAGCAAGCCCCAGGGATTCTCCTGTTTGCCTCTTTAGTCCTGGGATTATAGACAAATGCCATCATGCCTAGATTTTCACATGGGTGCTGAAGACTCAGCTCAGGTCTGCATCATGATTGCATGGTATATACTTGACTGAATTCTTTCCCCAGCCCTCATTTTTCTCATTTCTTTAAACGTGTGTGTGTGTGTGTGTGTGTGTGTGTGTGTGATATGCCATGGTGAGGCTGCTACATTCTCTCTCCCGATTTCCCCATTCAATACTTTGGATTGAATTTCGTGTCTGATTCTAATGGCATTTCTCAAAGCTCATATTTGAATAGACCCACCCTCCGCCCTCAATAAAGCACTTCTGAACACAAAATCCAATTTGGAGTCTGGAAATATCCACAATTGTCTCAGCCCCACAGGTGGTTCAAACCCATAGGGGAAATGACCCAGGAAGGACAATGGTCAGGACCACATTTGGGATGTTTTTAAATCTCTCCAAAGTATGGTTCAGCCAAGATACCAATCCCCCTTATAATCCCCCTACCATACCTGAAATTCCAATGTGAGCGTGAATATTACATTTGGATTCCTGCCTCTGTTTTTCCTGTTTTTGTTTTTTTCAAAGGACTTCTTCGTCCTATTTAGGAGAATGCATGTTTCTCCTCAGGCTGCCCGAGGGGATGCACTTAGATGATGTGTGGAAAGATGATGTTCCCTCCCTGGGGACCCTCCTCTGCTTATACTGCAGACCTGGTGTTTGCTGCTGGGGACTCCTGTGGAAGTGGGGGACTGTGAAACGAGGGACTCCTTTTCCATGCAATCATTTTACTGATCATGCTGAGAAGTCCCGCAGCTCTGCTTCATGCAAATCCTGAGTGTTCATTACAGAAGATTGGGGTATATTTTATTTGGAAGTACGTTCTGAGTACTTTGGGACCTGGAAAAAATATCACAGGATATTCTGGTTGTTGGTGTGTGCATAGAGATGAAACAAGAATACAGAATCTCTCTTGGGAGGATTTCCCCAAGACTGCACAACTTGTGCTTAGCACATCAATCATACATGCACATGGTATACTTACATGTGTGTATATAAGTGTACAAATGTACACACAAGGAGTGGTGGTGGCGCATGCTTGATTTCTGTAGCTCTTCTTAGTCTGAGGAATCTTCCAGTCACGATTTTTTCACATCTCAGCTTCTGTTCTCACCTGCCCCTATCTTAAAACCCATCCACAAGGCACCCGGAACACGGCAGTATATTATGTACATTCTGATGTCCATTGATGTCCCAATACAGTCTCCAGGAGAGCCATTAGGACCACATCCACCCAGTTCCAGCCTGCGGTCATCTAACCAGTTAGGCATCTGCATCTAACCAGCATCATTTACACCAGGCTTTCTGTCCCTTAACCTTTCACCTGCGGTCTTTTTGGACCATCACATCGACCATTTTTCTTTCTGGAATACTTATTTCCAAAACCCTCCTCAAGGTTGTCAGTGAACTTTGGCCTAGGACGTTTATGGACAATGCGGAACATGAAGACATGGATGTTTGCTTTGCTCTACTATTGTTATTGTTTTGAGCCCAGGCTGACCTGGAACTCACAGTGTAATACAAGATGCCCTGGAAATCGTAACAGTCCTCCTGCCTCGGCCTCTCTAGTGATGGGCTTACAGGCACTAGCCACTGTGCCCAGCTGCAGTGCACATTTGTGTGGCTCCCATTCCTCTGGGTGGCTGGGGATGGGGGTGCGCAGGCCGGTCTGTTTTCAGTAAGCGGCACCTCATGTTTGCAGCTTGCTGACTTCTGGCCGCTCCTTTCCATACACTCAGTCTTCTGTCTGAGTGAATGTCTTGCTCTGTGGTATGTCCCATGAACATACATAGACCTCACAGAACAGCATGCCAAACCTATTCAACTCTTGAACCTAGCCACGTCCCGAGGGTCCAGGCTCTGTTCACAGTTAAAGTGTAGAGACCCCTCCTCTGTCCCCTTTTTGGGAGGATCTGCAGAGTCACATAAGGAAGATTGTGACTACGGAAAGCTGAAAAATCTAGCCAGCATTTATAGCTTCCACACCTGGCGGGACTGGCTCATTCTTATCCGCAGTCCTCGGCTCATTGGAGACACCCCAGGGGTTTCCCCCAAGTCCCCAAAGTAGCATCATAGCAAGGATATCTTGTTACTTCACTGCATTCAATTTCTCAGATTACCTATTTACATACACGCTTCCCGTGTTCCTCTCCAATGCTGGCATCTAAGACCCATAAATCTCCATCCGCGATCTGAAGCAGGTACGAGGGAAAGACACTCGCGATAGAGAAGGGGAATGAATGCTAAGTTTAAACGCCAGCTGCTGCCATATTCATTTTTTGCATATTATCAGATTCCCTTAGAATTAATTAGTGGGTCGGGTTTCTGATGAGGATCTGGTTGTAACATTATCTGTGCCTCGGAGTGGTTTCCTTCCTGCTCTCTCCCTCGGCTCTGTCTCTGTGAAACAAAGCCATTAACCTATATAGATTCATGCTTAGCTCTCGGCTCTGCCTGTCTGTGATGATAAACCCGAGTCCATCGAACAAGGTAAATTTGCATTGCTTTCATTCCCGTGTGCCGGGGGGAACGATCTATCTACACACCCTGCATCACTTCCAGGCACGGGCAGCTTTGCAGGGAAGTGTCAATTAAGTATCTGTTATGTACATAGACTGTGCCAGAGATGGACGTGGCAGACAGGATGTGAAGGAAGTCAGGGCCACTGTCACTGGGAGCTGGCAGAAGAGCAAAGGTGATGGCTGGGGCCTCAGGCAGAAGTAGACAGTTTTTTGAGACGTGATTTGCTCAGGATTTAGGAAAGCTTAGAACATGCTGGAACAGATTTTTGTTTAATGTGAAATCCATTTGTGTGTGTGTGTGTGTGTGTGTGTGTGTGTGTGTAGAGGCCAGAGATCAACACTGGGGCCATCTTCTATCACCTTTACTGCTTTCACCCTCATTTCTTATGTCAGGGTCTCTCTGTGACCCTGGAGCCCTCCGTGTCACTTTCAGTGGCTGGCTAGCAAGCCTTGGGGTTCCTCTTGTCTCTGTTCCCAGATTGCACCCGCTTTTCTGTGGGTGCTGAATCTGCCTCCTTGTGATTGTACGGCAAGCCTTTTACCCCCTGTTGTGGTTGAAATGGGAGATGTGCTCAAAAGACTCATGCATTTGTACAATTGGTCCCTTAGCTGGTGGTGCTGTATTAGGAAGGGCTCTAGGAGGTGGACCCCTGCTGGAGAAAGTACATCACTGAGGGAGAACTTGAGGTTTGATCACGTCCTGTTCTCTCTGTGGCCTGCCTGCTTGATGCTGTTGACTTTGCAGCTTCATACCCTTACTGCTGTTCCTTCTCTGTAGGATGGACCATAGCCCTTCAAACAGTAAGCCAGAATAAATCCTGCAGCTCTTAAGTTGCTGCCCTGGTTCATTTTTATGGTCACATGGGAAGTGGGAACCCCAGTCGAAAAGTTGCCTCTTTCAGGTGGGTCCATGGGTCATTTTCTTGATTGCTAACTGATGTAGGAAGGCTCAACCCACTGCAGTTGGAACCAGATAGACCTGGACAGGATAAGAGAGCTAGCTGAGCAGGGGCTTTGCAGCAAGCCAGCCAGCAGCGTTCCTCCATGCTTCCTGCCTCCAGTGTGGGCCATGACTTTCCTCAGAGATGGACTGTGAACTGGAAGTCTATGCTTTTTGATCAGGCTGTTTATCAAGCCAAGAGCAAAGCAACCTGGGGTGCTTGCTTTGGCCGTGTATTTTGTCACAGCAAGGCGTAAAGGAGCTACGACACCCATGCAGCCGATCCAGCCCCTCCTTTTTCATCTTGGTTTGGTAGAAGCTAAAGGTGACTCGCAGTGCCTGGCTGAGGGCCTCTTGATAATCACTTTTCCCGATGGCTATGAAAACAGCCCAGTAATTTCTAGGCTTTGATGTGACACTAATGATGTCCCCTTCCCTGCACGGGAGTGTGATAACTGTCAAGAAAATCTCTGGACTCATTTAAATGTGCAAACCACACAGGGGCAGATCATTGTCTTAAATGAGGCCACATGGCTTATGGGGTTGCTAAGCTGAATCAGCTGTTAAACTCCATTCTGAATGCCGAGGGAAGGAGCCAGCAGGGCTGTGTGTCATTGGCTGAACTTAGTTCTCTCTCCCTCATGTATTGCCTGGGTCAGTGTGCCATATGTTCACATATTTCTAGCCTGACCGTGAACCAGTGAAGTCCACAATCAAGCCTTATTTGTGTTAAAATGTCTTAGAAATCCGCCGAGGTGGTTACCTCGAAGACTTACCTTAGCCTTACACTAACAGGTAACAGAAAATGGCTCAACCCTGTGATAATACCTATGAAGGTGAAGGGACTAGAAAGCACGGTGGGTTGTGATTGAAGTCACCTAGACGTCCCCAAACCAGCCAGCTTTAAAGATTCTGTTTGCAGACATATACTTATACAGATGCACAGCCATATGCATAATTTAAAAAAATAGTTAATCTTCATTATGAACTGAAACCATATCACCATGGAGACATGTCTGTTGGCGTGGCTGTGACAGTGTTTCTAGAGAGATCTAGTTGAGGTGGGGAAACCTTTGACTGTGGATGACACCATTTTCTAGGCTAAAGTCCTGGGAGGAATAAAATAGAGAAAGTAAACTAGCCACCCCCACCCTACCTCCAGCTCCATTAAGATGTGAGCCAGAGAGTTGCCCACCGCAGCATTCCTTTGCCTGCCATGACAGTGTGTACGTTGAAACTGTGAGGCAAATTAAACCCTCCCCCTCCTTAGGCTTCTTCTTGTCAGGTAATTTGGTCCTCGCAATGATCAAAGTAATTAACACATCTCCCCAAAGCTGCAGCGTTTGACAAAGGATGCTTGGCACCACCATTGTTCTCTCTGTCCAGTTGTGCTGATTACTTTTGTCAGCTCAACACCGACTAGAGTCATCTGAGAAGAGGGAACGTCAGTGAGGAATTGCCTCCATCTTATTGGCCCGGGGGGCATGTCTGTGGAGCATCTTCTTAATTAGTAATGTAAAAGGGCCCAGCCTACTGTGGGTAGCGCAACCCCTGAGTGCGTGGTGGTCCCAGGTTATGTAAAAAAGCAGGCTGAAAGCCAGGCGGTGGTGGCACACGCCTTTAATCCCAGCAGAGGCAGGCAGATCTCTGTGAGTTCGAGGCCAGCCTGGTCTACAAGAGCTAGTTCCAGGACAGGAACCAAAAAGCTACGGAGGAAACCCTGTCTTGAAAAATAAAAAAAAAAAAAAAGCAGGCTGAGCAAGCTATGAAGAGCAAGTACTGTTCCTTCACGACCTCTGTCTGCTTCAGCTCTTGCCTGCAGGCTCCTGCCTTGGTTTCTTGCCCTGGCTTCCTTCAGTCATGGGCTGTGACTGGGAGGGATAAGCCAAAAAACCATCTCCTCTCAGGTTAGTTTTGATCACTGTTTTTTCTCACAGCAACAAAAACCAAAGTGGGACACCAGTGCCTCACATCTCCCTGTCCGTGTGGTTCCCACCCACTTTCCAATGCATCAGAAATCGGCCCCAAACCCTTCCCGGCTTCAGAACCTTTCAACTTGGATCTAGTCCATGGATACTGTGAAAGAAACTTGAAATGGATCAAGTTTTACTTCTCTCTCATTCATAGAATAAAAAAAAATGTCTGGGGTCTCATAGTCTTCTTCAAATTTCATTTCCTTTGGTTGATGTAGTTTTGCATGCATTGGTGAGGCTTCCTTTAGCCACCCAGGATTTCAGTAGCTGCAGCCTGTGAGATCAAATGAGACCTTCGTCAGCCTTCTCTGATTGTCTAACTTCCTTGGTGTCTACATAGTAGGTCTCTTGGTAGTAGCTGTATAAAATGTGTTCTTTGACTTTGAGAAGATATGAACGCAAAGAGAACTCACGATGTCTATATGACAATAAGCCTCTCCTTGGGATTTAATCAGCTCTAGTCTCTTTTCCATTTCTCTGTTGTCCTGGTTTAGTTTCATTGTCAACTAGAGACAACCAAGAGTCACCCGATTCTCAACTGAAGAACCCAAATCAGATTGACCTATGGTCATATCAAAGAGAAATTAATTGTTGGCTGATTGAAGTGGAAAGAGCCACTCTGTTATGGTCATTGTTACCCCTGGGCAAGGGTTCCTGAATTACACAAGAAAGCTAGTTCGTGGGGCTAGGGTGATGGGTCGGTGGTTAAGGGTACTTGTTGCTCTTGTGGAGGACCTGGATTCAGTTCTCAGAATCCACACATCAGCTCAGTCACCTGGAACTCCCATTCTGGGGGTTCAGTGCCCTCTTTTGACCTCCAGACCTCTATGTACATGCACACATGTGTGCACAGATATGCATGCAAGCAAAATACTCATATACATAAGATTGAAATAATAAAACAGCTGAGAATGAGAAAGATGAAGTGAGCCAGCCAGTGAGCAGTGCTTCTCCATGATTTCTGCTTCATGGCTTTAGCTTGCATTCATTCCCTGGCTTCCCTCACAGATGGACTGGACCCTGGAAGTGTATGCTGAAATAAACCCTTTCCTCTCCAGGTTGCTTTTAGTCATGATGTTTATCATAACAACAGAAGAGCAAAGTAGGACATCTCTTCAGTTCTGTGACTCATTCCAGATCAAGACTGTCCTTCCACCTTTGCACACATTAAGGTGGCACCCTGTGACCAGTTTCCTATCTTGCCTTGGTTCTTTTAATGCTGTGACCTGGCTGAAGCAACTTAAGAGAGGAAGGGGCCGTTGAGCCCCTCCTTTAAGAAGGGACGTGAATGGCCTATTGTGATGGGGAAGGCATGCAAGGTCACATTGGATCACAAGCAGAAAGCAGAGAGAGCAGACAGGAAATGGATTCATGCTGTCAAATCTTAGGGTTCACCCCAAGTAGCCTACCTCTATCAAGGCTGTTCCTGCTAGTGATTCTACAACTTTTAAGACAGCTCCACAAACCGGTGACCAAGTGTTCAGACACATGAGCCTGTGGAGGATGTTTCACGTTCCGTGGTGTTCCTTCTCAGAACAGGCAGGTTTCTTTTTCTTTTTTTTTTCAGTAGGTGTACAATGTTGTATGGGGGGGAAATAAACCCTGATTTCTTTAACCAGTTCCCCAACTAGGGTATACTTTGCTCGTTTATGCCTCCTCCAGAATACAGCCTCGTATCCATGTACTTTCTTGCACATAGAAACATATCTCTGTCCAGTGGGTGCTAGGGCAGAGCCCAAGACACATTTTATCTAATTGCTAAGGGCTGCTGCTTTATCCTGCAGTGAAAGGCTTTACATATGAGAAGAATTTCCTCCTCCTTGGGTTGGGCGGGAGAGGTCCCTCAGCTTTCTATCATACAGAAGTCTCTGTGGATTTCCCGTTTACATTTTGATTTATCTAGAAAGCAGATCAGCAGAACCTGGAGATATAGGACCTGTACCGGCTATGGAAGTGGTCCAGGGCCCTCTACTCTCCATCCTCTGTGCTTTGCAGCACATGTGTATGGAATTGAGCCCTTCTGGACCATGGGGATGTGTGAGCGCAAACCAGTAACCATAGCAAAGTAAAGGTAACCTACCTATGAGCCCCGGGCTGTCTGTACCTTGGCAGCCTCTGGAAAAGTAAACTACTGTCTTATTTAAGCCACTGTTATTTTTCCTCTCTGCTCTAACAGCTGAAACTTCATCCTGAGTGATCTACTCCTTACCTGTCACCCGCACAGCGAGGGAAGAAGGATGGGAGAGGACTTCGTTATCCTAGGCTCTGGACAGGCTGCCAGACTCTCGCCAGATTTATGAGAAAGAAGGGCAGAGAGTGAAATAGCAATTGCAGGGATTTGCAGCTTAGCAGTGTGCTGGCACAAATGATGGGTAATTGGTAGGAAAAGAGATCTTGCATGGTGGCTGCATCCAAAGGGGCTTCATAGAAGCAAGCATGCGAAGACAGCCTGCGTCAGTGAGGCTGTTTCAGGCCAGATCATGCTTACCCTGTGTCCAAGAAACACTGTAGTGTGGCTGGGTGGGTGGGGCAGGGTGTTGCTCATCCCAGACTCAGATAGCATGGAACCCACAGAAGTGCATTTTGTCCCAGATACCTCATTAGTAAGGAGACATAAACGACATTAAAGGGGCCATGTATTAGTGAAGTGCTGAAGGAAGCCATTCACAAAGAGATGAAGGAAAGTAAAAAGGCTTCTCTTGGCCACGTAGAACTGGTAGGCATGAAGTACAACACAGATGGAAGGGCAGAGGCCAGAAAGCCCAAAGCTCGGATGGAGTGGGGTGGAGAGATGACTCAGCAGTTAAGAGCACCTCCTGCTTTTTGAAAGGACCCAGGTTTGAATCCCATATGCACGCTGCAGCTCCCAACCATCTGTAGCTCTAGCTTCAATGGATGTGCACCCGCTCTGGCCTCTGTGGGCAGTACACTCAGAGGTGCAAACTCCAACACAGATACACACGTAATGTATCATTCAAATAAAATAAATCTTTTAAAAAAGAAACTTTAAAAGGGAGTTCCATTTAATTCTGTCTTGAAAGAGGATAGAGCCAATGAGCTCCACCAAATAGGTATGTTTGATCTAAAAGCACAGGGGTAATCTAGGTGTTGAGAAATACTGGGGCCCACCAGTCTCCCTCCAGCAGATGCTTCATCCTGTAATTGTGCAGGTCGACTGGTGTGAGTGGAGCAGATGCCTTTCTAGTGAGAGACAACAGCCTTCTCTACCTACTGGGAAGCTATGGCAGTACATTCACCCAGCACCCACATGGTACCTTATAACTGTCACATGGTACCTGTAACTCTAGTTCTAGAGGATCTGATGCCCTTTCCTAACCTTCACTGGCACTTGCATGCACATCACATGTACACACACACATACACACACACACACATAAAACTACACATGAACTAAATTAATGATTAAAAATTTCAAAGGTTTTTAAATATATTAATTATATGCTTTCTTTCTCACATAAATCCCAATGGAATTTTGACCAGAAATGTATTGTATTTATACATTATAAATGACAATATCTGTATTTATTCCCCTATTCTGTCAGTCACATCCCCACTGAAAACAAACAAACAAAAAAAAAACAACCATGGTTACAGTCTCAATTTGAAGCTGATGTTAATAATTCTGGGGACATTTAGTGTATAATAAAAAACTAAAGGAATCATTTTACGAGTCAAGCTTGGAAGTTCACATCAGCAAATCCCACAGTTCAGCAGCCATTTGTGCATTTAAAGAATTGCTGGAGTCAGCTGCTAATGTATCCATAATCAGAGGAATGGGTCAGTTACAGCTAATAACACACAGGGACGTGAGCCAAGGTGTGCAGAGTGGGAGCCCCTCGGCTGCTGGAGGGTCCATTTCCAAATGCCTAGAAAAGTGCTGATTGGAGGGGATTGCTTATTTATTTATTATTTATTTACTTTTTTTTTTGGAGATTGTGAGTTGGGGTCCTAAAATGAGTCAGTGGTAGTAAATATTCCTTCCTGTCTTTGTAAAACTCCACCCTCATAACATGGTAGGCCATGTATTGTGGGGGATCCATCCAGCTCTTTCTTCTCATTTGCCCATGACTTTTGCTAAAAAGTGATGGCAATATTTTTGTCTGGCTTGGGCTTTGCAGTTCTTATGGCTAGTGTTACAGCCACCGTGAGTACAGGAAAGTAACTTTTCTCCTATGTCTAGAAAACACCGTTCCATGACATCATGCACTGACTGTGGCTCTTACAATCTTCCCACCCCTTCTTCTGAGATAACCCCTCAGCCTTGAGAGCAGGATCGTGAAATCCCACCAATAGCTGAGGAGCTACTGGCGTTTGGTAGCTGCTAAAGAAGAGAGAATCAGTCTTCTTTAAGGGCACGGTCTTGGGTCAGTCAACCCTCTCCCAGTGGAAGATCACACATTCTAGTATAAATGGGCAGGACAAATTGGATTCAATGGGCTTTTAAGGAAGAGGACAGAAAGTTGGGTGGTGTGCTGGCTACTTACCTGTCGACTTTTCACAATTCGGGGTCATCTGGGAAGAACTCTCAACTGAGAAAATGCCTATGTGAGATTGTCCTGTAGGCAAATTTATAAAGAATTTTCTTGATTACTGATTGCTATGAGAGGGCCCAGCCCACTTTGGGTGGTACCATCCCTGAGTAGATAGTCCTGGGTTTTGTGAGAAAGCAGGTTGAGCAAATCAAGGGGAATAAGCCAGTAAACAAGACTCCTCCATAACCTGTGCTCCAGTTCCTACCTCTAGGTTCCCGCCCTGACTTCCCTCAGCAATGGACTGTGGTGGGAACATGAAGGCCAAAAAAAACCCCCTTTCCTCCCTCAGCTGCTTTTGGTCATGGTCTTTATCAATAGCAGTGGGGAAAGTTGAGTAAGCATGATTAAAATACATTGTACAAAATTCTCAAAGAATTAACTAAAAATGAGGGGAAAGTGGTGGTAGTAGCTTGTGTCCCATACTTCATGAAACTGCATATCTTAATTTGGTTTTGCTTAGGTGATTTTGTTTGTTTAGCATGTTCACAACACTGTTTCCTCTTCAATTAGTAACAGTCATTGCAATTAAGCGACTATTTATTGAGCTGCTATCTATGCCAACATTGATCCAATAGCTGTATTGGTAGCCATTTGCCCAATCCTTCAATCTGTAGTCAGGGTCACTGTTTCTGTCTCTGTTGTCATTGAAGAAAGGAGCCACGTGGTATTTTGGCGGGCTTCCCTGGATTGTTCTGGGTTTAAGCAGGTGCAGCCCCATGAGTGGCTCTGTTAGTTTCACGCTAGGTCACAGAGACACTCTGCTTGGCTGGCTTATGGACCTACTGCCTGTTGCTCTTTCTGTCCATGTGAGCTGCTCAGCACGCATTACTGGATGTCTGGAGAAGTCATTCAGTTCTCTCTCTCACACTCTTCTGGAACATCTCAGTGTTTGAGGTGATGTCCGTCACTGGGAACCATGCAGGGTTCCAGCACACAGTGTGAAGGCAAGTGCCAGTGAGCGTTGTGTGATAGTTATCTTGATTGTTACTCCAGCAACATCTAGAATCATGTAGGAACCTACCTCTGAGACTATCTGTGGGGGATTATCTAGATTGTGTTAGCTGGAGGGAAGACCCACCCTAGCTATGGGCCACACCATTTCCTAGGCTGGGGTCCTGGACTGAATAAAAAGGAGAAAGTGAGCTGAGCACCTGCATCTGCCTCTCTCTGCTTCCTGATTGTGGATGCCAGGTGACCAATTGCTTCATATTCCATCTGCCATCTTTCCCTACCATGATGGACTTTATCTTCTTTTTTTTTTATTTTTTTATTTTTTTTATTCCCCTCCCTCCGTCCTGGACTTTATCTTCAAACTGTGACCCAAAATAACCTCTCCTACTTAGGTCACTTCTGTCAGGTGTTTTGTCATAGTAACAAGAAATAACAGTCCTGGTCTTGCCCAGCCAGGCCACCAAACGTGGGTCATTAGGCTAGTCAAGAAGTGTTCTCAATGGATTGTGCAGATGTAGAGAGGAAGATCAGTCATCCCTCAGGGCTTGGATCATGTCTGGTCATCATATCTTACTGGCCAGGAAAACTAGTCATCCCTTAGAGCTTGGATCATGTCTGGTCTTCATATCTTACTGGCCAGAAAAACTAGTCATTACTTAGGTATTGGATCATGTCTGGTCATCATATTTTATTGGCTAGGAAGATCAGTCATCACTTAGAGCTTGGATCATGTCTGGTCATCATCTCTTACTGGCCAGAAAAGCCAGTCATCACTTAGGTATTAGATCATGTCTGGTCATCCTATTTTATTGACTAGGAAGATCAGTCATCACTTCAGGCTGGGCTCATGTCTGGCCAAATCTTATTGGCCAAAGCAAACCATGTGGCTAATCCTAGAATCAGACATTAAGTGATACTTACCCATCCCAAGGCTAAAACCTCATAGCCATGTTCAAAGACCATCAAAGAGGGGAAAGGGCTTCATTTTCTTGATATATTTTTTTGTGAGGCCTAGCTTTTAATGACTGAGCTGTCTTCTTGGTCCAAGAAGTTATCTGAGTTTTCTTGATAGAATAAGTGTCAAGAAAACTGTGTGAGTCGGATTTCCATCATTGTGACAGAACCCTTGAGATAATCAAGAAGAAAAGGTTTGTTTTAGCCAATAGCTTCCAAAGTCTTAGTTTATTGTTACTTGGCTCTATCTTTTTGGGGCTGGATGGAGGCAGCATATCAAGGACCTCGATCCAAATTTCATGTTCAGGGCACACCCTGATGCCTTAACCTCCTTTCCACTTGGCTTACCTCTACCATCTCCCTAGAGTGCCCCCCACACGACTGTGATAATTTTAAATGTCAATATGCCACAACCTAGCATCAGTCACCGGAGACAAGAGTCTCCACTGAGGAATTGTTTTATTTAGTAACAGATTTGCTGGTTGAGGGCTGTCCTGATGGTAAATCATATAGAAAGACACTGCTCCCTGCAGGCAACACCATTCTTGAGATAGGGCATCCTAAAATCTCTAGAACAGGAGAAAGATAACAAAAGCCAGAAGGCAATGGGGGTTCAGTCATTTCTTGACTGTGGGCGTGATGCGATTGGCTGCTGGTGGTCCTGCTTTGACTTCCCAGCTGTGGGTGTGATGCCACTGGCTGCTGGAGGTCCTGCCTTGATTTCCCCGCTGTCATGGGGAATTACTGCCTGCAATTACTCCTTCTATGCTGCTATTTTTTGGGAGGGATTGTCAAATTGCAAAAGCAATTTGAAACTAGGATGGGCACGAAGCTTTAGCACATGGGCCTCTGGGGGTCATTTAAGATCCAAACAATAACAGAGAGTATACTTGGGAACAGAAGTCATTGTAAGTCAGCAGATCTGCATCGAACTCCATTACTCAGTGGAAAAAAAATCAACAGAGACAAGAGAAAACTTATTAAAATTCATGTTCATACCAGCTAGAAACATAGACTGCCTCGGGGAATAAGAATCAGAGTACGGCTGGGGCCAGTGATGTGGATAAGCGGTAAAGGCCCTTGCTGTCAAACCTGAGAACCTGGGTTCAAACCCAGGGGCCTACTAGGAGGAGAGAACCACCTGCCTCAAGTTATCCTCTGACCTCACGCAAGCACTGTGGCCTGTGTATAACCTCTGCCTCATTCTAAATAAGTTGCAAAAGTTTAAACTTTTAAATAAAAAAAAACACCTCAAAATAGTATGTTGGGTGGTCAGAGAGACAAGCCTTGTGGCCTTTGAGACTCTGGTGACCTTTTGTCCTGTGTCAACATTCAGTGACAAAGATGTGCAGTTAGCACCAGGCCCTTGCCATCCTCTTTTCTCTGAGACCATCACACACTCTGATGTTCCTTCTCCAGCCTTCTCGCTGTCCTCTTTATTTTCTTTGTCACCTGGTGCCTGGTCTGTCCCTACTGTAGGAGCCATGGGCCAGGCTCCCTGTCCCCAGTTCCCGCAAGGATACCAGTATGCTTTTTACAGCCCCCATGTCTGTGGTATAGGTGGAGGGAATTCATCAACAGGAAACACACACCCGTCTTCTTGGTAGGTAGTGGCTGAGTTTCTGCAGCTGCACAGGTCTCTAATGCCCACATCCATCACGAGATGATCGCCGTACCATTCTAGAACTGTCTTCATGCTGTCATTTGTCTATCAAACCTTCTCCTCTTCTTTCTGTCCCCTAAAGAGTTGGGAACCAGCTCTCTGTTTTCCAACTTTCTCTAGTTGTTGAGCAAACTATTGATCAGAGACAGTGACTTAAAACCACCCTAGGGGCTGGGGAGATGGTTAGGGAGAAAGCACTTGTCACTCAAGTGTGTAGATCAGAGTTTCAGTCCCTAGAATCCTTATAGAAGCTAGGCTGGCAAAAAGACGTCTGAGGGAACTGATGTAAATGTTTTTATATGCACAAGCGTATGACATTCTCTCCTCTTTGTGTTGTATTCTGTCACTTATCACTTGCTTGTTCTGTGAGATCCCTTGGGGAGTAGGGAGACCTCAGATTGGGTCATGGTATATGGTGGGGTTTTCCTTTTGTTCCTCCTGCCTCGAGGAATGCCCTAACAGCTGACCTTCTGTCTGTGACCACTCCAGGACAGGGTTTTGGGTGTGACATTTGACCCCCTCTGTCCCTGCAGGTCAGGGAGATGAGTATAAACTCAGGCCCCTTATAAAGAGCCTTCCACTCTGCACACACTGTTGATTTCATGAATGTGCCCTGGCTTACCTCTATGGAAAATGGGAATGCAAATCTTGACCTGTGTGATGTTTGAATTTCATTTGCTTTTTATTTGGGTGTTTGGGTACCCCAATGACTCAACTTCATAATGGACGAACCCCTTGTATATTTTCCCAATTCAAATAATTTTTCTAGTGCTGGTGATGGAGCCCAAAGCCATACACACACATGGCAAATAGTCTACCACTGATTGGGCTGCATCCCAACTCCCTCAATATGAAGCTTACTTATTTTTAATATTTTCACATTTACTCTGTGTGTGTGTGTGTGCATGCACGCACGCATGAGTGTGTGTTCTCTCCCCCTACTCTGTGGGTTCTGGGCTTTGAACTAGAGTTGTCAGGCTGAGCTGCAAGCTCCTTTACCTGCTGAGCCATCTCCCCAGCCCTCCATCAACGTTTTCTTACAAGGACTTTGGACAGGCAGTCGTGCTGATGAAATTGTGTTCTTGGCTCGCACAGCCCAGTGCTGGCTTCCGCACCGGGCATCCCACTTGTATCTCTATCGTGTGGCAATCGAGTTTCTGTTCTGTGCATCTATTAATCCAGTTGATTTTTGATAGACTTCAAAGTAACCTGCAAATGTAAGTGCACTTGAGGCAAATCTTGCAATGTGCATCTCATTAACTCGACTTCAGCCTTTCTCTGTAGCTCCCAGTGCAAAATGGCCATGGAATGGAATGCAAAAACCTTAAATCTGAAGACAGCTCATTGCATATCCCCATGAGGTCCCATTATATCCCTTCCCAATCAATTTCTATGCTTCTGATAGCCACCAAGGAAATCATTGTTCTTTTTAAGTTAATATAATTCTATTATTAATTCTTTGAGAATGTCATACATACGTACAATGTGTTTTGATCATATTTACCCTCACTCCTCCAGAATCCTTCCAAATCCACCCCTATCACCCACCCCATTGCCCACCCCTCCTAATTTCATGTCTTTTTTTTTTTTAATAACTCATCTCATTGGTGCTGCCTGTGTACTCTTGGGTGTGGGCTTATCCACCGGAATGTGTTTGACCTCCCAGGGATCACACAACTAGAGAAAATTGAGTCTCCTTCCGTTTGCAGTCATCAACCCTCCATGACTCCTCAGTGGCGGGAGGGGGCTCATGGACCCCTCAACACTCCATGCTGGAAGGGAGTGGCCTGATCTTGTGCAGGCAACCAATGCTGCTGTGAGTTCGTAAGTGGAGTGGCTATGGCATGTTCAAAGGACACCATTTCACCTGGTTCTACAATCTTTCTGTCTTCTATTCCAGTGTTACTGTTTTTAAAAAATCACAGATGGAATTTTATACTTCCAGATGGATGTTCATCATCAAAGGAAGGACAGGAGCTCAAACAGGGCAGGAACCTGGAGGCAGGAGCTGATGCAGAGGTCGTGGAGGGTGCTGCTTACTGGCTGGTTCCCCACGCTTTGCTCAGCCTGCTTTCTTATAGAACCCAGGACCACCAGTCCAAGCATGGCACAACTGACAATTGGCGGGGCCTTCCCCCATTGATTACTACTTGAGGAAACGCCTTACAGTGGATCTCATGGAGGCATTTCCTCAGCGGAAGCTCCTTCCTCTCCGATGATTCTAGTTTCTGTCAAGTTGACACAAAACCAGCCAGTACAATGTCCTTTTGGTGGTTGCTGTTATTGTTGATTTGAGACAGGGTCTCTCTACATTCCAAATCTGGTCCCAAACTTTTGATAACCCTTCTTCCTCAGCATCCCTCCCCATCAAGTTCTAGGGTTATAGGTGTGTGCCACCACCCCAGCTTCTGCAGCATTGTATGGAGGGTATCATAGTATGTATTTGGGGCATGGTGTTGGGGACTCATTCATGTCGTTGCATCAATTCTCTGTGCTCTTTCTTGTTTTACCATTGCTTAACCCATGCCACCTACCATATGCCAGCTCTTTGTTGTTGTTGTTGTTGATGTTGTTGTAGAGCTATGAGCTGTTTCCAGGTTTGGGATATTACAAATAAAGTCATTGTGAATATTTGAGTAAAAAAAAATCTGAATTTGGATAACAATTATCAGCTCTAAACAAGTGTAATTTATAGCTATACCTTTATATTTTGGGGGGTAGGGTGGAGGAAGCAGGGTTTCATTTAGCCCAGGCTGGTCTAAATTAACTCTGTAGACGAGGATGGCCTTGGACTTTGTCTGATCTTCCTGCCTCTACCTCCTGAGTGCTAGGATTACAGAACCACCAGGTTCTGTTTGTGGGGTGCTGGGGATGGACGTCAGGTCTTTGTACATGCCATTCAAGCATTCTAACACCTGAGCCACATTCACAGCTTCCATAGTTATACTTTCAAAGTAGGTGGAGGATTTGAACTTGAGGCTTAGCGGTGGAAGTCTCTGACAGTCTCTAATCCACCCTCAGAGAGTCCCTTGGTCTTCCTAGGTGATCTTCTGTTAGATACTCAGTAATCAGAGTTCCTGGTGAATGTTAGTTGCTGTTGCCTGGGCAAAAAATTCCCAAGCTCCCATTCTTCTAAGATGGGTCAGGGTTAGGGTTTGCTTGTCTATGCTATTAGGTCTTGGAAGCTTTAGACTCAGGAACTTCTGGAATTGTGCCTTGCTTGGTTCTTTCTGTTGTCCTTTTCTCTTTCATTCTTCCCCACTGCACCATGGATCATCCCATTGCTAAAGCTGGCTGGCTGGAATAGGATCCCTTAGGACAAGAGCTGACATCACCAGGCGCTGCATCTCCTTGGCTCATGGCTACCCCTGAATTGTGTTTGCTCAGCCCCTCCTCCACACACCCTGGTTCCATCAGACTAATTCATTTTTGTATTTATAGCCTATTATAAATATTCCAAGAAATCGCTTTCACAAATGTGTTTATAAAGTCTTTGCAACATCCGATACGTCCGCTGGCTGAGATAACCCTGTTCTCAGGCAGTGTGTAAAAGCAAGAGCGCCAAGAAACATTTGCTTTTTAAAAATCAATTTGACTCAATCTTATTTTACTTTCCATTGGGCTAATTTAAAAGAGAAAATATTTCACCAACACTAAATTGCTTTCCCTAGAGTCCCAGCACAAATATCTAGGGGGTGATTATAAATTGGTTCTCTGTATCTGTGGGGTCCCTGTCTATGTTTTTAAGCATTTAAAAATATTTTCCCTCTAAATGCACAGACTTTTCTCTTTATGTTATTCCCTAAACAATATGGAATAACAGTAATTTACACAGCACACCGACATGGTATTATAAGGTTTCATATGTCATCTAGACATGCCATGATGTATGTGGGTTAGGAATGGGGGATCCATGCCTCTTCTGTTCCATATAAAGACTTGAACTTGATAGATTTGGGTTGAATTGGGTACTTGTGTGTGAAGGAAGAGGAGTCTCCAGGAACCAGCTTTCCTCAGATAACCCATAGATGACTGCGTCCATGTGGCGATCAAGTGGTTGGTTCCCATCAGATTCTGAAGCATACCCGCCTGTCCTCAATTGCAGCCTGTCTTCCGGATTCCATCTTCCAGGTGCCCGGATCAGCCCCTGCACACATTTGCTTGGGGCAGTGTTCCTGATACGAATGACACGGAGTGTCAAGTCAGAAATTCAAAAGAGGCTGCATAAAAGGGGAGGATTTGTGAACTTTTGGTCCTGTTTCAAATGTGCATGAGATATATCCAGGTCCCATCTTAGTCAGTATTGATTCCACTCAAGGGCATCTGAGGAGCAGCTCTTCTCTAGCCTAGTCTGGTTCCCTGTCCTGCTCTTGGTGACCTCAGCAGCTTGTGTGGTCCGAGCTCCTTACTGCTTCTCCCTGTTGTTGTACTTGACCAATCGTTACTGAGGTCTCAGTAACGATTGACCTCTGGGATTGGACTGTCTGAAGTCTGTACTTATGATATTTATTCTTAGCTTTTACTCATCCTTGGTGCTTTTTTAAAAAATTAATTGGGGTCAGAAAGATTTCTCAGTTGTTGAGAGCACTTCTCTTACAGAGGACCTGGGTTCAGTTTCCAATACAACTGCCTGGAACTCCAGTTCTAGAGAACTAAACACTCTCTTCTGGCCTCTACAGGCTCCAGGAATATTTGTGGTGAATAGACTTCCATGCAGGGAAAACACCTATGGACGTTACATTTTTGAAAACCAAACTCAGACTGGGGAGATAGCTGAGTCAGTAAAAGGATTATCCCACAAGCCTGAGGACTTGAGTTTGAGACTAGAAGGGATGTAGAGTCTTAGGACGGTGCCATGCATTTCTAAAACCAACACTGGGGACATGAAGACAGGTGGGTCCTTGGGGCTTGCTGACTGGGCAGACTAGCCTACTAACTTCAGACTGGTTTCAGGCCAACAAGGAACCTCATCTCAAAAGATAATATAGGAAACCTAAAGTTGTCCTCTGGCCTCTACATGCATGTATACCCACTTACAGATGTGCAACTCAACACAAACACACACATGCACGTGTGCATGCATGCACAACACACACACACACACACACACACACACAAACCTATCTCTATGTACCGTCCTCTTATCAGATAATGGGTAGTGTCTCTCTTTCGTTTCCCACTAGAGCAGGGGATTAGAAATAATGTCAAGTTATTTCTAATTGGCTTCTCCACAGACACAGGAAGAATCACTGGCCTTGGCAATGCTCATTTTTCAAAGCGCCCACCAAGAGCACACATAGCCATTTCTTATTGTAGGTCTTGACCTCCTTGTGTTGTTCACGCATGCTTCAAATCCATGTTTTATCAGATCCTGGAGAGTAACTTGCTGATAACCACTGGTATTTACAGATAGTCAGTGCTTGATCTGCAGCGAGGAATCTAAATTTTAGCCTGCAGTACCTCGTTGGGTGCTGCACCCAGCACAGCCTGGATGCTGAGACTGGCATGGGGGTGTTGAGATTGAGACACAGAGCCTTCTTTTCAGGTGGAAGAACAGCAGCTTTTATTTACCCTGAGCTAAAGCCGTTTATACCTCTACTACTTCTGTGGAAAACCACCGGCCAGAAAGAACACAAACATCCTTGTCAATTACAGACCACAAGGAAGTTCCACTGTCCGTCAGGGAGAGTGAGGACAGGTAGATCACAACAGTTGGGGACAGAAAATAACACAGATCCCTTTGGCTAAGCTCAGTGGGATCTTATATTCCCTGGTGTGGCCTAATTGTAAAACAAGGTTGATTTCCCACTAGCACCATCTTGGTTCACTGTGGAGGCACCTTCATTCCTGAGTTGATTCTAACTGTTGTCTAACTCTCCCAGATTCAAGAAAAGGTCTCAGGTTCCTGGGTCAATCTCAGCCATCCATAGATCTCTGTTCAGAGATGGCTTGTTTGAGGTCACATGACCTGAGATATTTCTTGGAATTTTTAATATATTTGTCTGCATATAAACCTGTGTATCATGTGTGTGCTGTGCTCATGGAGACCAGAAGAGGGCATCAGATTCCTTGAAACAGAAGATACAGATGTTTGTGAACTAAATGTGGGTTCTGGTAACCGAACCCAGGTCCTTTGAAGGAGCAGCCAGTGCTCTTAACCACTGACCTGTTTCTAGATTCCCCCCATTCTGGGATTTCCTCCTTTCCTTGTATAACCATCATTGATACTGAACTAAGCCTTGCTTATCCATGTGCATAGAAGTTACCAGAATGGAATGTGGGATAAAGAAAGAGCTAACCAGCAAAAGGCACATCAACTGTTCTCATCAGCCCAGGAAACAGTTTCTAGACTTTTGGGGAATCAAAGGACCAGAGAATAGTTTGTGATTTGATTGTATACACTGTGTGTCTTTTAAAGATTTTGCTATTTAATCTCATACTCTCATGGCCAGCATCTTTCACTCTTGACTCTGGTCTGTGCCACCCTCCAGTCCTGAAGCCAAGGTTGATCGTTCAAAGGTGGGTACCTTTTTGTTTTGTTCACCTCTAGGCCCTACTTAGGTCAGAGTTAGAGGCACTAATAGGCAGTGCCTTTTCTATGGCATTTTAGCCAGCATTTAGAAATGAGGAGATCCATTTAAACCATTTGAGAGAAAAGAGTGTAGCCCCATTTGAATATGGGATAGAATAAGAAGAGAAAGCCCAGAGGTTAGTCAGTGAAGTATGGGGCAAGCTGGGCTCCTTAGCTGGTAGCTGGCAGTAACCTGCATTAGATTCCTCCCTCCACCTATGGCCCTTGGTCTCCAGAATAGCTCTTGGGTCCTGGTTAGATGCTTCTGGGTTTAAAGAACTATGTTTTAAATTTTTTGAGCCCTGATCAATCAACACCTGTAAGGAGGCTGTGGTTCACCATACAAGGGCTATGGTGAGCAACCACTAAAATTCATGGCCACAAGGAACAACATCCCTTTGACAGCATGTCAAAGCAGCAGCTCCCATCTCACACCCACTGTAGTCTCAGGCAGCCCGTGATGGCAGCTGTAGCTTCCATCCTGCAGTGACTCAGAAGGAGGTTCCTGGCTGTTGACTTTATGAAGTCCACTTAACACCTACTTTTGTGGGTGTTAAGGGTTTCAGGCTTGAACTGGAGCCATGCTTTCGTGCATGCTTATTCTGTTTGCAAATTTTAAAATCCAAATGAACTTGCATTGACATTTTTAAAAATTTATTTTTTTAATTTTATTTTACATTCCAAGAATAGTTCCCCCTCCCACCCTTCCTCCAGCCCACTCTAACCACCCCACAGCCCACTTCCCATCCACTCCTCCCAACAGGTAAGGGCTCTAATAGAGAGTCAACAAAGTCTGGCACATTAAGTTGGAGCAGGACAAAGCCCCTCCCCCTGCATTAAGGCTGAGCATGGCATCCCGCCATAAGGAATGGGCTCCAACAAGCTAGCTCATGCACCAGGGATAGATCCTATTCCTACTGTCAGGGGCCCCTCAGATAGTCCAAGCTTCACCACTGTCTCCCACATATGGAGGGCCTGGTTCGGTCCCATGGAGGCTCCACAGCTGTCAGTCTGGAGTTCATGATTTTCCATGAGCTTGATTCAGCTGTCTCCCTTGCTCAGATGTCTTACTTCTGTACATGATACACAGAAAGGTTTTTATATACCCCTTCCCCACCCCCAATCTCTCTGGCATCTTCTACTCTGTATAATGTCCAACAGCAACTAGGATCTGTGTGTATAGTTAAATACAAGTTCAAGCCTTGTCAGTGGCATTTGTATAATAGCTGAACTTCAGGGCAGGGACAGGGCAGTCTGAGGACTCTCTTGGATGATTCATATCTCTCTGATACAATTCTCCCACATGTCCAGATTGAATCTTTAATTTGATTCTACCCATTGCCCTCCATGGTGCTTTTCACCTTCACTATGGCTACATGATAGATGAGTTGAGTTCATGGGTCGGCAGAGCTCAATTAATTTGTGAGCTAGGTTATCCATTTGGACTCTTGGCTGACTAAAGGCCAGGGTGTGGAGTTAGGAGTGTCTTCTCTCCATCTCCTCCTGTCAAAGCTTCTTACCATGCCAATCATTCCTAGCTTGTAAATGTTTTAGCAACTAACAGCTGGCCACTGTATCTCATTCAAAGAGTCTCTCAGGCAATGATTCTCAAACTGTGGACCTTGACCCAGAGGTTCTTAGTAGATAAGGCAATGCTCCATACCATCCTCACCTATACCCAAGAAACTTGGAAATGGCCTAACATTCTGTAACACCTACCAGGACTGGGGGTGGAGCACCATTGCTTTAAAAGAGGACGTGGTGTTAATGTTTGTGCTGAGGTCTCAAGGCTTCTGACCCGTGTGCCCACTGACATGGGAATATATACTGGAAGTCCATGTGCATACCATCAGCATTTTTGCTAAACCAAACAATGAGAGTAAAAATAGCCTAGGCTGGAATGGTGGTTCAGTAGCTAAGTTCAGTAGTGGTTCACTGGCTGCTCTTCCAGAGGTCCTGGGTTCAATTTCTAGAACCTACATGGTAGCTCACAACTGTCTGTAACTCCAGGGCTAGGGAATTTGGTACCCTCTTCTGGCCTCCATGCTCACTGTACATATGTGCTTGCACAAGCATACAGAAATTCATACATATACCATAAAAATGAATAATTCTCTTTTAAAAAATCCAGATTCTTTCAAATATACTATAAAAAATTAAAGATATAAGTAGGATACAGGAATTAAAGTTTAATAAAATTGTGAATCAAACACAAGAAATTACATTGTTGACTAATGTTTCAAGTACTTAAAAAGACTTTAGAAAAATGTCATAAGAAATTACCTGCCTTTCCACAGATCTTTGGTAGGGACAGCTTAGGGAAGAAGACGTTTTGGAATTATTATTTTTATTTTTCTGATTAATTTTATTTATGTGTTTTATGTATATGTACCTCGTGTGCACTGTACTCACAGAGGCCAGAAGAGGGCAGCAGATTCCCTGGAGTCTGGGTTACAGGTGGGTGTGAGGCACCCAACCTGGGTCCTGGGAACTGAGTGCTGGTTTTCGGGAAGATCATCCAGTGCTCTTACTAGCTGAGCCATCCCTCATCTAGTCACAAATGATGGTTGTCACCATGGGAAACAGATAATGCCTGAGAAGAAACTGGAAGAAACTACAAGATGAAGTAGTACTCTTCAAGTCCTTGAGAATGTATCTATCTACACCCTGAGATTCTGGCAGCTGTGAATTCATTTTTTCACTGAGTCAATTGTGGGTAGCAGTATAGAGGAATTTCAGTCTGGGCTGATGTCTAGGCTAAGTTTCAGGAAAACATACACTGGCTGTGTTGGTTGGTTTTAATTGTCAACTTGATACAACCTAGGATCATCTGGGAAGAGCCCCAATGAGGTTCTGTCTGGGTTGGGTTGGCCAATGGGCATGACTGTGGTGGACAGCTTTGATTATGTAAATTAGAGTAAAGAGACCCCCGAAAGCACACTGCACTGTTTCTCCGGTTTGGGTCCCTTAGTTGTGTGAGCAGAGAGAAAGACCTGAGCCTTGAGTCTGCATGCATTCGATTCTCTCTGCTTTTGACTGTGTGTGCTCAGACTGACTGCTTCAAGTTCCTGCCTTGATATCTCCACAGTGATGGAGGGTACCCTGGAATTGTGAGCTAGAATCCTCTTCCCTGAGCTGTTTCTGTCAGGGTATGTTGTCATCATAGCAACTGGAAAGGAAGCCAGGACACTGCACTAACAGCATGAAGACACGAGCCTTATGGACCCTGACATCCCAGAGCTGGGGCCTTTGAGGATACTGGGGGCTGTGGGGAAACTGGGGACTGTGGGGAGACTGGGGTGTCTATGAGGAGACTGAGGAGCAGTGGGGAAACTGGGGGTCTGTGAGGAGACAGGGTTTAGTGCCTCAAACTGAATTCCAAACATTCTGCTTGGGGTTTAGCTGTTTTTTTTGCAGCCTGTTCCAACTCAGTCTGTCCTGTGTCTCTCTTCAGAGTTTATATAACAAATATCTCACTAAAATCCTACATGGAAGGAAATAAGCTATAATTACTTCTCTTTCAAATGTTCCAAGAAAACCTCCTTAGTGCTTGTAATATTCTGGTCACAGATTTATCCCTTGGCCACCCACTCCGGACACAAATTAAGAGAGGCTGACTGCCTTAACTAGTCATTCTCAGACTGGGTTTTCTGACTCGTTCTATTCTATTCTATTCTATTCTATTCTATTCTATTCTATTCTATTCTATTCTATTCTGTTTATTTTTGTTTTATGTGTTTTGCCTGCATGCATGTCTGTGCATGGTGTGTAGTGCCCAAACAGGACAAAAGAGGACATCAGATCTCCTAGAACTGAATTACAGATGGTTATGAGTCATCATGTCAGTGCTGGGAATTGAACCCAGGTCTTCTGCAACAGCATCCCGAGCTCTTAACTACTGGACATCTCTTTAGTCCCATGGCTCTTTTAGTCTCAAAAGTTCTTGTAAATGCTCATAACAAAAAAGGAACCAGAAGGGTTTTTTTTAATGTAGTTTTACTTACATTTTTACATTTGAAATCAAAACTGAGAAAATCATTAAAGATTTTATGAACAGATTTTTAAAAAGAATTGTTACCATCATTGCATGTTAAACATGAAGGATGAAATTTTCACTAAAAAGCTATATTTTCTAGAACAATGAGAAAATGAGTGATTAGGGTACTATTTACATTTTTAAACGTTTCTTGAAGTCGGGCTTAGCAGGTACCAGCTGAGTCCTCAAATTGGCTTCTGCATTTATCTGTGGCCATTGCATTGATTTATTAACTGATAGGCTATTCCACACACACATATAGCTGGACCACAGGGAGATATGTAATAGCGTTTCAAAGTACTGTGCTTGGTCTTTTAGCATTATCCAAGATTGTCCTGTGATGGTGGTTGCGGCGGTGTTTATGGTATTGCGATTCAAAGTGTAAGGTCTGTTGCTCTTCTTTCAAGCATGTCTGGAATCATGTCTGGTAAGCCCAGACTGATCACATAACATAGTAAATTGGCTATTTGGGGCATATTTATTTGTTAGCAATGTAGGACTACCAGTTCTTGACCCATTGATTATGCAATATCAAAATTTTATATTTTGAGACCCGGCGGATAGATGGCTCCAGTCAGAGATGCTCGCTTGCTGCCTGTGCTAGTCTTCACTCTTATATAGTTTAGGGTCCAACTTTTTGAAACCATGCCACCGAAATTCAGATTTTCCAATGAAATTAACCATCAAAAAACATGACCTCCCCCCGAAATGCCCACAGGCCAACTTGATCTATACCGGTCCTCAATTCACACTTTCTTCTGGGTTATTCTAGGTCATGTCTGATTGACAGCTCCACACAGTCCGCCTCTCGGGGATCCTGCACATCCTCCATGTAGTCGTCCAGGGGAGGGCAGCGCACTGCATGGTTGCCGTCTGTGTTTCATTGCTTGGGTTATGAGGGAGGGGTGTGCTCAGGGGCAGATGCTTAATAAAAACAATCCTTCTGCTGTTTCATAGAGGACACCCATAAGGGACAGTGATATTTTCCCATCACGAGCATGTGCATGAAGGATTCCTGGCCAACACAGCTTACTTTCATGTTGACTCATGCTGGGGTGAGAGCAGGTTTATCCCACCCCGTTCCTTACTTTACACCATTAACGCACACACAGAGCAGGGCTGTGCGGCTGTTCTGTGTTGTGCCTAATTGCTAGGTTTTTCCATCATCCACTTTAGACATGCGTGTGAATGGCATTTGGCTTACTTCTGAAAACAGTTTTGGCTTTGCAGAAAGGACCTTGAGGATGCTCTAGGGGCTCCACAGAGGATCCTGGGAATATCCCTAATGTAAGCCACAGTGAACCTTTGTGACTCAGAGTGGGGTTCTGTTCCCACAGCACACAGGCCAGGAGAGAGCAGGAGCTGTGAGGGAGCTGCTTCTCTAGAGAAGATCATCATCTTGTGGCTATTACATATTGAATATGTAATATGAAAGCCTATTACATATCTCCCTGAGCTAGATGTGTGTATGGAATATCCTATCAATTACTAAATCAATATTATGGCCCCAGATAAATGCAGAAGCCAATTTAAGAACTTAGCTGTTTTTTGCTGACAAGATCATCTGCAAAAGATGCTGTCTGCAGGGCTTGCACTAGCTGTCCAAGGAATCTGTGCCTTTCCTTCCAGCACATCCTGGAAGAGGTGAAAGCAAAGATCTGACGCTGGAAGCTTCAGCAACCATCTTGCTAGAAGGCCCTGAGTTGCCATGTTGCATTTTTTTTAGCTCATTACTTCCACCAGGTCTTATGACCACACTGTGGCATTCTGAGCATCCTTCATAGGACTTCCATCCCACGACCCATCAGGAGATATCTACTTTTCTCTTAAAATCCAACCAGGCAAACTTCGATTTCACCACCAATGCTGCTGCTGATCAGAGTTTTGACGTCCGTCCTGTTCCCTACTTCTCCTCATGTCTGAAAGAAGCCAGGTGACAGTCACACTGAGAATTACTCTAGGGACAATTTGGGGAGAATGCGTAGTGTTCTGAAATGTTTCTAGTATGTGTCCATCAGTTGAGACGTAGCACTCACTTCCGGTCAGTGGGTAGAGTCTCTTCCTGGCCTCACTTCCTACCATCCTGTGTTCTCAGGAACACAGGCCTCATGTCTATCCAGCGCACAGCTGAGTGGCTGTGTCAGGGTCCTCCGCTGTCTGATGGCTCCTCCACTTGTCACCTGCTGACTATTCTAAGTGCTTTCCCTGGGTGCAACATCTAAGCTGCAGACTTGCATGGTGCCCTCTCTTCCCCACACTCCTACGTCCTTTTGCGCTCAGGCTGTCCTTTCCCACGGGACCTGGATCCTCCCGGAAAGGACAACTTTGCTGACCTTTAGGTGTTCCGTGTAGGAAGAGCCTTTTAGTAGCTTGAATTCTTCAGACTAAAATGCCAACCAAAAAAAAAAAATAGATCTCTCCAGTGTTGCCTTCTTTGTGTGTTAACCGCAATGTCTTGTTATTTGGGGGAGACTCTGTGTGTCCCTGCCTTTCCTCGCCAGGCAGCGAGAGGAGGATAAAAGGAAGAAGGATGAAAGAAGATACCTAAAGACCTTGTCAGTTGCACACAGGTGCACATGTCCCCAAACCCAAAGCACAAAGCTTCAAAAATACATAAAAGAGCAAGACACAAGTGTGCATTCTAGAAAGGCAGAGAGCTGTGTCTTACAGGCCAGTGAACTAGGTCTTGGAGGTCTCACAGAAACAACTGGACAGGATAGTACTGCATACTGAAATGCTATTCTGGAGAATGCTACCTAGTGGTTTTAGCATGCCATGTAGTCAGACTTTTTCTAGACCACGAGCCCCAAATAATGACATGGAGATTTATTATGAATTATAAAAACTTGGCCCTAGCTTAGGCTTTTTCCCAACTAGCTCTTACAACTCAAATTAACCTGCTTCTCTTAATCTACATTTTGTCACATGGCTCAGCAATGCCTCCTGTGTACAGGCTGTCCAACTTGTTCTGCATCTCACTGGCATCTCTTGAGCACCTAGATTCCTTCTCCTCTTCCTTTCCCTGGAAATCCCGCCTTTCCTCTTCTGCCTAGCTATTGGCCATTCGGCTTTGTATTACACCAATCACAGCAACTCTTCTCCACACAGTGTACAGCTGTTCTGCAACAGTGCTGCTTAGTGCAGAACACACTGAGGCACCCTCTAATACAGAGTTCCTGTGTGCCGTTAGTTCTGTTTGCTGAGCATCTCCTGTGCACAAGTTCTGCTAGAGCTGGGAGGTGGTGATGAGGGGGAGTTGAGAGCTGGGGAAATGACTCAGTTGGTAAAGTGCTTGCCAAACATGAGGGCCTGAGTTAAAATCTGGTAGCCTGCATCCATAATCCCCATGTTCTTAGAGCAAGACAGCAGGTAGAGACAGGAGAGTCCCCTGGAAGCCCACAGACCCCTAGCCAACACATAGAGAAGCAAACCTCAAACAGACTCTGTGTCACCAAGTGAAAATAAGGAGTGAGACACTGAGGTGGTCCTCTGACTTCCACATGTGTGCTATGGTATGTGTATGCCTGCACACACACACACACACACTCACACACACACACATGCACAAACAGACTCACACACACATGCACACACATATGCATACACACACATGCACACACAGAGTGAGATAAGGGAGTGTGCTAGGGGCAGGTGTTCCATATGGATACAAGCAACATTTATCTGATTTAGGGTAAGAAAACCCAAACGAGGGCAGATTTCTCAAGTGGACTTTCTCTCCAAGTTGGTTCTCAAAGAAACCACAGTTTTATCCAAGTGAGCAGGAGTTGACGAACGTTTTGGACCATGGAGTCGCATGAGCAGGACATGTAGATGTGTCTGAAGGTGCAGGTGTGCAGGAGGGGCAGGGAGCACAAGGATGAAGTTCACACTCACACAGCCTCAGCTGATCCCTGTGGCGCCCACAGGAAGCGGGCGGCCATTTTCCATGTCAGCAAAAGCAGGTACCTTGTGGCCCTCGGATAGAGAGCTAGTGAGTACAGGTTGGATCTGGAATTGAGGCCTTTCTTCTGTGAGACAGGAGTTGTCTTCCGGCTTTTAGAACTCACGCTGTAACTCCAGTCTGTTCACAGGCCCCTGTTGTCTTCTGCTTCCTGCGGTTGGTTATCCACCCGTTCAGGATGTGTTTGAGCTCCACGGGAAGTAAGCCTGCTTGCTAGTACTAGGGCACAGCCTTCTTCCTGTGTAAGCTGTCCTGGGGCACAATCTCTTTCTTTCCGGTGCTAGATGTACCCTGCATCCATTCCATGACACCATCAAGATCTGACAGTGCCAAGGCGACTTGTTAGTATGTGGATCTGAAGCTGAGCCTAGCGAGGACTTGGACCACCTGGTGGACACTCAGTCCCAAGCCTTTTATACCCAATCAGAAGTGGTACAAATGGGCTAGATGTCTGGGATTTTAGTCAAAACCTTTTATTTTTTTTTCATTGCCCAAGTCATCTATGAATTAATAAATGCCACTGTGTTCTCTAGAAAGCTGAGCTGTGATTGTGTTGATTATCAGTTTGGCACTCTCTGAAATCACCTAAGGGACACCCTCCAGGCAAACCTGCTAGGGATTGTCTAGGCTATCAGAGGTTTGCCTCTGAGATTGTCTGTGAAGGATCATGTTGGTTAGGTTAATGGACATCAGAAGTCCCACTGTGGGTGTCACTATTCCCTGGGCTGGGGTTCTAGATGTACAGATGGAGATAGGAACCAAGCTCCCACATGTGTCTGTCTCTGCTGCTCCTTGACGTGGGTGCAGTGTAAGCCGCTTCACGCTCCTGCTCCTGCACCTCCCTTGCCATGAGGCATTCTCACCCGGAGCTGAAAACCAAAACGAACCCATCTTTTCTTCATTTCTTTTGTCACAGCGACTAAGAAAGGAAAGGAGAGAAAGAGTCGAAAGAAAACAGAAAAATAAACATCCATAGCTTAAATCTAGAAAATCAAATACTGCATCTTCTGTCTCAATTGCGGATTCTGGCAATTAATATTTTTTTAATGTGTATTTATATAAATAAAATGGGAGTGAGGTGGACAGAGACCAAAAAACTAGAAAGGAGTCCATGGGAGGGGTTAAAAGAGGCCTTAAGTGTGGCAGATGGGAAGGGTAATAAAACCCATAGGGCATAAAAATGGAAGGGGGGAAACCAGAAGTGGGAGGGGGCAGACTCAGGGTGCAAGGGTCCAACAGGAAAGGGGAAAGCAGAGAGTGGTGATCAACCAAAACCGAGTCTGTAGGAACATGCCGTAAGGATGCTTGCTGTCTCGCGTACTAATGAAAACAGAAAGGGGAAAAGATAGAAGAAGAAGTTAAAATATTTAATTGCAAAAACACTTCTTAAGGCGTATTTTGGAGATACAAAAGCTTTAAAACTAAGGTGACAGTGTACAGAGGGACACAAATTCTCAGATGCTCCAAATGAATTCACAAGGAAATGTCACCTTCTTCAGATGCAGTGGCGGGGCCGTGAAAGCCTGATGCTAGCTCACAGCACCGGCGCTGGCGGAGTCCCATTTGGTCTCCTGCCCTTTGGATAATTAAGTTTATTTCCGAAACCCTCCTGAGATTGATATTTTTAATATCTCCATTTGAATGAGGGGTGTGTGTGTGTGTGTGTGTGTGTCTGGGGGTGGGGGTAGAGTGCTTTCCTTTCCCTTTCTGAAATGTTAATTGGTCAGAGAATCTGGAGATAAACAAATTGATTTAATTTTAATCTGCATTCCTGGAGATGCATAATGATAACTGGTTTCTGTCTCACAGGGCTGAAAGCTGTGGTCCTTAATAAGAACTTGTGTGGGTTTATTATGCAGCTTCAGATAGCATGTACGAGGGGCTCAACGGCTCTCCATGAATTATTCTGACTCCAGCAGTGTCTAAGGGACTCTCCCAGTACTTGTCAGAAGCAGGTTTTCAAGTAGAAAATCTATAGCGTGACAAGAAGATATCCTGAACCGTTTCCTGTGTGGCACCGAGTTAGTTCTATGACTGGTGGTTCACAAACAAGACCCATTCTAGGAAAACCAGCTTTAGTCACCGTTGCCAAGTGGAAGGCTACTGTCAGGGAGGATTCTGTACCTGGGCTTTGGGGGGAACCTCACATAAGCAGGAGCCCAAACAACGGTTGAATGGGTTGTTTGGGGTGTCGTCCTGAACTAGGGTCGGATGGAAAGGTTATTGCTTCTCGTTGATGAGCCTTCACAATCTAACAAAAGCACGGCCTCCTCTGAGCCCCTCCACCCATGCGTGCCTTGTTTACTCTCTCAGGGTATCTTAGACTTTGATAGCAGGACACTCGCCTCTGTCTGTCATTATGAAGCCTTGTTGGATGTCTGCATCACACAGTGGCCATGACAGCCATCCACTAATGTCTTCAGAGAAGATAATGGGCTTGGGTTTCCCATCCTTCTCAAGTAAGGCTTCCTTATCACCTTGAAGCTGGATTTCCACATCAACATGAAGTTGAATGTCCTCGTCACCATGAAATCAGGTTTTCCCATCAACTTGAAGTCAGCTTCCCCATCAAGGTGATAAACTCGAGTTGCCCCATCACCATGAAGTTGGGCTCGCCCACTCCCCTGAGCTCAGGTATGCTCACAGAGCTTTTGCTGCTGAGAGAAAAGAAGGGTGCACGACCTGTCACTTCCGTGTGTACACAGGAAAACTAGGTGTAGGCGTTCTAGCTTTCTCTTTCAGTGGCAATGTTTGATGGCATTCCAAGTGGGTGACCCTTTCTGGGCTCTGGCTGAGGGAGGAGGTCACTGTGGACCCGGGACACTGGGAAATATACACACGCTGCTTATTTTTTCGCCGTTCTTTATTGTCAGGGTTTAAGTCACCCTCATTCATTTTGCAGAGGGATGAGGAGGACCACTGAGTCCATTGCTCTCTTCCCGAGCAGTCATTGCAGAGGATGCATGCTTTATATTCTTATTTTAGATAACCCTCTGGTGCCTAGGCATGGCCTTCATCAGTGTTGCCATTCCTGGAGATAGGAAAATTGCTACCCACTTCATGCCTGTGCCAATTGAAGCCTCAGTTTGGGCTGCCATTACACCGCGTGCTGTGCCTCGATGTCACTTCTGCTGACATGCCTTCATGACACCAGCCTCGTCGTTTCCCTTGGCCTGCCACTCCACTCAGCAGTCGCCTCGTTTGAAGCCGGCACCTATGCAGCACCTGCCTGTTGTCACATCCGTACCAGGAGACGTGCAGCCTGAAAACCTTCCTCGTATCAGTGGGCTTAGATTAGATTCACATGGCAGGCACCAAGGTGGGCTTATTCTTCACACATCAAAAAGTACCCTACAGAAATCAAAAGCCTTTGAAGGTGGCTTCCACAGGGAAGATCCCGTCCAGCTGACTTGTTTTGAGGAGTGTATTCCAGAGTAGAGCCTAAAGGGGAACCATTTCTAATAATCAGTTCTGACTTTGGCAGTAAGACTAATTTTAGGTTAAGTCATAACTTCTCTGCTAGAAAGAGGGAGGTGTTGGAATAGATGCTGACGGTCTCTGGACTTAAGAATTGCCTTGTGGGATCTTTCAGGTGTATGAGATACTTTATGTACAGATGAAAGACATGCAGTGGTCATGACTATTTGAAAATTATAGCTGGTGTCTTTAGACTCAGGCTAGGGGGTTATGGCTGGGCTACACATCTACCTGCCCACCAATGTTGTCTTGACCCTGGGGAGGTTTTAAACGGAAAGATCTTCAGCTCAGAGCAGTGTCTTGCGTGGTGCAAAGCCAGACAGCAGATGCATGGGCATCGGTGGATTTAAAAGTATACATTTTCTGAGTCCCCTTTATATATAATAATGTGTGTATAAATAAATAAAATATATGTATATGCATACATTCTATTTATTGAAAGTAATTCAACACCTAGTGTCAACGTCTTCACCATGTATCACCTTTATTTTAAATTTATTTTTATTTTATGAGCATTAGTGTTTTGGCTTCATGTATGTCTGTGTGAGGCTGTCAGTTTCCCTGGAATTGGATTTACAGACAGTTGTGAGCTGCCGTGTGTGTGGGGAATTGAACCCGGGTCCTCTGGAAAAGCAGTCAGTACTCTTAACCACTGAGTCATCTCTCCAGTCCCTTGACTTCATTTTAAAAGGGAGAAGAGAAGAGAGCAAAGTGGAGGCATCCTGCTCACTTACTGGGGGCCGTCCACTGGTGCTGACCTTTGCAACTGCAAACCCCATGGGCCGTCTGCTAACCCTGGTGTCTGAGAAAGGAGATGTCAGCTGTGACCAAGTGCAAATCCACTCACAGGCTACACAGTGTCCAGTTCCCTGCTTTCGTTGCTGTAGTAACAGATCCTGATCAAACTATCATGTCCCTAGTCTTTGCTTTGGTGACAAGTCATTTTTGTCATGGATGGGGTTTGAAGACTTGAATTGCATTGCAATGTAAACCTGTGCTCCCAGAGTGTTCCTCAGAGCGCCCTCCTTAACTGGAAGCCTGGGATGTGGATCCATGCTGCCCTGTGCCATTTGTGTAGAACATGACTTCTTCTACTTCTCCACCCAAGGGCAAACCAGAAAGAGCAGCCCTGAACTTCAGCATAAGCCTGCCCCCTGTGCACTCTAATGCCAGCCCCTGCCTGTCCTAGTTTGTGTCCCTTGATATGGTAAAAATACCCTGGCAAGAAAGCAACTTAGGAGAGAAAGGGATTTATTTTAGATTGCAATTCAAGGTTACTGTTCATTATTGTGTTGAAAGGCAAACAGGAACATTAACTAGCTAATCACATCACAGCCACAGACAAGAGCAGGGAGAAGTGAATGTATGCATGCTTGCTTGTTTGCATCTATCCATCTCGAGTTCTCCATGGATCATTTCAACCACACCGGGTTTAGGGAGTGGTGCCACCCATAGTGGAATGGCTCCTCTCACATCAATTAACTGTGGCAGTCTCCATAGGCAGGCCTACATGCCAGCCTGGTCCAGATAATCTCCCATGGAGACTCTCTTCCTAGGCGAGGCTAGGTTATAAATAAAAATGACCAGCACATCTACATTCTCTTGGGAAGCTGTGCTATGCCTTACACACTTCCTATCTCATATTGTCCTTGGTTGGGAAGCTGGAGATGCCAGTGCCATCCTGATTCCACAGACATGGCTGAAGTTCCATGGTGTGGGACTTTCATCCCAGTGAGGTGAGATTGTTGGCAATGCCTTTTTGAGTTCAACTTCCCAGTATCATTGTCTTTATGTCTTATGCTGGACATCCTTGGCTGGGGATGTTCTAGCACCACTTTGAAATTTCTGTCTAGATAGGACCTGTGATTGTTAATCATGAGATTTAGAATAATGGATACAATACAATTTTTAGAGCCTGTGTGTGTGTGTCTGTGTGTGTGTGTGTGTGTGTGTGTGTGTGTGTGTGTGTGAAGATATTTCCAGAAAGTGTTAACTGGGGAGGGAAGACCCATCCCAATGTAGGCAGTACCATTCCCTGGGCTGGAGTCCTGAACTGAATAAAAAGGAAAAAGCAGCTAGGCAGTGGTGGTGCACGCCTTTAATCCCAGCACTAGGGAAGCAGAGACAAAGGGATCTCTGTGGGTTTGAGGGCAGCTTGGTCTACAAAGAGAGTTCCAGGACATCTAGGACTACACAGAGAAACCCTGTCTTGAAAAATGAGAGAGAGAGGGGGGGAGGGGAGGGAGGGAGGGAGGGAGGCAGAGAGACAGAGAGAAAGAGAGAGAGAGAGAGAGAGAGAGAGAGAGAGAGAGAGAGAGAGAGAGAGAGAATTAAGCACCAGCATTCATCTGTCTCTTTCTTGACTGCAGACTTGATGTGACCAGCTGCCATATACACATGCTGCCCTGGCTTCCCACTATGATAGATTGCACCCTTGATATAATAATAATAATAAGTAAAAACCTTCCTTCCTTAAGTTGATCTCGTTTGGAGTTTTGTCACAGCAATGTGAAGAATAACTAATACAGGATCCCAGTTCACTATTATGCTCCCCTCTTCCTTTGCCTCCTTTGTGGTAAACTTAGATCATGTGATTCCCTTAAGTCCAAAGTGACATGCGTCACTTCTATGGAAACATGTCTGAGCCGAGATGTCAGCCTCCTTGCTCTCTCATTCTTTGGGTTGGAAGCACCGAGGTGCTGGGCAGCGATGGCAACCCCATACACAGTCCCAGCAGCCTGCACTCTGCCTGTTCACACGGAACATCGAGTGTGAACACAGAAGGAATCTCTGTCGTAGCCAGTAAGTGTTGTGCATTGCTGCAGGATAGCAAAACTCTCCTGACTTCTGATAGGCCTGCCATCAGTGGGTTTTTTTTTCCTGTTTGTTTTTTGTTTTTGTATTTGTTTTTTCACAGTATGCGTGTTCTTTGACATCTAATCGCTGGGTCAGATGATAGTTCTATTTTTGACTTTCACGGGGCTTGTAACAGCTTACATCCTCATTAAGAACAGATCAGGGTTCCACTCTTCCCACATCCTCCACAGCGTTGTCTGTCGTTTGTTTTCTGGATGACAACCGTGGTGACTAGGGTGACATGCGGTCTCAAAGTAGCTTTCACTTGCATTTCCCATGGCCTGTTTTTAAAATTGAGTCTGTTTTCTTTATTTTTTTTCTTTTAATTTGTTGTGTCTGTGCTGTTGTGTTTATGGTTGGTAAAAGGCTCCCTTTATGGATAGCCTGTCTTCATTTGACTGATAGCTTCCTTTGCTATGTGGAAGATTGTCAGCATCATGAGATACATATGTTGGTTACTGGATGCATTTCCTGAGTGATCAGAGTCCTATTCAGAAAGCCCTTACCCATACCTATCTATTGACATGTCCTTCCTACTTTTTCATCTAGATGTTTCAGTTTTGTTGGGGTTCTTAATACCTTGGAGTTCTTTTCTTTTTGTGCAGGATCTTTCCATATCAATTAGCAGCTAAGTAAATATCCTCACAAACATACCCATAGGCAGCTCGGATGGAGGCAATGCCTCAGCTGAAGGTCTCTCTTCCCAGGTGTGTCGAGAGGACAGCTAAAGCTAACTGTGACACTCTGTGTCCCCAGCTCAGGTATCTGGCAATCATTCTTCTTTTTATTTTTTGGAGTAACTATTTGGAGGCTCAGGATCATGAGAAAAACAAATCTTTCTATGTGTTTTGACTCCAGACAATGAGAGGGATCGATAAAAAACATTCAGCATAGAATTGAGAAGTGTCTGTGAACAAGATAACAAGAATGGAAGGGAAAAGAAAAAATAACTGATAGACAATTTAACTGTAGTAAAGAAGAGTATATATATGTGTGTGTGTGTGTGTACGCTTTATGTGAATAATGGTGGGTATCAAATTGCACTGGTATTTGGAGTCCGGTGAATACTTTTAAAAGAAAGATGTAACAGTTAATTTTGAAATGTCAATAGTTTCAATATACTGAAAATTCCAACCTTTGTAGCTTAGGAAGGAAAATTTTAAATGTCAACTTCAAAATGTGCCTGAGGATGCAGAGTTTTGTCAAAATTACTCTAGAGCATTGCTTTCCAATGGAATTTCTAAGATGTTGGAAATATGATAAAATTGTGCTACCCAGTGCCAGGACCCTCATCCACATGGACTGTGCATCCACGCTCTTATCCATATGGTCCTCACCCACATGCGCTGTGCACCAATGGTCCTCATCTATGCAGTGTGTGCATACATGTTCTCCATCCATGCAGGCTGTGCATCCATGACCCTCATCCACATGGGTTATGCATCCATAGCCCTCATCCAAGTGGCCTGTGTATTCATGAGCTATTGGTATGCAACCAGGGAATTGAATTGATTTAATTTTGTCCTTATTAATTTAAATTTAAGCAGATCAACATGACCAGGGGCTCTCTGATTGAATTGTACATCTTCAGGCTTTTTGTGAGCAAGGTCACTGTGTTACTGACCCATCAGATATTAAAGAAAGTAGTCCAAGGAAAATTGCAAAACTCATTTTCACTCACTTCTTAAACAGGAAGGCAACCAAGCAGTCACTTTTGATGTGTTTTATGCCAGTTTTGGATAGCCTGAGATGGCCCTGTTCATTTCACCAGAACATCCGTAGAAGACAGAGTTTCATGGAAATGATGGAGAAGAAAGAGGAACACTTCGTTGTAGTGGAAGACCTCTCAGGGTGTGTGGTGAGCTTGGACTGAAGGAGTCTCATGACAATCTTGGTTCCAGGTGTAGGTAGGGGAAATGACCAAGGCATCTTTTTCTTTGAGGTGGGTGAATAGACAATGGTTGGTGAGTGGTGTGGTTGCCAATGACCATGAGTGTCTGCTGGGGGATGATGTCACAGAAGAGAGGGGATGTTCTTATCAGGCTCTTATACCACCATACACACTGTGTGTCGGCAACTTCGATACACTAGAGGCAGCGGTGCAGAGGAAATCGGACTCCACTGGCATCTTCTGAAGTCTAGGTAGCATCTAATGAAGGCATCTTTGCTACAGACTGGTAGTGCATTTTGATCCAGCATTCTTTAACCTATGCATACTGCATTTTTCTTACTTCTGTAATTGAAGAGTAAACAATGAAGAAAATGTGTCAGAAGATCTGTTTACTCTGAGAAACATTTTTTCTTTTGTTTTGCTGTTTGATTGCCAATGAGTGCAGGTTCTGAGGATCCGTAGTGAATTATCAGGCTCACACCATGAACACGGAAAGGCCTGGATGACATATTTATTACTTTCCTCAGTGCTTTGACAAAATGCCTGATAAAAGCAACTTACAGAAGGAAGGGCTTGTTTGACCTCCTGCCTTAAGAGTGCACTCCATCATGATGAGGATACTCCATTATGGTAAGGATACTCCATCATGGGGAAGATACTCCATCATGGTGGGCTACTCCATCATGGTGAGGATACTCTATCATGGTGAGGATACTTTATCATGTTGAGGATACTCCATCATGGTGAGGATACTTTCATGGTGAGGATACTCTATCAAGGTTAAGATACTCCATCATGGTTACGATCTCCATCATAGTGAGGAAGACATGGCAGCAGAAGTGTAATGCAGCTGGTCACATTGTATCCCCAGTGAAGAGAGATAAATAATCACAAAATAAGTTTTAAGACATGTAAGAATTTTTTTTTACCTTTAAGAACTATCTTGTGGCTTTTGATATGTCAACATCTTTGAAAGAAAACTGTTGCTTCTCTCACTTTTGTAATGAGGTATAGACAGTCTCTCCTCATCAGTCAGTCAAACCCTGCTCAAGCCTCCACATTGCCAGGAGGGTGTGCCAAGTTGACTCTCTGGCTACATACCCAGTCACAGCCTGATCTTTGAAAGGTATTGCCCAAACCAGACCTACCTTTTCTTTAGGGCACTCTCAGATTCAAATGTGTTCTGTGGTAGGCCGACTCTATTCCCAGGCATCCAGGCAAGCCGTGTGCAGCCAGTTCTGTACTGGATGCCCCTAAGCTGTTGGCACCAACCAAAGGCGAGACTAAGTTCTGTAAAATCAGCTTCTCACTCCTCATTGTAAAAGAAGTATTGGCAAGAGATTTTGCAATTTGTTCCATTCCTATTATCGTCATTGTTTTTACTGACAGCCCAAGGATTGGCAGGGTACCCGGTGCCTTGGAAGCCTAGAGTGAAATGGCTGTTGAGAGGGGTGGAGGCTCCAGGTCACAGTGAGATGAGAGGAAAGAATTATTCAAAAGACTAGTGTTCCATCAGGGACATGGAGGAAACAAGAGCAAGGGCATCTAAGAGACATGGGCTAGTTGGCCTGTACTTCAATGGAAGTCCCTGTCACTGGGGCGGAACTTCTATCTCATCTACTTGAGGTAAAAGACACCTTCTCTTCTGCAGCTTGCAGTGTCTGATGGATGGGATTCCTCAGGTGGTCCTTCCCACTGAGAGCCTGCCAGTGTCCCTGGTGAATGCCTTACAGGTTCCCTCAGCTTGGTCCTGTCCATTGTTGTGGCAACTAGCACTTCACATCCAGCACTGGCCTACTCTCCAGCCTGCTTCTTATCTCCAGGCTTCTCTCAGTAGAAGAGAGAAAGTGATCATTCTAGCAACTTCTTTTCTCACAAATGTAACTAAATATCTGACAGAAACAAGCACGCTAAGAAGGCTTTAGTTTGGCTCTTGGCTTTAGAGCATATAGTCTATCATAATGGAGTGTCATCAAGGCAGGAAGTCTAAGAATTATATTGTGTTTCAGGACAACCCAAAAATCTACATCTTTTTTTAAAAAAACAAAAAGTTCATAATTTTGAGTATCGATTCAGATTGTGAAAGTGGAGCAATACTATATCAGAGAAATCCCGTGGATCAGAGTCTTCTCATGGCCTCTGAGGGCAAACAGACTGAGCCTGTGATGGGCATCAGGGATGGGTGGGTAGGTGGTGAGACCTCCAGCTTCTTATCAACATAGTGTTGTTGACTTTTCCTGCTATGTAAGAATCCCCCCAATCCCGTGTTCTGTACCCCAGCTTAAGAAGCTGTGGGTTGCAACTGGATTGGAGGTTGAGCGAAACAGCGCAAAGGCAGGCAATAGTATCCGGTTTCTGGAAGTGAAAATAACAAAATTTAATTCAAAATAAAATGCATAGTGCATCCAAGGTGTTCGCAGCAGTGCAAAGCCATGTTTGGCTCTGCAGCTTCACTATGGCCTCAGTTCCCTATACAAAGCCTCCACACTTTGTACCAAGCATGCGATCACACCATCCGACTCCAGTGAAGGCTGCCTGTGACTCCACAGCTCAGATATGACTGACTTGAACTGTTTTTCTAGAACAAAGTTTTCTGTCGTTATGGAAACAGAAGAGTTTAATAATGGAAAACAAAGACTTTTTCATATTTTAATATTTTCCTACCTTCGTGCCTTGGTGTGTCAAATTTGTATATCTTTGGATTGTGTGGTGTTGGGATGGTTGATTTTTTAAAAAAAACCTGCTGTTTGAGTTGCTGACTTGAATTTCATAAGAAATGATGAATTAATTTTGGCTCCAGATTGGAAAGAAAATTTCCAATAATTTCTGAAATGGCTCTGAACATTTCTTTCATTTTATACTATGCATTTGTATGAAGCAGAATTCTCAGCATGGATGATTATAAAATCAAATTATCGATCAGCTCTGAAAAACAGCAGAGATACTCTTCATCCTGCAATATTGGACATTCAATCAAGATTTATTTTCTTGTGTAAAAATGAACAGGCAATCCATCTCATGAATATTCAAATTTGCTTTTGACTTTAAAAAATGGCAAAGTTATATGCAGTCTAAAGAATTGTTTTAAAATAAATTGTTTATGATTTATGATCAATAAATGCTTGATTTGTACACTTGTATTATAGAGCTAAATGCCCAGGGTCCTATAAAAATTTCTTGGGTATAGAGGTGAAGCTATAATCTGCATGATACCCCTGTTCTGTTCATACCATGTACCCATGTCTGACCAAGAGTCAGAAGATTTGAAGTTAGCTGAGTATGATGTACGTGTCTCGCTCCATATCTTTATTTCTGTATGCCAGATGATAACTGAGCTGTGATGGTTAGGATTTGCTTCCATCAAAGGTAGGAGCATTTTTCTTGACTGATGATTGATGTGGGAAGGCCCAGCCCACTGTGGGTGGACCCACCCCTAGGAAGATGGTAGTGGGCTCGGTAAAAAAGCAAACTGAGCAAGTCAAGAAGAGCAGGCTAGTTAGCAGTGTTCCTCTCAGGTCTCTGCTTCATTCCCACTCTGAGGCTTGTGTCTTGAATTCCTGCCTTGGCTTCTTCCATAACGAGTACAAACTGTATGTTAAGTTCTTTCCTTTTCAAGTTGCTTTTTGGTCATGATGTTTAATGCAGTAACAGAAAATAACTATAATGATTATAAGATACATGGGTTCCTTTGGACTGTCTGTCAAAACAGTATCAGAGGTGAATTAATTCCTGTTAAGGCCTGCGCCTTGCTCAGGAGGTGCTGAAGGAGGTGAGAAGATCAAAAGACCTTGAGTCCTTTGAGGGCTGACCCTAAATGTTCCGTGTGGCTGCTCCTGGTCCTCACATTGAACTACAGCCATGGTCACCACGCAGAACACTGGCCTGCACTCTGAGGTGGAGTCTCCACGTGGTGTAGTGACCTTGAACTTTGACCTGGGACTCTATAAACACCAAAGCAAGCAGGAGTTACAGGAGGAGCCTGAGGCTGGTCTACCCGTTCCGCCCTTATTCATCTGCCTGAGAGAACCATGCCACGGAACCTGGCATGCCCTCTTATTCTTGACCATCAACACCTGAGGACAAAACTGGTTATGTCTGCAGAATGTCAAGGGGACTTCAGAGAGGAGATGTCTGCAGCTGGATGGAGACTTGAATCAATCAATTAAAAGCACAGCCATCCCTTCTTGTTTATCACAGTGTCCATCTTCACCTGCCTGTGTTTTCTTTGTGGTTTACGACAGGCAGAGCACTTAGCTTTCAGCAGGTGTCATTATCAAGACTGGTAATGGCTGTGAAATCTTTACTTAAATGTGTGGGCTGTGGAGCGGCTGGTAGGCAGCTGGCAAATCACAGCATTCCGGCAAGGGGTCTGCTAAGTGCCCTGACGCAGGGGCCATCGAATGCTGCTTTGGAAGAGAGCTGCAAATTCTGTGCTCTGGTGTCTGTCGAGAGCCTGAAGTTCAGTGAGGGAAAGCCTTGCCAGAGGGGCAATCGTGGCAAAGCCGTTTTTTCTCCTAAGATGACTTTCTAGTCCCGGAAGCAGTGGAGCTAATGCTGTCCTCCAGTTCCCGGGATGGTTACTGTCAAAGGTCTTTACACAGGCATAGAAAAATTGATATGTGAAGGAAAACAATTCGTGTTGGTAAGAATAGGCTCTTGTTTAAAACACACTACACACACACACACACACACACACACACACACAGACTCTCACACACACACACACCAACGGTGGACAGTACTTGAGGTATAATACTTGAGGATGTCTTCAGGTATCTACAAAGATGTATTCACATGCATGTGTGCAATACACATCTTTTTTTTTAAATTAGGGTCTCTCAGCCTGGAACTTGGCCAAGTAGTTTTGGCTACCTGACCCCTGAGCCCCAGAGCCCCTTCTGTCTCTGTCTCCCCAGTGCTGGGATCATAACCACCTGCTAGTGCACTTGGCTTTATACATATGTCCTGGGGATTAAATACCTACACCTTGCACTGCACTGCTCCAGGGAAACGTTCTCCTGCCTTTCCTACCAACAAATAAATATAGAACCCACAGCTAGAATGAGGACCACTGGGTGTCTATTTGGTCCTGATGATGGTTGAGACATATTTTTTCAGTATACACACTTACACACACACACACACACACACACACCATTAAATGGGACACAAATATTGATGAAGCTTTTGACATCTAAAGAGTTGTCTACCTGGAATGGAAATCATAATTTTCCCATTAAAATAATGATATTTTAATCAACATATGTATTTAAATATATGTGTATATTTAAGAGCATTTCACTTAGCAGTGAAGTGTCAGGGATTAATTCAGGTGGCTCCTTGGCTCATCAGACAATCATAAGTAGGTGCAAGAAGAGCTATGTTAAGTGTTCATGAAGTAAAATTAATAAATAAATGCACAGTTACAGCCTGTAGGGCTGACTACAGAGCACAAGAGAAGACAGGCCAATGAGAAACTTAACCACAGCTTGGGATTTCATGAACCCATGGTTTGCTCCAGCCATTGGCTTCACAGAAGGTTCTAGAACAACATCTGTTGCCAGTCAGTGCTAAAAGAGCTAATAGCCAGCTCAGAGGTATGATCTCCAGCCCAGAGTGGATGTGAAGGGGTCAGGGCTCTGCCTGCATCTGCTTGGCCTGCCACCTAAGAGCACCTGCTCCTGCTCTCATGTTCTCGCTGGATTGGAGGGCACAGAGGCAGCTGAGTGCCTTTCACCGTTCGATGGTCATGCAGAGCATTAGTGCCAGAATGGAGCCACCCAGCTGGACCAACATTCAGTCCTTCAACATCACTGACTGCGTAGGTGAGGATGTGGATGTTGTAAAAATGTAAAGAAACTGCATTTGCTCTGTGCATCCAAGATGTCAACAGCAGATGGGACATAAAATGACTGAACATACAGAAATGGAGTACAGGCATGGTTGGTTACCTTATCTGAGGTCAGGAAAGGGGAATCATGGGTAGGTGGACACAATTTTTCAATTACACAAGGTGAAACTGTTTACAAAGCTTCCGTGCGTTGTGGCGGCTACAGTTATTATGCACTAGAACTTATTAGGAGTGGAAATCGAATGGTAAGTGTTTCTCTTACTCTGGGGGACTATCACAGAGCGCACAAAGCTGGTTAGGTGATCAGGAACAGAGATTAATTTCTTACAGCTCTGGAGGCTGAGAGGCCCAAGGTTTACGGACTATAATATCTTGCAGGCAGCATGGTGGCTGGCAGAGGACAGATGGAAGAAGGCTGAAGGAATGGTTTCCTACCAGGAAACCCCTGTGGTTGCTAACCCATCTCCTGAGGGCAGAGCGCTTCTGACTTCATCACCTCTTAAGAGACCCAGGTCTCAACACCATTGAATTAAGAATCAAGTTTCTATTATGGGATATTTGTGAGCATACTCAAGCCCGAGCAGGACTCTTACCACAATAACATAAAAAGGTAAAAATTTAAGATGAATACAAGACAATGAAAAAACTTATGAAGGTTAGATGCTTTCTCTAACCTAAAAGACCATCACTGGTCCTGTTTCAGGCTCGATTGGATCTGGGGCTTAAGAACAGACAGAAAGACTCAGTGCCTTTCTGGACTGTTCAGCATTTGTTGTCAACTTGACACAAATTAAAGTCCTGGGGAAGAGGTTAGGGATAGGGTTAGGGTTAGGGTTAGGGTTAGGGTTAGGGTTAGGGTTAGGGTTAGGGTTAGGGTTAGGGTTAGGCTTAGGGGGAATCTCCTCTGAGGATCTGCCCACACCAGATTGGCCTATGACCATGTCTATGAGGAATTGTCTGGATCCATGACTGATGTGGGAGGGCCCAGCCCACCATGGGCAGCACCATCCCAAGGCAGCTGGTCCAAGGCTGTATAAGGAAAGAGGCTGAGCAAGAGCCAGACAGCGAGCTATTAAGCAGTGCTCCTCCATGGTTTCTGCTCCCAAGTTATTTTTTTTAATTGATTTTATTGAGCTCCACATTTTTCTCTGCTCCCCTCCTTTTCCCTACCCTCCCCTTCAACCCTCTCTCCCATTGTCCCCATGCTCCCAATTTACTCAAGAAATCTTGTCTTTTTCCATTTCCCATGTAGATTGGGTCCATGTATATCTCTCTTAGGGTCCTCATTGTTGTCTAGGTTCTCTGGGATTGTGAATTGTGGGCTGGTTTTCTTTGTTTTATGTTTAAACACCACTTATGAGTGAGTACATATGATAATTGTCTTTCTGAGGCTGTGTTACTTCACTCAATATGATGTTTTCTAGCTCCATCCATTTGCCTGCAAATTTCAAGATGTTATTTTTTCTGCTGTGTAGTACTCCATTGTGTAAATGTACCACATTTTCCTTATCCATTCTTCGGTCCGAGGGGCATTTAGGTTGGTTCCAGGTTCTGGCTATTACAAACAATGCTGCTATGAACATAGCTGAGCACATGTCCTTGTGACATGATTGAGCATCATTTGTGTATATACCCAAAAGTGGTATTGTTGGGTCTGAGGAAGGCTGTTTCCTAATTTTCTGAGAAATTGCCATACTGATATCTAAAGGGGTTTCCCACCAGCAATGCAGAAGTGTTCCCTTTACCCTACATCCTCTCCAGCATAAGTTGTCGTCAGTGTTTTTGATCTTGGCCATTCTTACAGGTATAAGATGGAATCTCAGAGTTGTTTTGATTTGCATTTCTCTGACGACTAAGAATGTTGAGCATTTTCTTAAGTGTCTTTCAGCCATTTAGATTCCTCTGTTGAGAGTTCTGTTTAGATCTGTACTCCATTTTTTTGTTTTTTTTTGTTTGGATTATTTGTTCTTTTTATGACCTATTTCTTGAGTTATTTGTATATTTTGGAGATCAGCCCTGTGTCTCATGTGGGGTTAGTGAAGATCTTTACCCATTCTATAGGCTGTTGCTTTATCTTGTTGACTGTGTACTTTGCTTTACAGAAGCTTTTCAGTTTCAGGAGGTCCCATTCATTAATTGTTTCTTTCAGTGTCTGTGCTACTGTGCTCCCAAGTTCTTGCTTGAGTTCCTGGCCCGACTTCCCTTAGTCATGGACTATAACCTGAAAGCTTCATCTAAAACACACCTTTTCTTCCTCGAGCATTTGGTTATAATGCTTTACCAAAGGAATAGAAAAGCTAACTAGAACATTCTTCCATCACAGAAACTCACTTTATGCTTGCTTTTTCTTTGTGGTGAAGTAGCTGAGATCCTCAAACCCTCACAAAGCTTAGGGGGTTGGGTTGAAAGAGAAAAGTGGTGGAAAGAAGGCTCCCTCCTTACTTGTAGCTTCTGGGGACATCCCAGAGCTTCATCTTTGGCAGTGTTTCTCAGCCTATGGGTCTCAACCCCTTTGGTGGTATAACAGTCCTTTCACAGGGGTTGCCTAAGACACATGTGTTCATTGTGATTCATAAAAGTAACAAAAATTACAGTTATGAAGTGGCATCAAAATAATTTATGGTCGGGAGTTACCACAACATGAGGAACTGGATTAAAGGGTTACAGTATTAGGAAGGTTGAGAACCACTGCTCTATTGGACTGCACCTCACCTTCAAGAGAGAAAAGGCATGTTCATCTTCATTGGGCATAAGGCTGTTGCCAAAAGTGTGGAAAACCACCACCACCCACCGTCTTTGTGAAGGTTACTGTGTGTGGAGTATCCAGGGTAGTTAACTCAGGCATCACCAGGGTCCTTCAACAGCACACTTAGCCACTTGCCTCCCTGGGAGAATGACTGCTGCGGGCCATCACCCCATAATTGACTGGTATGTGCTACTTTTTGACTGGAGGTTGGTGTGGTCCAAACCTGGGAGTGATTTTTATAACACTCTATGCCCCATTTCTACGTCTTTCTTCTTTCCTGTCTCTTTTATTCTTTTTGAAACTCAAAGTGCCTTTGAAAACATGCAAACGGGAATGGCTCCTATTGAAACGGGAGACATCAAAATAGCCCCACAAAGAAAAGGCCACAGGATGAAAATGACCCTCCAAGACACTAAAGTGTGTCAAAAGGCATCTGGACTGTGAGAAGGTCCTCAGCCTAATAACGGGATTGCAAAGCCAAACGTCAGCCACAAAGCCAGGGTCGCTTTAATATATATTAATGACAGAATTTTGTATCACGGGCACTGGGTGGACAGATCATTTAGTAAGTATATTGATAAAAAACAAATGAGAAAATAAAGCTTCATCTACAGTGAAATAAACTCTAGGAGGACCCACAGATTGATTTCCCTAAGTGGCAGCCTTTTTAATACACAATTAAACTTGAGCCAACATCATAATAGAGAAACAAGTAGAGGATGTGAAGGTTTTTAAAGACAAAACAAGATTAAAGATAGGAAAATAAAGAAAGGTAAGACAACCCTCTTTAGGCATAGTGTTAATGTCAGTAAATGTGGAGATGGGCAGAATGTTGTTGCATAGATGCAATGCTTTGAGTGAGAAATGTCCCCCACAGGCTCAGCTGTGTGGACACTTGTTTCTCCTGTAGGTGGCACTGTTTGGGGACTGGAACCTTTAGGAGTTGGAACCTTCCTGGAGGAAGTATGTCACTGGTCTGGGTGGGCTTTAGAGTTTATAGCCTTGCCCCACTTCTTGTTTGCCTTTGCTTTCTGTATGTGGTTGAGATGTGATCTGTCAACTCTCTTTGCTGACAGCCATATCTCTCTCACCATTTTGGATTCTCCATCTGGAACCATAAGCCAAAATATACTCTTTTATCCATGAGTCACTTTTGGATGTGGTCTTTGATCACAGAAATAAAATGTAACTAGTACAACTATCCAAAGTACATCCAAAATGAATCTGCGAACCTGTGGGGCTGGAGGGATACTTCAGTCGCTAAAATGCTGAGAAGAGAGGACCTGAGTTGAACCCCAGGACACAAGTAAAATATAAAAATAAGCCTGGTGTGGTGGCACAAGTTTTCAGTCGTCACCCCTCGGAAGATAGCAACAGTTGAATCCCTGTGACTCATTGGCCAATCAACGTGGTCAAATTTCTGGATTTCAGGCCAATAGTGAGGCTGTTTCAAAACAAAGGCAGACGACGCTTGAGGAACACCTGCCTCCAGTGCACACACAAGTTCAGTCACACACAAACATGGATACACACAATTGTGCAAAAGCATCCTCACACATGTGTACCCCCTCTTTGTGCATAATTGACCCATATGTCCCTCTGATATGGCAGTCCTTTTGTCTACTGTTGGTTCTGTATTCGGGTTTCCTTTCTCTTGCTGTGATAAGACATTCTGACCAAAGGCAACTGAGTGGAAGAAAGGTTTATTTGGCTTACTCCTCTCCTGCTCCCTTAGACATGGTTTGTCTGTGTAGCCCTGGCTGTCTTGGAACCCACTCTGTAGACCAGACTGGCCTTGAACTCACAGAGACCTGCCTGCCTCTGCCTCCCGAGTGCTGGGACTAAAGGCACGCACCACCACTCGCTGGTTTGGTTTACTCTTATGTCAGTGTCCATCAGTGAGGGAAGTCAGTGGCAGGAAGTCAAAGCAAGAACTCGAATCACAGGCCTGCTTGCTATTCCGCACATTACTCCAGTCAAGGGACTTACTTCACTATATGGCAGGGACCATAGAGGAACTCTACCTTCTGATTTCTCCCAGGCTAGCTTTCTTATACAGGCCAGGACAACCTGCCTAAGGGATGGTGCCACTTACAGTGGGCTGGGCCCTATTGTATCAATGAACAACCAAGACAATTCCCACAGACAAGTCTAATATGAGCAGTCTGTCCATTGATGCAGTCTTCTCTGTGCTTCTTGGCTAGACCAAATTGATAGTTAAAGTTAGACTAGGAGACCCTAAAACAAATACTCGGGAAGTGCATGTGTAGAATACATGAAACACTTGCCAGAATCCAGGACTAGAAACCACCCATTTCTCCATCTAGGTAGCCACTGAGTGGGCTTGGTTCTAATTTCTCAAAACCAAGTTAGCACACACAACATGATTATTACTCTGTCAAATCCAGATGTCCACACATCTTACTCTCCCAGAATATGCATAGCAAAGGAGAGGAAAGATATGGACAGAAATCTGCTGGGAAAGAAGTGTTTCTCACAGTCCCATTCATTCTGATTTCATTATTTACAACATCATGATATTTGTTCCATGAAAATACTTAATTAAAAGCTGTAGCTCCAGCCAGGCGGTGGTGCACGTCTTTAATCATAGCAGTGGCAGAGGCAGGCAGATCTCTGTGAGTTCAAGGCCTGCCTAATCTACAAGAGCTAGTTCCAGGACAGGCTCCAAAGCTACAGAGAAAAACCTGTTTCAAAAAATCACACACACACAAAAGCTATAGCCCTCCCACAGACATCCTAGAACATGTGTGTTTGCTGGCTGGCATCCTGCTTTTGGTATGGAAAGTTTTCTTCAACTAATGTATGTTTAAGCAATTCCCTTCAAAAATTGATCATCTCGAGAGAAACAGAAACCAGCCTGCAATTGTAGTAGGTGTGTGGTGAAAATAGAGGTTTGAGGCTCTTCACCAACAATAAAATTACGACTTATTCCAAACCCTGAATATCAAGCGAATCTTGGTCCCCTATGCACTGCAATGATCTGAGATCTGGGAGGTGGCCCAAGTTATAAAACCCTGGTGCTGGCATTGTCACCCAAGAGCTGCTTCTCTGTAAATATCTGTCCCGTTTTCTATGTGGAGATTATTGACTTGTCTAAATTTGGAACTCCAGAGGCAGATTTAAACTTCAGGCCTGTGTCTAATATCTGAGGCTGGAGTGCAAGCCACTGTCTTACTTGCTTTTGTTTTGTTGCGAGTGGTCAGAGCTGGTTAGTAATCATTTCAAGATGAGCTAGGAAGAAAGTGAGAATTGATTCCTAGAGGCATTCTGCGTTTCAGATCCGATCTGCCTCGGGTCCTTCTGCTCTGGTCACATAAGGATTGTGAATAGCTGAGAGAAACTACTAGGGTTTGGCAATCCCAGGCTCCAGAGTTTCCCAGGCCTGGGGACCACACTGGCAGAGCCAGAGACTCCCAGCTCCAGGCTTTGAGAGCCAGTGGCCCACTGCTCTGGGCTTTAGAGCCAGAGGCTCATGGCTCTCTATCTGCAGCTTGGGGACTTGTTGCTCTGGACATTGATAACCAGGCATTGTCAGCTGTTGAAGCTCCAGCCTCCAGTAACATCAGCACCAGTGCAGGTGTTTAGACCTCTGTAGCCACAGCTACTGAAGAGAAACCTTGGTGGTGTAATGCTCCAATCCCTAGTGGCCAGCATCAAAGCCCTTAGGCCTACAGGGAGGGGGAACCTTTGGCCCCTAGGGCTTGGCAACATAGGTACCCCTCCAGTGACTGTAGTGTTTTGTGTTTGTTACATCTGCCTTCAGCCTTGTTGAAATAGGAGCGGCGGGGCTGCGTCCCTGGCACCCGGCCGCCCCCATGGCTAGCTTTACCCGAAATAATTACACAGAAACTGTATTCTTTTAAACACTGCTTGGCCCTTTAGCTCTAGCCCTTACTGGCTAATTCTGATATCCCGATCAACCCATCTCTAATAATCTGTGGGCACTAGTCTTACTGGGAAGATTCTAGCCTACGTCCATCCTGGGTCGGAGCTTCATCGCGTGCGTCTGCCTGGGAGCGGGGCATGGCGTCTCTCTGCTCTAGAGAGCAGAGCTGTCTAGTCTCTGAGCTCACTTCCTCTTCCTCCCAGCATTCTGTTCTGTTTACTCCACCCACCTATGTTCTAAGCTATGAGCCAAGCAGTTTGTTTATTACTTAACCAATGAAATCAACAGATTGATATATGACACTCCCACATCACAGCCTTGACTGTCCTGTCTCACCTGCTCTCCACTTCCGTCCTTTACTGTCCTTTATGTACATGATCCCTTTCTGTTCCGTCCTTTCTGGACCTAGAGAAGCTGGTTTGCAGGGAGTGTTGAGGATGCTTGTAAATCTATAAGCAGCCTATTCACCTATAAGAGCAAGGGAGGTCAAGATCGTGATGGAGAAATCTACAGAGACATTGAACCAAGCTCATGGACAATCATGAACTCTAGACCCACAGCCGTAGAGCTTCCATGAGACTGAACTAGGCCCTCCATATGTGGGAGACAGTGTAAAGCTTGAACTATCTGAGGGGCCCCTGGCAGTAGGACTAGGATCTATCCCTGGCGCATGAGCTTCTTGGAGCCCATTCTCTATGGTTGGATGCCATGCTCAACCTTCATGCTGGGGAAGGGCCTTGGTCCAGCCCCAACTTAATGTACCAGATTTTGTTGACTTGCTATGGAGTAGATGGGGTATGGGCTGGAGGGAGGTGGAGCGGGCAGGAGGAGGGGTGCGTTGGAGAACTGTGGTTGGAATGTAAAATAAAGAAAAAATAAAAATAAATAAGAAAGATGTAGCGAGGAGCTGGGAAATGGCTCCATGGGTAGAACCCTTGTTGTGTAACCACAGGGTCCTCTGTTTACATCCTTAGCACTCACACCAAAAGCTGGGCATGGCCTTATGGACCCATGTGTCCCTAGCACTGGGCAGGGACAGGAAGATTGCTGGGGCTTGTCAGCCTTCCTGCTTAGATAAAAACCAGTAAGAGAACCTGTCTCCAGGGAATAAAACAGAGAGTGAATAGAGAAGGTGCTGTGGGACTATGGTCTTTACCCTGTCACTTGTATTTTAAGTAAACACTGATTGGCCAATAGCCAGGTAGGAAGTATAGGTGGGGCAACAAGGCAGGAAGTAGAGGCGGGGTAAGGAGAACAGGAGAATTCTGGGAAGAGGAAAGGTCAGTCTGTAGTCGTCACCCAGACACAGAGGAAGCGAGATGTGACTGCCTTGCCAAAAAAGGTACCAAGCCACATGGCTAACACAGAGAAGACTTATAGGCTAATATAAGTTATAAGAGTTAATGAAAAGCCTGAGCTAATAGGCCAATCAGTTTACAGTTAATGTAGTGCTTCTTTTGGACTGAATAATTGTGGGACCAGACAGGATAGAAACCTCTGTCAACAGGAAGGGCACCTGGCTTTCTCTTCTGGCCTCCACATGCATACATACTCTCACACACCTGCATTTGCATGTGTGCCCACATACATATACCATGCACCTTGCACACCAAACTTAAAACTTAGTGGTGGAACATTTGAACAGTGTGGTAACCATGTTGGTTATGCTCAGTTGCCTGGGAGAGACTCAAGGAGGGATTGCTGTTTTTAGTTCAGGGTTTTGGAGGGTTCTGTCTCTCACAATAGGGAAGGCATGGTGGAACATCTCATGTCATGGTGGACAGGACGGGAACAGAACAAGACTTAGCCCTTATACACACATCTGTGACCCACTTCCTCTAAATCCCTGCCTCCTTCACCACAGTAAGGCCTTTCTATTATTGATATGTCAATGTGTTAATCTATCAATCAAGTCCTCATGATCTGATCACACCCTCAAGCCCATAAACTTTCAATCAAGGCTCCAAACATGAGCCCCTTGGGGCTTCTTCACTTTCAAGCAATAGCAAATAGCCTTCTGAACTGCTGGATGGTAGTTTCTATAGCGACCAGGGAAATTTGTTTGTTTGTTTTTTCCTATTCCTGTCACCAAATAGAGAGCAAGTCAAATGAGATGCAGCCTTGAACCTGTCTGCATGTTTCCCTCTGCCCACCATAGATTCTTGACAGGAATGTAAGCAATAAACTAAGGACAGTCTCTATAGTACCTCCACTCCCAGTCCTCAGTAACAACCTACAGGAGATATCAGCATCACACCTGTGTGTAGACATGCACACATACACATCTCTGTGTCTGGCTCTCACTCGTTCTAGAATGGTTGGGATATGGTTTCCTCTCTGTGCATTCCCAGTGCTGTGGAAAACACTTGGAAGCCATATAGGTCTCAGGAGGTGTCTGTTGTATGGCTCACTGGGTGACCAAGCAGAAGAATCACAGCTTGGTTCCTGGCCCTGCTCACACACGCCACTGTCCTCTCGAGACAGTGTATTCTGTTGGGAGAGGGGAGTCAGCTCTCCTCAGCATCTACATTGTGGCGTTGACAACCTTCTCCATCCATCTCTGTCACGTCTCCCCTGAGCGAAGGCCAGAGGAGAAGCAGACCTTTGACCATCTTGTCTGCCTTGAGTTGTGAGGAGAAAAGCTGGGCCCGGGAGCTGTAAGGCTGTAGGAAGCTCTAAGCGCTGGTGCAGCCTGAACAAGTCAGTGATCAGTATACTGGCAAAGGAAGCCGCTTGGCATATGCTGGGACTGCAGAGGCTCTGACACCCAAGAGACATCAGGGGTCTTCCAAGCAGGCAGCTGGCCTGGGAGGGAACTTCATACCACAAAGGCCCAGCTGTAGTGCTCTGTGCCTGGGCTTTCCCTTCATTTGGTATTCCTTTCCTGGGTTGGTCGGCAGCCAGGCAGCTCTCTGCATCAGGCTTGTTTAGTTACCTTTGGAGCTGATAAAGAAACCTGAACGATCTGTGGTCACAGCAGCATGCCTCATTCACAGCCACCACATACAGATGCCCAAGGTGCATGGGGCTTAACTTACAGAGGCCCCATTTATACTATACTACCTTTGACCAGAACCTCCCTGGATGGTGAGTGTTCCAGTTGATGCCCGTGTGGCCAATCTGGGGTTTGTCCTGATTATATAGAATTATAGATAGTGCATGAATAAAGAGGTACGTAGGAGAATGGTCACTAAAATGTTACTAGGGAGGGGGTCGTCATGGACATTCAGTTTTCTTACTTCTCATTGCACTCATTAACTGTAACTGACTCATTCATTCACCCATCTGGCATATACACACACAACACATACACACGCACACATGCACACACACACGCACACACACATTGTATATATATTATATATATACATATATATATGCACACACTTGTACACACATACATACACACACTATATACACACACATATACATCGACACACTGATGGACTAATGGAGTCTCAGAAGTGACTGCTAGCATTAAGCTGATTCTTTCAGCATGATTTGTGCACCAGGACCAGCTGGCAGAATTCTGGGAAGATGGCACAGTAGCTGAAATAATGGGAAGATGGTCACAGCAAAGGTTTAGTGGCAGCCTGAACTTGGAAGGTCAATAAAACTGCCCTGTGAATAAGGGCGTGGGTGGGCTCCAGCCTGGGATGTCTCCTTGGATTTTACAGCACGGGCTCTACCTTTAATGGCCTCTTTGGGTTAGTTAATCCACGCTTTACCCACAAGTCATGGAGTATGGGACTTAGCTAGTGAGAAGCTATATCTTTCTGGAAGCTACACCCTCTTCAGAAGCTACAATCCTTTTCTGACCACACCTTCTCCTGATGACACACCTGCCTCTTTTCTTGGCTCCATCCCCCTCAGGCATGGGGTCTTTCCTTCCTGGCGAATAAATCCTTCTTGGCCTTTGGCTTTTTCCTTTTTAACCTCTAACAGGTAGCAACTGTCTGACAGCCAGGTGCTGCAGAGCGTTTCTGGATGCCCCCCCCCCATTGCTGTGAAGAGACACCATGACCAACAGCAACTCAAATAAAGAAAAAACATTCAATTGGCGTGGCTTATATTTCCAGAGGTTTAGTCCATTATCATCATAGTGCAACGTGGTGCTGGGGAAGGAGGTGAAAGTGGAGAAGCTACATCTTAATCCGTAGGCAACAGGAAGTGAACTCAGACACTAGATACGGCTTGAACACGTATGAGACCTCAAAGTTTACCTCCGCAGTGACACACTTCTTCCAACAAGGGCATGCCTACTCCAACAAAGCCACACCTCCTTATAGTGCCACTCCCTATGAGCTTATGGGGGCCAATTACATTCAAACTACCATATAACCTTCACTCTTGCTGAGATTGGAACACATAGATCCTGCAGCGGGCTTTGGGCTCCATCTCAGCATGCACCAACGTGCCGTATGGTAACGGAACATCGCTCTACTGCGGGGGCATCCTGGGGATGTTCCAGGGGGCTCTTAGGAACGAGAGAATAGCCATTACTACTCAACATATTTATTTTTCATCTGAACACTTTTGATTTTTGCCTGTGATGTGTTGTGTGTAGCACACAGTATTTCAATAGTGCAAGTGCCAGCTTCGTAAACACATATGCCGACGTCAACACAGCACATTCAAATATGTCTCCTGCTGGAGAACATGCTAGTGTTGATCACTCTGGTCCCGCTCTCCCGTCTGTGTCTGTCTTAGCTGCGTGCATAAATTGGCATAGCCCTTGTATTAGTTAGGTTTTCTGCTTCTGTAATAAGGCACCATGACTAAAAGCAACTTATGGAAGAAAGACTATACTGGCTATGGTTCCAGTGGGGGGAATCTTCGTGATGGTGAGGATGGCGTGGCAGCCAGAGCAGGAAGCTGACAGATCAGAATTTCAATCACACAGAAAGCAGAGATCAAACGGGAAGACCATATGTTCTCAAAACCTACCTCCAGTGAAATATTTCCTCCAACAAGGCTTTACCTTCTAAATGGTTTTGCTAACCTTAAACAGTGTCAATTACATGAGCCTGTTGGGGAGATTTCTCATTCAAACCACCACAATCTCCAAGTCGAGATGGAAGAGGTGTAGTAAAGACTTTATCCCTGTGGTCTAAGGTCTGGCTCTATGCCTCTCCAAGGGAACATGGGAACATGGGGGCGTGACTCTCACAGGATGGATAGTGATGCCTGGGAAGGCTCATGCCTGTTGACCAGTGTAGTCGATCACTCAGCCATTAGAAGTAGACTGATTACCAATGAAGTACCTGGCTACCACCCCTCAGAAAATGGAGCTTATTTTATTCTTGGCCACTATTAATGAGAGAAAACAAGGGACATAAAACATTTCCAGAAATTCAACAGGGTATCTACTGGTCTTTGAACTGAGGAGTGTGTTCTCCCACATTGATCAGGAGGCCTGTACAGCATCCCTCCCTGTGTTTGGTGTCCAGCTATAAGCAGTGTCCGTGCTGTCTGCAGACAGGAGAGCCTCATGCAGCTCTGGGTGCTGGGTGCTGGTGGTTAGCAGAACTCGGTGCCCTGGGAGATGAGGCTCTGGAAAGGTTTTTATCCCTTGGATCACTGGAAAGGTTGCTTCTGGCAAGCCTCTCTTAAACAGGAGGCAGCCTGGAGGCCCATTTCTTCCTCCCATTGTCAGATTCCAGAGAATCCTAGAGCAGATTGTGGATTACAGGTTGTGTTCATCCCTGCTTGGCAAAGTATTAGTTGCTAGTTCCAGAACATTCCTCTGGACACATGTACTGTACTTGTAAGCCACCCAAGGTTTTCCTCTCAATGCTCTGAACTCTGTGTGCACTAAACTTGTGCCAGAGTCTCACCCTGCCCCCCAGGCCTCTTTGTCTCAATTTTCTCCTTCCATTTCTTCTCTTTTCCTCCTCCATCACACATATATGCACTCACAAATTTTAAATAAATCTCACAAGGAACAAAAATACTCAAATTTCTCCTTTTGAGCCCAATTTACTTCCTTTTCATCCCCCTTCTAACTTCCATTCTTTTTGTATTTCTTTTATTGAGCACGCAGGTGCTTTTTTTTGTTGTTGTTGTTGTTGTTTATCATTGAGACAGGGTTTCTCTGTGTGGCTTTGGTTCCTGTCCTGGAACTAGCTCTTGTAGACCAGGCTGGCCTCGAACTCACAGAGATCCGTCTGCCTCTGCCTCCCAAATGCTGGGATTAAAGGTGTATGGCAGCACTGCCCAGCTGTACACAGGTACTTTTAATAATCCACGTGTCAAACCATTCATAAATGTGCCTGCATTGAGTGCCCGCTGGTGGCTTTTCAGGTGGGGCTTTTCTGCAGTAGTGACTCTGTGTGCAGTGGTGCAGGGGGATTTAGCTTTGCCTGTGGTCTCTAGGACGCAGGACACATTTAACTGAGGTGGAAATCCTAGCTCTCCTTGGGCAACACTGCAGGCAGGTTCAGTAGCCAGGTGGGAACTGGCTTCCCAGAAGCCTTTGCACCTGTAACGGCATGTGGCCAAGATGGTAGATGCTTTCAGTAGACTGTGAGTGCACCTGAGTTTGCACTGTCCCTTTGCCCTGCCCTGTTCTTTGCCACTTGCCTTTTTCCCAATGGCTGGGGTGCTCATGACAGAGGTGCTGCAAACCATGGGCTGGAAACGGCAGGACCAGGATCTGCTTTGATCCTTGAATATCGGAGTGGATCAGAGGCACCTACCACCAAGAAGGCCAGCTGTGAATTTCTCAGCTATGGTAGAGAAATGCAGTGCCTTCTTTCAAAGCAAGCCTATTTTAGGGGTAGATGACAGCCCCTCAGTCAGCCTTATGGCAGATGAGCTAATCACCTCTGGTCCAGTTCAGAAAGGCACTTGGTGAGAGAGTGGTGGCTATTTCACAGTCTAAAGAACAGCCTGGGAGAGCTAGATTTAGAGATATTTGCATAAGTTAATCTCAGGTGAATTTGTATATGCGAATGACAGGGGCCATTTGTACATGCAAGTGCTGGAAGATAATTTGCACATATTAATTCAGGGCTCATTTGCATATGTTAATGCCTGAGGCTTGTTGCATATGGTATGTCAAGGAACACCTGCATATGTTAATATTAGGGAACAGTTTGCATATGTTACTACTAGAGGACTGTTTGCATGTCTTGACCTCAATGGAATGGATTGCTTGCAGATGTTGAGGCTAAATGATAATTTGCATATGATAATGAAAGTCTTATTTGCATATGTTAATGTCATAGACTAGAGAGGAAGAAGCAAGGTGGCAAGGAAAGAGAGAAATAGGAGGTTTATCAGGGCCCAGTGCTTGGTCAATTCCTAGAAGAGGGCTTTTGGGTAGGTTGACTTGGGTCAACTGTCAACCTTTTTTATAAGGTGGTGGACAGATACCCTGAATGCAGAGTCTAGGATCATGCCCAACATTGACAGAGGACAGAGGCTGGGATGTGGAGGGGCAAATGGAGGTAAAAACATAACCACTATGCCCCTCGGTTTGGTGTCCAGGCTGCCAGCTAGTCCTGGCTCTATCAGTTAAGTTCCTGAGTCCTGTGTTTGAGGCAGTGTGGGTATACATGTGCATATGCTATATACATGATACTTATACATCATACATATGCACCTGTCTAGACTTTACAGCTTATTCTATTATATTTTAAAAGCATGCCATCCTCTAAGCCCAAGCAGGTTTGTCTGTATCAGCCTTCACTGGCCTGGGCATACTCTGGGGAAAATTATGGCTTTCTCGTTCTCAACTGTGGTGGATGTGTTATTAGATGTAAATCTACGGTAAAGTGTCTTCAGAAATCAAGTGCTGTGTTTATCGCTGGTAATGAGGCTGTCAGGGTAACCTGTATTTATGGAACCACAAGTGGGTTATAAACTTCCATTAATGACTATAACGAACCCGCTTGTCATAAACAAAGAAGGAACTAACGTTTGGTTCAGACCCAGTGATGCTAATCTCCACGGGTTCTAAGAACTGCCTGCTATGAGCTTCCACACGCTGCTACTTGTAACTCTGGAAGGAGTGTTTTAGAATGATTAACGAAGGCGCGCCATGTTCTACAAATACTACGGACCTATCTCCAAGGAGCAGGTGGCCAAGCTTGCATATATTTGTACGTGATTCTCACACACAGCACGGGCCTCCATTATGCAAACAAACATCTCTTTCCCACTCTGTGTCAAGTCACCGGCTGTGTGTGTGTGTGTGTGGTTTCTCAGCAAAGTCCTTCTGTTTGTGAGAGAGGCAAATCCAGTGTTCTGCTATAAACCTTAGAAAGAATTTCTTCTTCAAAACCACTGTAGCTATAGAAAACTTGAGATCATTCATGGATTAAATAAATAACCCTGTACATTTGAAAGACCACTCACTGAGAAACATCATCCAAATTCTAAATGGCCTACTTAGGAATAAAATCTAAGCAAAATATGAGCCCATTATACGTCAGCAAAGGCCTAGGTACCAATACCTTCCACGTAATAAAAAGATTGCCAAAGAGAGGCTGATGACCTATTTATTTAAAGCAAATTTGATTCAATAAAATTCCAGTGCGCAGTAATTGGGGCAGCCTCTGTAATCCATACTAACATATCTCGAAAGAATAGCTGTCCACTGCAAATGAAGTTTTACACCCGTAGACCTCTGTGTGTGCAACACTTCACAGGTACATCTGGAGACCACACCCTGACCTCGACTATTTTCAATTATTTCACCTTGCTTTTGAAATAGGGTCTCACAGTACCCAGGGCTCACCGATTTGGCCAGACTGGCTGACAAGCAAGCCCCAGTGATCTTCCCATCTCCGCTTCCCCAACACTGGGATTCCAAGTGCTTTCCTCTGTGCCGAGCTTCTATGTAAACGCTACGGATCAAACTCATGCTTGCCCAGCAAGTACGTTCTGCATTGAGCCATCTCCTCAGCCCCTTCCCCAGCATGCCCGAATGCCTGTAATGTAGTTGAGTTTGCGCAAAGCAGAAGTCAGAACTTATTTAGCCAGAGAGTATCCTGAGTACAGAGACTTGTACATGAAACCTCACCTTTTTGAATGGATGCATCCAAAGCAGCTGCTAGTATAGTCATTTAAAATGCAAAGCATGGACTGGGGGTGTCACCTGGTGATAGAGTGCTCGTCAAGCGTGCATAAGGCCCTGGGTCCCATCCTGACTCCAGAGAAAACAAAACCCCCACAAAGCACATTCGTATCCCCCATGGAAGCAATGCTATCCATGACAATCTGTTTCTAAAACTCCTCATGTTAACTCCCTGAGCTGACCATAAGTCGTCCGTTTCTCCTGTTGTAGACTAACTGTGAGTACTGAAGTTGTCCCTATTATATTATTAGGATTAAAGGAGCTGGAAAGGGCCAGATGGGGGTGTTCAAATTTAACCTCTAGGTGGAACTGTTTATTGACTAAAAAAAAAAAATAAGGGGGCATCTCAGATCTCACCTACATGGATGGATGAGAAAAATTTCCCACAGGAAGCATCTGGCTGTAGCCTTTATAGGGAAGGAAATGATTTCCATAGACCATATGGGGATCTGGGAAGTATAGTCTTTCAGTAGGGAATGCCCTGTCCCAAAGACCACCTACTGGTTCAACATGTCATTAGGCAGATTCAGAGGGCTTTCCCTGTAGTCACGTGTGCTGCTCAGCTTTATGTCTCGAAAAGCACACAAACTATAGTAACCAGGGGGGGGGGGCATGGACCATATCCAGAGGAAGCCAGGTACAACTTCCTAGAATCCTCGCCCTGTGAAGCCACACAGCACAACTCTAGCTCCCCCAAACAAACGGTTGTGCAATGTTGTATGCAGTGCTGAACACTGAGAGGAGTGTACCTCAGTCCTGGCAGGCTGCCATTATTCCTGGCCCTTCTAGACCCAGGTGCTGAATGTGAATCGTGTTGTCTGTGTAGTATCAACCCAGAGTCCCACTGTTCTCAGCTGAGGAATGGTGGGAATTCTCCCAGGATCCTATTCCCAGTGCCACTGAAATCTTTCTGACAGCCTTCCAGGAGCATGGCGACTTCAGGTCCTCTCCTGCAGAGTGTGTGTAAAATTGTCTCCAATAGAAGTAGAAATACTTAAGGAAAGGCATGTCTCTGTCTTCTATGCCCCATTCCTTGGGACTTCCGAGGTACAGACAGGAACTGGGGGGCTCCTCTTCTGATCACGTGGGTGTAAGGCTGAGCATGTGACAGACTGCGGCCAGTCTCCCCAGGAGACTAGAAGCGTCCAAGCCTCCCTCGGTGCTTCAGCTTCTAAGCCCTTTTCATTCTCCCCAAGGATTCGGAAAGGGAAGTCACAGTAGGAAACACGCTTTCTTCAAATCTACAAGGCAGTTTGTAAATCAAACTGTGAAAATTACTGTGTTGTCCTTTTGCCTCTTCTCATCGCATGTAGACTTTTTTCTTTTGAAATTTCTTAGAAAGAAACAAGGGCCTGCATGCAAAGAGGACCTCCGTTATCCAGCTTCAGTGCAAGGGCAGGGGTGTTTGTTCTTTGCAGAAAAGCCTGTGGGACCATGTGGCCCCTTCTATGATGGAGGAAGGAAAGAGGGAAGATGATAAATGGGGTCTCAGATGGAAGATGAACTGCCTTGTTGAGTGTGTCCTTGGCTAACTCACGAGTAGATATTGGGTAGCACGATGCAAGCCAACCAACTCTGTGTGAGTAGCAGAGAAAATGAATATATTCCCTTTTATCAGCTCTAATGGCAGGAGTTCACAGTGATACAGGGAAAGCCAAGAGTGTTGCCATTCCTGCTGCTCAAGGCCTGTTCCTCTACTCTGGAGCCATGAAAGAGATACAATTTTCCATGGTGACTGACCTAGTAGGGTATTTGAGGATGAAATGTTATAGAACTATAACATTTAAAATAGCATCTGGTTAGTGGTAAGTGATCCAGAGTACAGAGGATTATGAGGAACGTGGTGGTGATGATGAACCAGATGGCAGTTGTGGTGATGATGATAAAGATGGATGTAGTGATGATGGTGATGAAGGTAGGAGGTGTGTTGGTAATGGAGATATTGTAGAGTTGTTGATGTTGAGGGGTTCATGGTGGTGATGATGAAGAAGATGGGGATTGTGGTGATGATGATGAGGCTGTGGCGATGATCAAGATGGACATTGTGGTAATGGTGATGAAGAGAGAGGTTGCGGTGGTGATGATAAAGATTAGGAATGTAATGATGATAATGATGAAAGCATAAGGTAGTGATGATGGAGTGAGGTTTGTCATGAGAATCATGATGATGGGATGGTGGTGATGATGAAGAAGAAAAGATGATAATGATGATGTCCAGGATTTTTGGTGATATTGATGGAGGTTGAGGTGATGATGGTGATGGTGGTGATGGAGGTCATAGCGGTGATGATGAAGATGGGGCTTGCAGCTCTGATGATGATGATGATGGAGGGTGTGGCTATGGCAACAAAGATGATAAGACTGTCAGGAAGGAGCAGAAACATAGAGGTTGGCTAGTCCTGTTCAGCCCAGCACCTCTATGTGCAGGGGCCTATGAACATCCCCTCACCTGTCTGAGCCTCAGTGCTTCTCTGTGGAACTCAGACACTGTTGGAAAAATCAGGTGTAGTGCTTGGTATTCATATGGTCTACTGCTCAGGACCCTCCCCCTGCAGGTGCTCCCCTATGAATGTTACCTCTCTATATTTGGCTTACTTCCAGTTCTCATTTGGTTTTCTCGCCATAAACGATTCCAGGTAGGTTTTAGTGCTGTTGTTTTGTGTGTTGTCTTTTAATTAATAGAGACATTCCATTGCTATATGCAACAGCTGTTCGCTGAAGGCCAGCATACTTTCCTAGCTCCTTCTGTAAAAGTAGGGATGACTGAGGGCTGGGGTGGGGGTGGGGGACTAGGACAGATAGATAGGAAGATGGCTACAAATTTGTGCTTAAACCCCATGAGCTCATACATGCAAAGCTACAATGTACTATGTCCCTGGTACCACTGCTGACCTGGACCTGGGGTGTCTCAGGACTGTCTCAAACATGTACTTCCTGTCTCCAACAGGGCCAAGGTTAAGAAAGGAGTGAGCATCATTGGGGTGAGAGCCAGCAGCCCTGCCATCTGGGATGTCAAGCAGAGCTCGGAGTATACTGGAAAGTATGCACCAGCTGTCCTCATCTGTCAGAAGAAATCTGCTGGCGCAGAGAAGAGGTGAGTCCCACCTGGCATGTGCTATGCTCGGAGTCTCTGCCATGGTGGCTTCCTATTGCTCCGAAGTTGGCTAGCTGACTCCATTGCGATTTGTATGTGGTGGGTGCAATCTGTCATTACTGTCTCCAGGTAAAATAGGTGGAGTCTTCCAGATGGGGACCATGGGGGTCCTGTTCATAGTGGACCCACATAGGGCCATAGAAACTTTACCATGTGCCAGGGCCTCTCCATGTGGTGGCATCTAACAGTAATTGAAGTTGACACTTCTTTCAGTTCCTATCAGAGGTGTCAGGATCGTGAGGTTGTCTCTTACCACGTGAGTATTTTCACGTGTGTTAAACACGGGAGCATTCCCTCTTTTGCAGGCAGGGTGTATGCAGCCACCTTTCCGGGGCCGATGTCAACGTAATGCATATGATTGTATTTGTGCACAGGCACTTTCTGATGGAACAGTGAGCCACCTGCTGTGGAATTACAGGCAATCGTGAATCACTCTAGGGAGAAATTAAAACCCGGATCTGCCTCTGATAGCCACCAAATTAGAAACCGGCAATTCGCAGCTGGGCAAAGAACGGCTTGGCGACTTAGGACTTCTTGATTTATTCCTCTCTCCCGGAACCTCATTTGTGGCTTCAGAGAATTCCTAGTCTAGTCACATACATTTTCTTTGTCACTTTTAGGTTTCTTCTGGATCTTTGTATTACTGAAAAACTGAGCCAAAAAAAAAAAATTCAAAGGATGAATCTAGGCAGGTATTACATTGTTCCTGGAGCGCAGTTTAAAATGTCAAAACTCAGTATTTGGAAAATACATTTATTTCCCAAGATATGAAGGTGTCTTCTACCCGTTCATTATCAAAAACACTTGAAACCAAGTCAGGGATACTTTGTCTTGAGTCTCGCCCTGTGCTCCGCTACCTGATGTTAATTGGGGGAATCTGGGTCACCTACAGCAGCTCCTGTCTGTGCTCCTCCTTTTTTATGACTGGTAAAAAAAATTGAGAGGAAAAGAGGAAGTTGCTGTTTGAGCTCTGCCCTGTAATAGGAATGGGTCACACAAAGAGACTTGTTGGTCTTACATATGATCTTGGCCCAGTGTGCCCATGAGAGAAATCCAGTTTGCCAAGGGAGCACCATCCTCATGTAAAGTGACTTCGTGTCATGTAGCCAACCGACATCATGAGACTAGACAGGCAGATGCCTGTAATGATGGAGAGCAGTGGACAGAGGGATTGGTGGGTGTGGAAGCTGGGATGGATGAATGGATAGATGGTATTGTGGTTTGAATGTGAACTGTCCCCTATAGGCTCGCTCATTTGTTTGAACAATGAGTCACAGCTCCTGGTCTGTTTGGGAGGTGGTGAGAACTTCTCAAGGAAGTAGATCACTGGGGTGGGCCTTGAGGTTTTGTTTCCTGTCTGTTCTCCACTTCCTGATTGCAGATGCAATGTGACCACCTGCCTCACGCTCTTGTTTGTTTATTTGTTTTTCTCAAGACAGGGTTTCTTTGTGTAGCACTGGCTGGCTGTCCTAGAACTCACTCTGTAGACCAGACTGGCCTCAGAGTCAGAGATCTGCCTCCCTCTGCCTCCCAAATTCTGGACTTAAAGGTATTCATCACCATGCCCAGTCCACCTCACACTCTTGCCTTTTCTACTCTGATGGACCATTTCCCTACATAAGTTATGAGTCAAAAGAAACCCTTCGTCCCTTAATGTAGGCAGAGTTTTCCCGTCCTGAGAACTGTTTCCAAATTACCACACAGAGGCTTATATTAATTGTAAATGTTTGGTCGCTAGCTCAGGCTTATTACTAGCTAACTCTTACACTTAAATTAACCCATATGTCTTATTTATGCTCTGCCACATGGTGGTACCTTTGTTAGCATAACACATTCATCTACTGTTCCTTCTGCATCTGGCTGGCCACTCCTCTGACTCCTTCCTTCTTCATTCCAGTATCATCAGTTTGATTGTCTTGCCTAACATTATCCTGCCTTGTTATAGGCTGATCAGCTTCTTCATTAACCAATAAGAGTAATTGTATTCACAGTGTACAGAAGGATTATTCCACAGCAGCTAAAGCTGCTCCTTATGAGGTATTTGGCCACAACAAGAAGAAAAGTAAATGATACCTATTTAGATGAATAAATTATGGATGGAAGGGTGAAGGATGGATAGATGGATGAATAGATGATAGATAGATAGATAGATAGATAGATAGATAGATAGATAGATAGATAGATGAATGGACAGATGAATGGATAAATGAGTGAAATCATGGATGGACAATGGATGATGGATGGAATTGATGGCTAGATGCTTTGCTAAATAAATGTTTTTAATCCTCTGCCACAGGAAGAGAGACAAGTGGGGGAAAGGGTCCTAGCTAATGTACTTTCATTTTCTTTCATGCCGTTGTTCACTATCTACCATACTCGTTGATAGTAGCAGTAATGTTGCCCATGGATACAATGGGATTTGGACCACCATAAGTTTTTATTTTATTATCTTTATGCTTTGTATTTTCTCATTACAAGTGGCCAAGTTCATCTTGGGCACAGAAGGGAAGAGCAGAGCACTCTGAGGGCGGCCCCTTACCTCATCCTACAATTCCTGCGGTTCTGACTCTGACAGCCCAGGTCTTCTAGTACATTGCATCTCCAAGTCATTTCTAAGTGCTCTAATGTATTGAACAGTCAGATGTTGTCCTGTGCCTCTATCAATGTCTTCTTTAAGAAGCAAGACTCTGGACATATTACCCAGGTGTTTCCTTCTGAAGAATATAGCGTCATGATGCCACCAATTTGGAGAGCTTTTCTTGTTCAATGCCTGGTTCGTATTTAGGGGACAGATAATGGAAATGCAGACATGCGTGAGCCTGTGTATGAAGCACCTTATGTAAGTGTGAGGGCACAGTATATTAAGCATGTATCTATCAATGCTAGTGTTGTGCTTCTGCAACCTGATAATGTGTACCTTTTGTAGAATGACAACACACACACACACACACACACACACACACACACACAGTGTGGGTTCCTGATATGACAGGTCTGCCGACTGAACTTCATGAAGAAGTCTAGATCAGAATCTCCTTTGGTGTCAGAATCATGTCTCATTTGCAGCTATGTCCCTAGCGTCTGAGCAGTGCTTGGTATGCAGGAGGATGGCTATAATTGCTCGATAAATTCTAATAAAGTCTGGAATGAGACTGTCTCTGTTAACATATGCATTAGGATACAAGTCTAAATGCATACTTATGAAGTGATCGCTTGTTTATGAGTTCAAAGAAGTCCACTCAAGGAAAACATAGAAGCATATTTATCTGAATAGATGCTGTCCCAGAAAAACTCCAAAGAAGATTGATACCTGGGATTCCTGCAGACAGAGTTTGGGAGCTGGAAAAGACTGAATATAAATTAATTTCTACCGTGAGTCATTTGATCCGAGGTTCCCCCACTACCATCCTGTGTCTGTTTTCAACTTAGCAAAATATACAAGATGAAAATAGATATTTTTATCAAGTACCACATGTTTATTAACATCTTCAATAGTTATCCCTTTTCATTTTATACTTCTGTCTTCATATAATGGAATCAAGGGAACCTTGGGCCATTATTTCAGATGGCGTTGAAGCGAGGCGAGGTCTTTTTTTTTTTTCTTGAGGATAATTGGAAAATGTTTCATTGAGTTGACGCTTAGATAATGTTGGTGGGTTTGGCTTGAGGGGCTGTTTTGCTTTATAAATTCTTTCTTCTCTCTGGCCGATGCTCTGCTGTCTCAGAACTCGGAGCTCAGCTGTTGGAAACTCAGGAGAGGCAGTCTTCATTAGCTGGAGAGTCATAGATTGTGTGTTGCCGATAATCTTACTCGGATCAGGAAGCTGCCTTAATGAAGTGAAGTCGCTGTGACAGGTGCAATTTCATGGGTAAGGAGCCACTTTCGTATCAGCGACGAGCTCAGCGGGAGTTAGTGAGGATCTCTTATCGCCCTCAAGTTCATCTTCCTTGTTTGAAGAAGTTTGTTTGCTGAGAGCCTCATCTCAATGCCGTTATCTCGGCGATCAGATCTGCTTTGATTTGCCTGCACAGATCCTAAAGCCACAGCAGAATAACTAATTGCTCTCTGCTCCCAGATCCCATTCTGCAGTTTCAGAGTCTCGCTGCCCATGGCCCTGACTTAGGTAAATATGTACAAAGCCTAATGTGTAAAATTCTCTCCTGGATGGGGGTTTCCCAGAGGCTCCGATGGCGAATCTGCAAATGATGTTCTTGGCACACAGAGTTAAGTTTGAATAAACTTGAACAGATACCCACCTGCATACATCTGAGTTCCCTAGCATGGCTGCAGCCTGGAAAGGTGTTTATCTCAGAGAGAGAGAGAGAAGGAGGGGAGGGAGGGAGAGAGGGGAAGAGAGAGAGAGAGAGAGAGAGAGAGAGAGAGAGAGAGAGAGAGAGAGAGAGAAGAGAGAAGAGAGAAGAGAGAAGAGAGAGAGAAGGGAGAGAGAGAAATGCTGTATATTGGCTCTCTCTCTGGCTCATGCTCAGTTAGCTTTTTTGTCTAAGGAGACTGTGTGTCTTTAAAGCCTTGGTTTCTTGACAACATTTTATAGACTGGCAGGCATGCATCACAAGAAATTAGTCTTTCTCATAATGATCCTCTATATAGTCCATGCAATGGTGATTTTCCACTTACTGTAGGTAATGTGTTTCATTTTAAAACAGATACATTTTAAGTAATAGAATGAGCTGCAAAAAGAGGTAATTGATATTTAACTGTATTTTAGCTATAGATGGCTGTATTTGAATTCATGAAGCTACACTAAAGTCATGCCCGACAGAAACATATCAAACTGTATTTCTTAAGATTAATGTTCTCATTTTCTGTGATAAACGCTATGACCAAAAGCAACTTGGGGAAGAAAAGATTCATTTGACTTACACTTCTCAGGTCACGGTCCGTCATTGAGGGAAGCCAGGGCAGGACCTCAATCAGGAACCTGAAACAGAAACCAAACCATGGAGGAGGATAGGATGCTAGCTGGCTTATCTCTGCCTCATGTGCACCTAGCTATCACATACAGCTCAGAATCCACTTGCCTAGGGAATGGTGTCACCCACAGTGGCACCGACATCCACCATCAATTGATATAGTCTGTCCCAAGCATGCCACCAGCCAATATGACTAATATAATTCTTCACGTGAGGGTCCCTCTACCCTGGGTGACTCTATGTTTGTGTCAAGTTGGCAATAGATGGCTTGACTAAGATAGACATTCATTTCTTAGTCACGTGACAGAAGCAATGAAGAAGGCCTGCCAGGACAGATGGTGCAGTTCCTGGTCCCGTTGGATTCCCAGGTACCTACTCTGCTCCACACCCTGTTAGCTCCTGGCTTGTATTTTCATGGATCAAGATAGCTGCAGGAGTGCCAAACACTGTGTCAGCAAAGCAGGTCAAATAAGTGACAGGACAGGATCTTCTTAGCCGTCACAACCCTTTTTTTATTTTAAGTGACCTTTCTGGAAACTTCTGCTAACCTCCATCCCTTGTCAGAACAGAACGACATGGCTATGCCAGGCAGCGGAGAAAATTCAGGCACTAGTTATGTCGGACCATGTGCCAGTTCAGAGTCAGTGTTCCGCCTGACACTGCGAACAAGAGCAACATGGGCGCCATGGAGACCAGCACACGTCTCAGTAATTTACAAAGAAGTAACATAGTGGGGATTGCAGGGAATGACTAGATGAAAGGACCATGCTTGCCTCTCGTTCATCATCCCTTGTCACATTCCCATGGAAACCTACATCAGCATCAGCTCGAAACTCAGGGAATGCTCTTGAAAGTACAGCCTGGAGAAGACAAGAGTTAGCCAATCTCAGTTGTACCTTTAAAAAAATGGAACAGAACGTTTGTATAGGTGAGAACATGAAACGTCTCAGGGGCATGTACACATGCAAACAGAGTTATAATGGTCAGAAAGAAATAAGGTCAGACCCCCAACAAATAAGATTTCCTCACATGAAACAGCTCAGAGCCTGTCAGGGTGCTCAGATTGAATCTGAGCACCACGTCACAAAGACAAGTCAAGCCTGTAGGAAGAAGAAACTTCTGGGGGTCAGGAGGGTGTTAAAAGATAAATCACCACTTACTAGAGTCACTTGTATAGGAAGCAACCCCATTGCAGGGAAAGAAAGAGTACCAGGAGATAGGAACTTTAAGAACTGGAATGAGAAATATTAAAAATAAGAAAGCAAAATTGCTGGAAATCAATCACACATTAGTATAAAAAAAAGAAAAGAAGAATGACAACCATATTATGATGTGGTGGATACAGAGTGACGATTAGGGTCAACACTCCTCTATTAAACTGATGCCCAGAACAGAAAACCAGCACCCACATGAAATGCGTGTGTATTCAGGTTTCTAGAGCCAGGCACTATGCTAACCAAAAGCTAGAAATCACACAGTAACCCAAAACCCAAAGGTGAGATAAATAGAATGTACTACATCCAGAAGGTAAAGTAGTTATTCAGTAGAGAAAAGCCAGGATCAGGATGTGATACTGTCAGTTAGGTCTTGGAAACACTGCTACATGAGTTGAGTGACTATAAAAGATGCCTAGGAGAAGAATATTCTACAGTTTGGGTATTAGAGATGACCCTGGAGCTCTGTGAATACAATATAAAAAATCTTTGAATGTGAATTTTAAAATGCTGGCATTTGTGGAGCTCAAGGCCCCAGCGATGAAGCTACTACATTTATTCTGCTCAATGTACCTGGTACCAAACTTCCCTCTAAGTTCATATCTTCTACCTATAGATCGGTGACGCTCTCCGTCCCCACCAGAGAAGTTTGTTTGTGCAGAGGAAGGTGCTTAATGGAGAAACTGACAACTGGTCAAAGTGAAGAGAATATGTGTCCATGGAATGCTCACCCACAATTGGTACCATCTCTTCACCCCAAAGCTCAGGACCTTCATGGAAGAGGAGGACTATGATCTAAGAGCCAAAAGTCAGGGAGGACCAGAGAGAAACTGACCTTTAGATGTGACCAAAGCTACTCTCATGAACTCGCAGTGGCTGTGGCTGTCTTCACACAACTGAGCCAGTCAACATTCCTGTGTGTTGTGGGAAAGGGATCATGACTCCCCCATCCCCTGCTGAGGAGCTATTTGGTCTTGATGGCTGATAGGGTGCAGGGAGAGTCAGTTTACTTTAAAGGGTTTGAGTCCTCATAAGTTGACCATGCTCTAATAGATGATCCCACACCCAGGAGTATATAAGCAGTACAGATTGGACTTGATGGGAGAGAAAGAGGGGGCGAGGGACATATGAAGTATTCGAGTAAGGTAATATAATATAGTAATATAGAGATTAGTTCCCACGTTGTCACGTGAGCATGCCTTAAAGCAGAGTGCAGACCTTATACTCAGATCCTTTAAGCTAGATCATTTCTCTTTACTCTGAGTTGGAATTCTCCGGCATGAACACTGAAGCCCTTCAATCATGTACAAAGTCTGTGTTGAGGATGCATGGTGCCATCTCTACCTACTCAGAGCCCACCAGGAGCTTTCCCAGTCAATGTATTTGTAGTAAATCCTGCTTTAGGAACCTAGCACATCACAGTCGTTTCCCATGCTCCTGAATGGCATGAGCCCTGTGCGTATCGGCAGAGCAGATATGGAAACAATAGAAGAGTTTTCCTGGGATGAGGGTGAGGGTGATCTCTCATACATTGCTGGAGATGTATGCATGGGGATACTGTTGCAGAAGCCTGTGACTCAAAGTCACACAGCCTGCAGTGGTAGCACTGGACCGTTTCGGTTGTAGATGTAGGTGGGATACATGGGGGCCATGGTCACAAGAGTGTCCTTTGAAAATAGCAGAAAGTTAAAGCTAAAGATTAATGACATGTTCATCAAAGAACAGTTGAGTTAAGAAGTGTGTCTATTGTCAGTGGTGAGAGGTGGCCCCATCCTGTTCAACACCAGGAAATATCTGAATGTAAGATTTTAAGGCGGAGAAATCTTGAATAATGGCATTATCTTAGTTTGTTTTATTTTTATGTATATAAAATATATATATATACATATACATGCATACACACACACACACACACACACACACACACACACACACACACACACAAAACATCAGGTCCAAAAGCAACCTGAGGAGAAGAGACTTATTTCAGTATATAGTCCACTAACCAGGGAAGCCAAGGCAGGAACTCAAGGCAGGAACCAGAAGCATGAGCTGATTCAGAAGCCATGGACCAGTGTTGCACACTGGCTTGCTCCTCATGGCTTGCTCAACCTGCTTTCTTATATCACTTAGGACCACCAGCCCAGGCTGGGCTACCCCACATCACTTGTCAACCAAGAAAATGCCCCCAATCTGATGGAGACATTTTCTCAATTGAAAGTCTGACTCAACTTTATATAAAGCTAGCCAGCACAGTCATATAAAACATCACCTCTTTGCTTCTGTGTATAGACCAGCATGTATGTCCCTGTTCATGTATGTCAGGTGCATGTACACATGTATGTGGGTAAGGGTCAGTACCTAACCTTAGGTATCTATCATTCCTTAGGGGCCAATTGCCTTATTTTTAAATTACATCTGTGGGTGTTTCCTTCGTGTATGTATGTGTGTGTTCAGTGTCTTCAAAGGCCAGAATAGGGTGCAGGATCCCCTGAAACTGGAGTTATAGACTGTTGTGAGCTACCAAATAGTGCTAGGAATCAATTCCTGTCCTCTGCAAGAATAGCAAATGCTCTCTGAGCCACTTCTCCATTTCCATCTGTCTTACTTTTTGAGATACAATCTCTCATGGGAACCTGACTCACCCAGTAGGCTAGGTTGGCTAGCCAATGAGTCCCAGGGAGACTGTTGTCTCTAGCTGCCAGCATGTACCTCACACCTTTTGCATAGTTTCCAGGGATCAACCTCAGGTTCTCATGTTCTGGGGACAAGCACTTTCCTGAGTGAGCGGTTTCCCTAGCCCTTACCTCATCCCGTACTATCACCTGTGAGCAGAGCTCCCTACGCAGATGCCTTTTGAGGGCAGGAGATACCATGTCTGTGAGAAGGGATGGGATGAGGCCACACCACTCCCGGAAAGACCCGTGTTCAGTAGATGTACCTTCAGGTGGGGGATATTTGGCATGCGGTAAAAGACAGGGTCTCAGATTTGGTTACCACAGCCCTTTCTTTTGGCTCTGCAGACACAAGCATTTATGCACTGGCCTCTGAGAAACAGACTAGGCGAGGAACCATCAGGAACTCGTGCACGTGCTTCCACAGTGAAGGTGAATTGTAAGCCCAGAGCTCTATAAAGTTATGCCTCGGGCCGCTGCAGTTACCACTCCCTGACATTCACTCAGTCCCATTCTGCATCTCATGAGGGAACGCATGCCTTTCCTTAATTTACCCATGCATTGCCCTTTTATTACATCCATATATTTGGTGTTTAATATCTCCCATTTCCAGGCAGGGAGCTATATTTAGAGTTAAATTATTTAATATCATTTTTCGGTGGGTAACGGTGGTGAGTTATTTTGTTCAGGCAGAAGCTACCATTTTTGGGTTCGCAGCATCTCCAGGGAGCCCTAGGCAGAAAATGTCATTTTTCCCCTAGAGCTATAACATGATAACCTAGAGCATAAATGATAACCTAACATCAACCATAATTATATGATGTAGCTCATCAGATGTTTCGTGGACATTTCTATGCCGTGGATCATGGCTGGCATTAGTTGTTCTGGAGTTAGGATTTCACAGAACCCAGACAACTGGCTCTTGTACTGGGGGACGACGCCAGTCTTCAGTGTCTGACTTAGAAGAATCTCCTGCGGTCTTGGTCACAGTCACTGTGACACATAGGAAACTGGATGTTGCTGTTTGTCTTCCTGTGAGGTTTTGAACTTGATGCTTCTGTTGAAAAGTGTGCACATCCTTGTCCTGTAAGAAAAGTGGTCAATGTCTGGCTTTATTCCTATGTTATTTCTTCTTTTTTCTCATTTTTCCTTCTATTTTCTTCTTCAGATTTTCAGAAAGTTGTTGTGAAGCGCAGGGCTAGAGGGTACATGTATATGAACAGTTGTGTAGAGGCCAGAAATGAGCCTTGGGCATCCTAAGGCACTGTCCACCTCGCTTCTGTGAGATAGTCTTTCAGTGGCCTGGAGCTCACCAAGTAAGCTAAAGCTGACCACCTAGGAAAACGCTGAGATCTGCCCATTTCTTCCTTCCTAGCTCTGGGATTGTAAGCACACACTATCATGCCTGGCTTGTTTCGATCCTGGGGCTCAAAACAGGTTCTTGTGTTTGTACATCAAGCACTTGACTGGCTGAGCAGTCTACTCTTCGGGTTTTTGAAACAAGTTCTCATCCTGTTGCACAGTATGGGTATGAGCAGAGAGTCTTCCTGCCACAGCTTTCTGAGATCTGGGATTCTGGGTCCTTCCCCCTAGCCCTGTCTATGTCTCTCCCTGTGTCTATGTTTCTATAAAGCTATGACTCTATTCTCATATTGGCTTCTTATCTACAGTTATTGTGCAGTCTGTTTGTATGAGCTCACTGCAAAATTGAAGAGGATGCTTTCTTTGTTTGCTGGCAATTGTGATTGTTTGTGATCACATTGGGCCTGATGTCTATTGGTTCTGATGTGTACTGTCCTAATATGTGTTGGTCCTGATGCTTGCAGTCCTGATGTGTGCTGTTCTGCTTGTATTAATCCTCAAATGCATTTTTTTATGGAGAAGAGCGTATTCTGCATTCCTTCTGAGAAGCACAGCTCTCTCAGAGAAGGGGTGGTATTCATCACAGACAGGCCCAGCTGCCTTCGGGTCCCTCAGTACTCATTTTGTTGTTCTGCATCAGCCTGCACTGTGAGCATCCCCTCTCACACTTGTGAGCATCCCCTCACACACCCCATGATCCAGGATTCCAGTAAGCTCAATTGAATGGAGCGAATGACACAATTGGGTGTTTTGCTTCTAGAAGACCTGGAGAATCAATTTAGAAGATAGCAGTGGTTCAAAGGGATATTGAGAAGTAAAGCAGAAGAAAGGTTATGTGATCCATTGAGAGGGACTTGGCACAAAGTCCCACTATGGGAAGCACCACCTTGTCCCAGCATTCTGTAAACCTCATGCTGGTGGCAATCTCCTGCCTGGCTTCCTTTACTGCTGGCTTGGATGGGGTCTGAGGAATTGTTTGTTTAGGACTCTTCTTTTCCTGATGGGTGCCAGCTGGTCCAATGATGCTCTCGGTGACATCTGTGCTCGTGTGGGGAGAAGTTGGCACTGAGGGCATGAGACTACATGCTGAGATTGTTACTTTCAATCCTATGCTTATAAATCACGTGCTATGACACTGGCTTTCTTCAAGGCTACAGACATGAGTCAGTGTGGGGAAACATAGTTGATTGTTCTATTTAACCAAGAGGGAGAGAGAAAGAAACAGAGAGAGACAGAGAAAAACGGAGAGCCTTTCTTCCATTTTTCTTTTTTTCTTTCAAGATAAGATCTCATTACATAGTTCAGGCTAACCTGGAACTCACTATGTAGCCCAGGCTGACCTTGAACTCTGGTTCTTCTGTCTCTGCCACCCAGATATTGGGGATTACAGTCCTGCATCAGTATCCCTGGCATGGTCACAGTTTTATATAAAATTTCACTGAAGAAATCCCCTTCTGTCTGTCTGTGCTGAATCCCTGTTTTTACCCCAATTCTAGGCAACCAGGGGCCTCTTTCTATAAATTTCCTTTTCCTTAATAGTGCCTCAGTGGAGGTAACCCAAGTCCAGCAATGATGAGTGGATAAACAAACTGTGACCACCCAAAAGAGGAACAAACTGGTAATTTATTAAAAAGCAGTAGTAAGCTTCAGTGTGTGCCAAAAGAAACCAGTTCCTTGAGCAGACACAGCTCATGGTGATAGTTAGATTCAACTTCTAGATCTCATTTTAAACGAACAGATGCATATTTCTCCATTGGACCCACTGAGTCACCAAGTATTGAGTTGCTATTGTTGAAGCAGAGACTCATGACCACGTGACTTCAAACTTCCTATTTGTCCAAGGATGACCTTGAACTCCTGACCACCCCCATCACCTGAGTGTGAGGATTAATAGAGGCATGAACCCTCTATTTTATGGGTCAGTTTATGGGTGCTAAGTATTAAACCCAGTACCTCCTGCATGCTAAGCAAGCATGCTACCAACTGACCTCCATCCTGGCCGCTGTTTAAATGCTGTGAGAGCAAAGGTGGATGATCACCTGCTCTAGTCTGCCACCCTAACTGCAGTAATGCCAGGAGTTTTCTCATCCCACTGTTTTGATGAGGCTTGTTTCCTTTAAATTAAACTTTGGTCAAAATAAATGCTGGTAGCTGCTGGGCACTTAATCTTTGTCTGAAAGGTAAGGCCAATTGTCCTACCATGGTAATAAGATACCAGATGACCTCAGTCTCCATTGCAAGGTGAAGGACTTCCTTTCCAGTAGTCTGAATTTCTAAAATGCTTCAGAGCAAACTGGGTTTCTCATTTGTGTGCAGAATACCAACATGAAATACAATCACATCAGGTTCAATTTCAAAATGCGCAGAGGAAATCGATGGGGACTTCTGTGTCAGAAGCCACCTTGTGGGGTCAGTTGGCATCAGGCATGGTCTCTAAGATTGCTTTCTCGACAGTCACTTAGTATTGTGGTTGCACAGCTCCTGAATGGGTACCCACTGAATGCGGGTCAGCTGATCCCTCACACAGACACACATAGCACTGGATATAGGAACATGGTGTGTGATTTGTGGGTCGTTCTTACAACAAGGAGCAAAGCCAGATGGAAGTCTAAGGATGTCGCATGATTGATAAAGTGCTTGCCTGGCATACATGAAACACTGAGGCTGGTCCCTGACACCATCACAGTCTTCCATGGTGGATCATGTCTGTCATCCCAGCTCTTGGGAGGCAGAAGCATGAGGACCAAGAGATAAAGGTCATTTCAGCATCTCAGCCTGTGAGATCACTTATTCCTCTAATTATTTTTTTATTTGAATTTAAGTTCAAAGAGTTTGTTTTACCACTAAACAGAAGAACTGGGGTCCCCTGAAGTCAGAAGTTAGTTGTAAAAAAAAATCAAGCAATAAAAGCATCAGTATGATTGAATCCCAAGAGGCTGCGGCTGTAGCATGTTCTGAGGGCTGTGCTGTCTGGCAGCAGATGGTCAGCAAGCCTCTCAGGACTGCAATGGCTTGGATCTGAAATCCCCGTTCCCACCACAAGTTTACATATTGGCACTTGGTTGCTAGCTTGTGGCACTAATTTGAAAGGTTCCAGAAACTTTAGAAAGCAAAGCCTAAATGGAGAAAGCAGGTCACTGGGGTGAGTTCCTTGAGGTATATTACCTCAGGCTTTTCTGTCTCTGCTTCCTGTCCACTGCGAGTGAGCATCTCACACTCTATCTTCTCACTGCCTGAGGTTCTTCCCAAGTATATGAGGCCAAGCAGCCATGGACAGAACCCTATGGTTCCCTTTCTCCATTAAGTTGTGTTATGTATTTGTGTCATGGCAGCAGAGACAGCTGGCACTCAAGACCGCAGGCGACTGTGTGTTCAGGCCTGAGCTTCATGCTTTCTCAGGGAGTCAGAGGACAGAAAGCATGGTGGCCGGGATGAAGCGTTTTGCTATGTGCCGTTGGTTTTGTGCAAAACTGCTGTTGGAGTCCCCTGAAAATGACATCATGGGAGTTCTCATGAGGTGCTGCCCTGAGATGGGACAGGTTGGGCCCCAGAGACAGAAGCAGGAAGCCCAGGGGTTCATTCCACAGCACAGCATTGCCCAATATGCAATACAGAAAGGCAGGCAGGTGCTGCTGCCCTGGATATTCACAGGGAGGGTTTACAGAATGTGGACCAGGGCCAAGGTGAGTTTTTGCAGTTTTAGCATGTTTGATCTGTCAGCATTTTGGACAACAACCTAAACAGCTTCATCACTGTGTGAAAAGTTCCCTGGTGCCTTCCCTTCCCTGGCTCGGCTCCAAGCTTGCAGGGAAAACACACAGCCAACCCAGTCAGTCGCAGAATGGGAAAGCCACCATTTCCTCAGCCAAGACGAAGGATGAAAACAGGGAACCAGGGACTTCATTAGTGAATCTCTGTTCCTTTGGACTCCATAAAAGCTCATAAGGTACTACCCATGTCTTGCTTAGTGACTATGGCAATAGTTTGTGCTAACAAAACATTAACAAAGGGAAATAAAAATATATGCATATACAGATAGATATATAAAGGATAGACCCATGTAACCATATATACAAGCATATATGTGTGTACTTTTGTTGTCTATGTATGGAGGTCAGAGACCAACTTAGGATTCCTTCCTCATGACACCACCTGCCTTGTTTATTTAGACAGGGTGTCTCACGGGTCAGACACTCGCTGAATTTGCTACCTGGTTGGCTGTTCAAAGTGCACCAGGGATCCAGCTGTCTCTGCTGGGTTTACACTGGAATTACAAGTATGCACCACTGCGCCCAGCTTTTTATTATTTATTCATAATACATATGTCTTGTAATTCTAGAATTTCTCACAGTTTGCAAAGTGTTTTTTTTTTAACCTGGGAAACATGCATCCTCTGGTTACGGCTCCTAAAGACCTGCCATTGCGTATAAGTTGAGTGTCATGGGTGCTTGGCAGTTCTGTGATACTTCTGAATGTTTCTTCAGATTGATATTCTTAATTTCCTCAGAATAAAATTCATAGACTGAGGAATGCGATTATAGTGACACTTATGTGCCCTTTAATGAAATGTGTCCTTTAATAACAACATAAGAAGTAAGCCTCATAGGCTCTCTGCTAACCAACAGCCTTGTAACTGACAGTGTGTTGGGTTCAGGCTTCTTTTCGGCTGCGGATCAGTATGGCATAAGAACTGGTGTGAAGGGGCTATCTCAGCCACTCTTCCCTAGGAGAAGATTTTAGTTTGAGGCTAGGAAGCTGAAGGATGGATTTCTGCTCCTGAACTCTGAGTTCATACACATAAGACTGATAACCCTTGCATTAAAGGTGACTCAGGGCTCTTGTAATGGGACATGACCTATTCAAAGGACAAGAGTGTCCTAAAGCCAAAAAGCCCCAGTGAGCTTTACTTCTTGACTGGGGGCGCAGGGCTGTAAGACTGTATTATCTTCATCCGAGGGTAATCCTAAACAACAGAAAACCTTCAGGAAACTTTCTAGATAGAAGAACCATGTGGCAACAGGGGAAGCATCATTAAACTCGTTAAACTGTTCAGTAACCATTTGGTCCTTGTTATGATCTGAACTGCCCTCCCCCAGGTCATGTGTCTAAACACCTGCTCTCCAGCTACTGGTGGTTTCCTAGCAAGGTTTGGGGGATCTTGGGGGTGCAGGGTCTGGCTAGCAGGAGTGTATAGGGGATGACCTTGAAGGTGACGGAGTGTATAGGGGATGACCTTGAAGGTGACACCTGTGCGCATTTCTGCTCCCTTCTGATCTGAGACTGTGACAGAAGAAATTCGTGCTATGTGAATCCTGCCATGCTTTCCTCATCGTGATGGGCTGTACCATCTCTGAATGAATGAAACCTTCCTTTCCCCCAGCTACTTTTATCTCGTATTTTATCACATCAATGATACAGTAAGGAATACACTCCCTCTAGTCTAGGGTTCTAGTCTAGTCTTCAAAACATAAATATTACACGAGTGCGGTTTTCACGCTGTCCATGGTACTGACACCATCTGAGGACTCCTGGCCCCATGGGGTTGAGGACTGATTGAATATAATCAACATATTGGCATGGAAAAGTATAACAGGGTTAATAAAACTGTTTCCAAGAATTACTGGCCTGGGGGCTGCAGAGATGGCTCAGTGGTTTAAAGCACTGGATGCTCTTGCAGAGGGCCTGGTTTCTATTCGCATCACCCACGTGGTGGCTCACAACCTGCAACTCTAATTCCAGAGGATATGATGCCCTCTTCTGACTTCTGCAGGCAGTACATGTGAACGGCATATACATATTAATACAGGCAAACACCCAAACACATTAAATAAAACAAATACACCTTTGAAATAAAGAATAATTACTGGCACACACAAAAAAATGCTCTCTAAGATCTTGAGCCACTTCATCCCAAATGAAATGTCTCCATCAAACCCCTCCCCTCAGGGCTCAGAGCTATGGGAAGAGAAGGCAGGAAGATTCTCAGAGCCAGTGGGGATGGAGGGCAGCAAGGAAACAAGGCCTTCTAGACACAACAGAGCAGACACACAAATGAGCTCAGAGACTGTGGCTGCACGCGCGGGGCCTGCACCGTCTGAGTCAGATGGGTTCCCAGTGCTGAGAGGGAAAATAAACACAAGCCTCCACCACAGACCCAGAAGCCATCTTTAATTGATCAACGCTCACTTGCAAATGAAAATTTAGTTTCTCCAAGGGAGGTCTCACTGGGTATAGGAGCCACACTTAAGGGCAGACCCTATACTCAGCAATAGATAGCCAAAGCAAAACAAGCTCTATAGGATTTTTGAAGTTTTTTTTTTTTTTTGCCACAGAATGCTTTGTTTAGGCATCTTTGTTTTGTTTTACTGGACAGCTCTTTTGTTTATATATGTTATGGCCTCTGATTTTGTTTTTACGGTTTCCTATATGTGTGAATGAGCGTCTCAGTGTTTGTACGTTTTTCTCATGCTTTTTCTTTGGGTCTATTTTTTTCCTGTTTGTTTTGTTCTATATAGCTTGTTTGTTTTAATTTTATTTTTAATATGCTTTTAGATTCGTGTTTGTATTCTAATGAGAGAAAAAGAGCGGAGGAGGGTATGGGTTTGGGTGAGTGGGGAAGTGGGAAGGACCTGGGAGGAGTTAGAGAAGGCTAAATTGATCAGAATGTATTGTATGAAAAAATATATTTTTATTAAAAAAGATATAAAAACTAAAACTTCAACAAAAAAGAAAAGAAATATGTGTTTCATTTACTAGCATATTAAAATATCATAGAATAAAATATATAGATTAGCAAGTTCATTTCTGAATGACTGTAAAGTATATAAACAAACTTGTGTACATACCCAGCATAGTTAAATGATTGAAGGTAAGCTATAACACAGTGTTAATGACGAAGAGACTAGAGAGTAATACATATTTTCTCCTCAATTCAAGCCTCGAGTCCTCTTGAGACCCTGCAAGGCACCAGGTTTTGTATTGTGTGTGAAAAAAATTAAAGCGAAAACAGAAGGCCTGAGAATACTTGTCATTGTAGAGCCTTGTTCTTTCATGAGCTGTCACGTGACACATTCTGTCATAAACACAGGCCAGCTTTATTGAGTACAAAAAACAAAAACAAAAAACAAAACAAAACAAAAAACCACATGCAGGGGTTTTAATTCTCTGTTACTACAAATTTACCATGGAAAGATGCAAGCCTTTCTTTCAAGTGTGAAATTGGGCTTGGTGGTTGATGGACAGGGAGCCGTCCAGCTATTGAGGCCGAAATGGTTTGCTTTCTATAGATGAAGCACTTTCTTTGAGAGCTCTTGCAGGCTGGCGATCTTGCAATGACAGACATAAAACATTTGGGAACACGGGATCAACTTCTCACTGAGTGAAGAGCGAGACATGTCCCCCAAGCTTAAGGTGGGTGTCGTGGCTAGGGACAGCAGCCTGGAGGGTAAATTAGGATGGCTCAAGTCTAGTATCCAGTTATCTGAGCAGATGTGTTAAAATCATACAGAAAAAAATGAAAATCACTACATTCTAAGGCAGAAAACTTGCTTAGAAGTTGAGTTTTCTTTATAAAGGAACTGTGAGAAAGAAGCAAGTGTGGGTTCTTCTGCCCCTTAGTCAACTGTGGATTGGCGCTGCAGATGGACTGCAAACTAATCTCCGCGTGACCTTGTGATGGGGTTATGAGCCTAAGCAATTGCAGTGGAGGCCTCAGGCAGAATTTATGAGATGACTCGGATTGGATTTTGCATGAGGAAGGGAAATGTCATTTAGCATTTATTGTCAAGTGCTATTTTAACACCGGCGATGAGATGGCCAAACACTGTTGACACTGCTGTCCCCCTGCCACTTCCTCCAGAGGGTCTGCTACTATTCCAGGGGAAGAAAAAGCTACACGACTTCACACCTGCTGGCCAGGACTTCTTCCTCATCTTCCTTTCTTCCATCTTCAAATGCTACTCTTTCCTCAGGACGTAAATTAAGACCCCACATCTGCTAATGTTAGATACTATTATATTCGGGTACCCGGAGTGTGACTAAGGCACACAAACATCTCACATTTGTTAGCAGCCTCTTCCAAGTCTTCTTCTTATTCCTCTATTTTTAATTAATTAATTTTATCGCACGTGTTCATTCATGTATGTGCATAGGTATACAAGCACTTGTGTGCAGTCTGGAGGTCAAAGATGATGTTTTATGTCTTGCTTGGTAACTTGACACTTCATTCTTTTAGGTAGGATCTCTCACTGAACCAGGCACTCACCTTTTCAGTTAGTCTTGCTGGCCGGCAGGGCCGAGGATCTTCCTGGATCCCAGCTCTCCAGTGCTGGGATTACAGAAGCAAACTGCTATGCCCAGCTTTTCTATGTGGGGTTTAGAGTTCAAACTCAGATCTTCATGCTTGTGTGGTGAGCACTTTACCAACTGAGCCAACCCCCACCCCCCATATCCACTCCTTCTGGATTTAACTCATTGAAGTCTCCTAATTTTAACATTGGATAAAAGCATCACTAAATTCAAGAGGCCAGAATCGCTCCTGTGGAAGGATGGGTACCATCCCCAATCCCACTCTCTCCTTGACCTCTGCCCTTGACCCTACAACAGGAGCCTGTTCTTCACACTGCAAAAGGGCTTCGTCCAAATGAGCAAGTTCTGCCCAACCTTGGTGGTGAATGAAAGAGTGGGTGAATGAATGGACTAGCATGATTAGATGACCCTGGGTGGCCACCTTAATCCCAGGGCAGCTGCTTGGGGTGCAAGAAGCAAAGTAGTGGGTTTGCCCTTAAAGTCTCCAGAGTCTTTGTAGCAGTGGATTTCATCCTTTTGCACATCCAGAACTCAGGAGAATGTGAGCTTCTAGGTCACTGTATTTATGGCAATGTATTTTAGCAGCCAGAAGAAGGCAGCTCTCTTTCCCAACTCCTCCTGCTGCTGTCCTGGGAGACATGGGTTTCATGCCTCAGGAGGACAGTCCAGCGTCTCAGCTCTGGCATAGTCTGACTTTAGCACCTGTTTTGAGTGAAGTGCTGACCCACACTACAGCAGAGTAATTAGGTGGCTGTACGCCACATGACCAAGGTTTGTACGCTCCGTCACTAAGCATTCTGGAATGTCAGGGTCAGCATTGTGCTGGGGGGTCATACTACTGTCTGTCAGGGGCCCCATGTTCAAACAAATCAAAGCTATCAAAAGAAAGTGTCATAAAAGCATAATTTCTCATAATCTCAAACCCCAGCCATCCTTTCAAGGGGAGGAATCCTCCAGATCTGTCCCAC